>NC_044251.1:34980084-35290123 GCF_003957555.1 Calypte anna
CTTGAATCGACCTTTCTCAGCCGTCTCCTTCAAGCGGCCCTTCGACGGTCACCTCCACGCCGGGCGCCTGGATCTCGGGCCGGGGCAAGGGTTACGTCGACTTCGGCGTTCCTGAGGGCGCGTCACCTGGGGCTCCTTGAGGCTGACGTCCACTTTCAGCGGCGACGGTGCCCTTGGCCTCTTGCTGCTGGACCAGCCAAAGGAAGGCATGCCGAACTTGGGCATCTTGAACTTGCCGTCCTTGGACTTGTGGCCTCCTTCTCCGGGGCTTTGGCCTCCCCTTCAGGCTGAGGGACACCTCGGGCGCCTGCAGGTCGGCGCTGGCCTTTGGGAGGGTGACGTCGGCGGACGCATGCTGAGTCCACCTTGGGAGCTTTGATGTCAACTTTGGGCATTTTGAGGGAGGGCTTCTCCACCTTCCAGCCGGCCTTCGATCTTGGTGCCGGGGACGTCGGCTTTTGAGGCCCAAAGCGGGGCCCCCCTGCGGGCCGTCGGTGGCGGAGGGGACGTCGACCCAGCGGTGGGCAGGCTGACCTCGCCTTCCAGCCCTTCCGCCTTGGGAGGGGACACTCCGAATTTGGCTTGTCAAACTTGGGCATCTTGAACTTGCCTTTCAGGCCGCGCCTTCCCCTGGGCTCCTCAAGCGCGCCTTCGGCCAGAGGGCCTTGAGGTCTATCGCGGGTTGCCTGGAGCTCAAGGGAGCCTTCGACGAGGGCAGCTTGACGTCGGGGGCGCGATGCTGATGTGCCGGCGCCGGCCTTGAGGTCTGCCTCGGGGAGGCTGGCGTCGGACTTTCTGCGGGCTTGATGTCTGCGTCCAGTTTGGGAGCCTTGACCGTCGGCTTGGAGAAGACCACGCTGGGACCTTGACTTTCGGCATGTGGAGTTTCATGCGCCGTGCCGCCCTCGCACTTTGCCCGCAGGTGCCTCCAGGCCGCCTTCGGCATCCGACCTGCAGGGCGACTTCGCCCCCCTGCACTTCAACCTGGGCTTTGGGCAGCGAGACCCTCGGCCTTCGGCAGGCTGACCTGCACGTGGGGACCTTTGACTTTGGGCAAGCTGCGATGCGGCATCTTTTGACGTCGGGCATCTTGAATCGACCTTTCTCGCCGTCTCCTTCAGCGCCCCTTCGACGGTCCACCTCCACGCCGGGCGCCTGGATCTCGGCCGCGGGCAGGGTTACGTCGACTTCGGCGGTTCCCGAGGGGCGCCGTCACCTGGGGCTCCTTTAGGCTGACGTCCACTTCAGCGGCGACGGTGCCCTTGGCCTCTCTGCTGCTGGACCAGCCAAAGGAAGGCATGCCGAACTTGGGCATCTTGAACTTGCCGTCCTTGGACTTTGTGGCCTCCTTCTCCGGGGCTTTGGCCTCCCCTTCCAGGCTGAGGGACACCTGGGCGCCTGCAGGTCGGCGCTGGACTTTGGGAGGGTGACGTCGGCGGACGGCATGCTGATGTCCACCTTGGGAGCTTTGATGTCAACTTTTGGGCATTTGAGGGAGGGTTCTCCACCTTCCAGCCGGCCCCTTCGATCTTGGTGCCGGGACGTCGGCTTTGAGGCCCAAAGCGGGGCCCTCCCCTGCGGCCGTCACGGTGGCGGAGGGGACGTCGACCCAGCGGTGGGCAGGCTGACCTCGCCTTCCAGCCCTTCCGCCTTGGGAGGGGACAACTCCGAATTTGGGCTTGTCAAACTTGGGCATCTTGAACTTGCCTTTCAGGCCCGCGCCTTCCACCTGGGCTCCCTCAAGCGCGCCTTCGGCAGAGGGCACCTTGAGGTCTATCGCGGGTGCCTGGAGCTCAAGGGAGCCTTCGACGGAGGGCAGCTTGACGTCGGGGGCCGCGATGCTGATGTCGCCGGCGCCGGCCTTGAGGTCTGCCTCGGGGAGGCTGGCGTCGACTTTCTGCGGGCTGATGTCTGCGTCCAGTTTGGGAGCCTTGACCGTCGGCTTGGAGAAGACCACGCTGGGCACCTTGACTTTCGGCATGTGGAGTTTCATGCCGCCGCTGCCGCCCTCCACTTTGCCCGCAGGTGCCTCCAGGCCGCCTTCGGCATCCGGACCCTGCAGGGCGACTTCGCCCCCCTGCACTTCAACCTGGGCTTTGGGCAGCGAGACCTCGGCCTTCGGCAGCTGACCTGCACGTGGGGACCTTTGACTTTGGGCAGCTTGACGCTGGGCATCTTGACGTCGGGCATCTTGAATCGACCTTTCTCGCCGTCTCCTTCAGCGGCCCCTTCGACGGTCACCTCCACGCCGGGCGCCTGGATCTCGGCCGCGGGCAGGGTTACGTCGACTTCGGCGGTTCCCGAGGGCGCCGTCACCTGGGGCTCCTTGAGGCTGACGTCCACTTCAGCGGCGACGGTGCCCTTGGCCTCTCTGCTGCCTGGACCAGCCAAAGGAAGGCATGCCGAACTTGGGCATCTTTGAACTTGCCCGTCCTTGGACTTTGTGGCCTCCTTCTCCGGGGCTTTGGCCTCCCCTTCCAGGCTGAGGGACACCTCGGGCGCCTGCAGGTCGGCGCTGGCCTTTGGGAGGGTGACGTCGGCGGACGGCATGCTGATGTCCACCTTGGGGAGCTTTGATGTCAACTTTGGGCATTTTGAGGGAGGGCTTCTCCACCTTCCAGCCCGGCCCCTTCGATCTTGGTGCCGGGGACGTCGGCTTTGAGGCCCAAAGCGGGGCCCTCCCCTGCGGCCGTCACGGTGGCGGAGGGGACGTCGACCCCAGCGGTGGGCAGGCTGACCTCGCCTTCCAGCCCTTCCGCCTTGGGAGGGGACACTCCGAATTTGGGCTTGTCAAACTTGGGCATCTTGAACTTGCCTTTCAGGCCCGCGCCTTCCACCTGGGCTCCCTCAAGCGCGCCTTCGGCAGAGGGCACCTTGAGGTCTATCGCGGGTGCCTGGAGCTCAAGGGAGCCTTCGACGGAGGGCAGCTTGACGTCGGGGGCCGCGATGCTGATGTCGCCGGCGCCGGCCTTGAGGTCTGCCTCGGGGAGGCTGGCGTCGACTTTCTGCGGGCTGATGTCTGCGTCCAGTTTGGGAGCCTTGACCGTCGGCTTGGAGAAGACCACGCTGGGCACCTTGACTTTCGGCATGTGGAGTTTCATGCCGCCGCTGCCGCCCTCCACTTTGCCCGCAGGTGCCTCCAGGCCGCCTTCGGCATCCGGACCCTGCAGGGCGACTTCGCCCCCCTGCACTTCAACCTGGGCTTTGGGCAGCGAGACCTCGGCCTTCGGCAGGCTGACCTGCACGTGGGGACCTTTGACTTTGGGCAGCTTGACGCTGGGCATCTTGACGTCGGGCATCTTGAATCGACCTTTCTCGCCGTCTCCTTCAGCGGCCCCTTCGACGGTCACCTCCACGCCGGGCGCCTGGATCTCGGCCGCGGGCAGGGTTACGTCGACTTCGGCGGTTCCCGAGGGCGCCGTCACCTGGGGCTCCTTGAGGCTGACGTCCACTTCAGCGGCGACGGTGCCCCTTGGCCTCTCTGCTGCTGGACCAGCCAAAGGAAGGCATGCCGAACTTGGGCATCTTGAACTTGCCGTCCTTGGACTTTGTGGCCTCCTTCTCCGGGGCTTTGGCCTCCCCTTCCAGGCTGAGGGACACCTCGGGCGCCTGCAGGTCGGCGCTGGCCTTTGGGAGGGTGACGTCGGCGGACGGCATGCTGATGTCCACCTTGGGAGCTTTGATGTCAACTTTGGGCATTTTGAGGGAGGGCTTCTCCACCTTCCAGCCGGCCCCTTCGATCTTGGTGCCGGGGACGTCGGCTTTGAGGCCCAAAGCGGGGCCCTCCCCTGCGGCCGTCACGGTGGCGGAGGGGACGTCGACCCCAGCGGTGGGCAGGCTGACCTCGCCTTCCAGCCCTTCCGCCTTGGGAGGGGACACTCCGAATTTGGGCTTGTCAAACTTGGGCATCTTGAACTTGCCTTTCAGGCCCGCGCCTTCCACCTGGGCTCCCTCAAGCGCGCCTTCGGCAGAGGGCACCTTGAGGTCTATCGCGGGTGCCTGGAGCTCAAGGGAGCCTTCGACGGAGGGCAGCTTGACGTCGGGGGCCGCGATGCTGATGTCGCCGGCGCCGGCCTTGAGGTCTGCCTCGGGGAGGCTGGCGTCGACTTTCTGCGGGCTGATGTCTGCGTCCAGTTTGGGAGCCTTGACCGTCGGCTTGGAGAAGACCACGCTGGGCACCTTGACTTTCGGCATGTGGAGTTTCATGCCGCCGCTGCCGCCCTCCACTTTGCCCGCAGGTGCCTCCAGGCCGCCTTCGGCATCCGGACCCTGCAGGGCGACTTCGCCCCCCTGCACTTCAACCTGGGCTTTGGGCAGCGAGACCTCGGCCTTCGGCAGGCTGACCTGCACGTGGGGACCTTTGACTTTGGGCAGCTTGACGCTGGGCATCTTGACGTCGGGCATCTTGAATCGACCTTTCTCGCCGTCTCCTTCAGCGGCCCCTTCGACGGTCACCTCCACGCCGGGCGCCTGGATCTCGGCCGCGGGCAGGGTTACGTCGACTTCGGCGGTTCCCGAGGGCGCCGTCACCTGGGGCTCCTTTAGGCTGACGTCCACTTCAGCGGCGACGGTGCCCTTGGCCTCTCTGCTGCTGGACCAGCCAAAGGAAGGCATGCCGAACTTGGGCATCTTGAACTTGCCGTCCTTGGACTTTGTGGCCTCCTTCTCCGGGGCTTTGGCCTCCCCTTCCAGGCTGAGGGACACCTCGGGCGCCTGCAGGTCGGCGCTGGCCTTTGGGAGGGTGACGTCGGCGGACGGCATGCTGATGTCCACCTTGGGAGCTTTGATGTCAACTTTGGGCATTTTGAGGGAGGGCTTCTCCACCTTCCAGCCGGCCCCTTCGATCTTGGTGCCGGGGACGTCGGCTTTGAGGCCCAAAGCGGGGCCCTCCCCTGCGGCCGTCACGGTGGCGGAGGGGACGTCGACCCCAGCGGTGGGCAGGCTGACCTCGCCTTCCAGCCCTTCCGCCTTGGGAGGGGACACTCCGAATTTGGGCTTGTCAAACTTGGGCATCTTGAACTTGCCTTTCAGGCCCGCGCCTTCCACCTGGGCTCCCTCAAGCGCGCCTTCGGCAGAGGGCACCTTGAGGTCTATCGCGGGTGCCTGGAGCTCAAGGGAGCCTTCGACGGAGGGCAGCTTGACGTCGGGGGCCGCGATGCTGATGTCGCCGGCGCCGGCCTTGAGGTCTGCCTCGGGGAGGCTGGCGTCGACTTTCTGCGGGCTGATGTCTGCGTCCAGTTTGGGAGCCTTGACCGTCGGCTTGGAGAAGACCACGCTGGGCACCTTGACTTTCGGCATGTGGAGTTTCATGCCGCCGCTGCCGCCCTCCACTTTGCCCGCAGGTGCCTCCAGGCCGCCTTCGGCATCCGGACCCTGCAGGGCGACTTCGCCCCCCTGCACTTCAACCTGGGCTTTGGGCAGCGAGACCTCGGCCTTCGGCAGGCTGACCTGCACGTGGGGACCTTTGACTTTGGGCAGCTTGACGCTGGGCATCTTGACGTCGGGCATCTTGAATCGACCTTTCTCGCCGTCTCCTTCAGCGGCCCCTTCGACGGTCACCTCCACGCCGGGCGCCTGGATCTCGGCCGCGGGCAGGGTTACGTCGACTTCGGCGGTTCCCGAGGGCGCCGTCACCTGGGGCTCCTTGAGGCTGACGTCCACTTCAGCGGCGACGGTGCCCTTGGCCTCTCTGCTGCTGGACCAGCCAAAGGAAGGCATGCCGAACTTGGGCATCTTGAACTTGCCGTCCTTGGACTTTGTGGCCTCCTTCTCCGGGGCTTTGGCCTCCCCTTCCAGGCTGAGGGACACCTCGGGCGCCTGCAGGTCGGCGCTGGCCTTTGGGAGGGTGACGTCGGCGGACGGCATGCTGATGTCCACCTTGGGAGCTTTGATGTCAACTTTGGGCATTTTGAGGGAGGGCTTCTCCACCTTCCAGCCGGCCCCTTCGATCTTGGTGCCGGGGACGTCGGCTTTGAGGCCCAAAGCGGGGCCCTCCCCTGCGGCCGTCACGGTGGCGGAGGGGACGTCGACCCCAGCGGTGGGCAGGCTGACCTCGCCTTCCAGCCCTTCCGCCTTGGGAGGGGACACTCCGAATTTGGGCTTGTCAAACTTGGGCATCTTGAACTTGCCTTTCAGGCCCGCGCCTTCCACCTGGGCTCCCTCAAGCGCGCCTTCGGCAGAGGGCACCTTGAGGTCTATCGCGGGTGCCTGGAGCTCAAGGGAGCCTTCGACGGAGGGCAGCTTGACGTCGGGGGCCGCGATGCTGATGTCGCCGGCGCCGGCCTTGAGGTCTGCCTCGGGGAGGCTGGCGTCGACTTTCTGCGGGCTGATGTCTGCGTCCAGTTTGGGAGCCTTGACCGTCGGCTTGGAGAAGACCACGCTGGGCACCTTGACTTTCGGCATGTGGAGTTTCATGCCGCCGCTGCCGCCCTCCACTTTGCCCGCAGGTGCCTCCAGGCCGCCTTCGGCATCCGGACCCTGCAGGGCGACTTCGCCCCCCTGCACTTCAACCTGGGCTTTGGGCAGCGAGACCTCGGCCTTCGGCAGGCTGACCTGCACGTGGGGACCTTTGACTTTGGGCAGCTTGACGCTGGGCATCTTGACGTCGGGCATCTTGAATCGACCTTTCTCGCCGTCTCCTTCAGCGGCCCCTTCGACGGTCACCTCCACGCCGGGCGCCTGGATCTCGGCCGCGGGCAGGGTTACGTCGACTTCGGCGGTTCCCGAGGGCGCCGTCACCTGGGGCTCCTTGAGGCTGACGTCCACTTCAGCGGCGACGGTGCCCTTGGCCTCTCTGCTGCTGGACCAGCCAAAGGAAGGCATGCCGAACTTGGGCATCTTGAACTTGCCGTCCTTGGACTTTGTGGCCTCCTTCTCCGGGGCTTTGGCCTCCCCTTCCAGGCTGAGGGACACCTCGGGCGCCTGCAGGTCGGCGCTGGCCTTTGGGAGGGTGACGTCGGCGGACGGCATGCTGATGTCCACCTTGGGAGCTTTGATGTCAACTTTGGGCATTTTGAGGGAGGGCTTCTCCACCTTCCAGCCGGCCCCTTCGATCTTGGTGCCGGGGACGTCGGCTTTGAGGCCCAAAGCGGGGCCCTCCCCTGCGGCCGTCACGGTGGCGGAGGGGACGTCGACCCCAGCGGTGGGCAGGCTGACCTCGCCTTCCAGCCCTTCCGCCTTGGGAGGGGACACTCCGAATTTGGGCTTGTCAAACTTGGGCATCTTGAACTTGCCTTTCAGGCCCGCGCCTTCCACCTGGGCTCCCTCAAGCGCGCCTTCGGCAGAGGGCACCTTGAGGTCTATCGCGGGTGCCTGGAGCTCAAGGGAGCCTTCGACGGAGGGCAGCTTGACGTCGGGGGCCGCGATGCTGATGTCGCCGGCGCCGGCCTTGAGGTCTGCCTCGGGGAGGCTGGCGTCGACTTTCTGCGGGCTGATGTCTGCGTCCAGTTTGGGAGCCTTGACCGTCGGCTTGGAGAAGACCACGCTGGGCACCTTGACTTTCGGCATGTGGAGTTTCATGCCGCCGCTGCCGCCCTCCACTTTGCCCGCAGGTGCCTCCAGGCCGCCTTCGGCATCCGGACCCTGCAGGGCGACTTCGCCCCCCTGCACTTCAACCTGGGCTTTGGGCAGCGAGACCTCGGCCTTCGGCAGGCTGACCTGCACGTGGGGACCTTTGACTTTGGGCAGCTTGACGCTGGGCATCTTGACGTCGGGCATCTTGAATCGACCTTTCTCGCCGTCTCCTTCAGCGGCCCCTTCGACGGTCACCTCCACGCCGGGCGCCTGGATCTCGGCCGCGGGCAGGGTTACGTCGACTTCGGCGGTTCCCGAGGGCGCCGTCACCTGGGGCTCCTTGAGGCTGACGTCCACTTCAGCGGCGACGGTGCCCTTGGCCTCTCTGCTGCTGGACCAGCCAAAGGAAGGCATGCCGAACTTGGGCATCTTGAACTTGCCGTCCTTGGACTTTGTGGCCTCCTTCTCCGGGGCTTTGGCCTCCCCTTCCAGGCTGAGGGACACCTCGGGCGCCTGCAGGTCGGCGCTGGCCTTTGGGAGGGTGACGTCGGCGGACGGCATGCTGATGTCCACCTTGGGAGCTTTGATGTCAACTTTGGGCATTTTGAGGGAGGGCTTCTCCACCTTCCAGCCGGCCCCTTCGATCTTGGTGCCGGGGACGTCGGCTTTGAGGCCCAAAGCGGGGCCCTCCCCTGCGGCCGTCACGGTGGCGGAGGGGACGTCGACCCCAGCGGTGGGCAGGCTGACCTCGCCTTCCAGCCCTTCCGCCTTGGGAGGGGACACTCCGAATTTGGGCTTGTCAAACTTGGGCATCTTGAACTTGCCTTTCAGGCCCGCGCCTTCCACCTGGGCTCCCTCAAGCGCGCCTTCGGCAGAGGGCACCTTGAGGTCTATCGCGGGTGCCTGGAGCTCAAGGGAGCCTTCGACGGAGGGCAGCTTGACGTCGGGGGCCGCGATGCTGATGTCGCCGGCGCCGGCCTTGAGGTCTGCCTCGGGGAGGCTGGCGTCGACTTTCTGCGGGCTGATGTCTGCGTCCAGTTTGGGAGCCTTGACCGTCGGCTTGGAGAAGACCACGCTGGGCACCTTGACTTTCGGCATGTGGAGTTTCATGCCGCCGCTGCCGCCCTCCACTTTGCCCGCAGGTGCCTCCAGGCCGCCTTCGGCATCCGGACCCTGCAGGGCGACTTCGCCCCCCTGCACTTCAACCTGGGCTTTGGGCAGCGAGACCTCGGCCTTCGGCAGGCTGACCTGCACGTGGGGACCTTTGACTTTGGGCAGCTTGACGCTGGGCATCTTGACGTCGGGCATCTTGAATCGACCTTTCTCGCCGTCTCCTTCAGCGGCCCCTTCGACGGTCACCTCCACGCCGGGCGCCTGGATCTCGGCCGCGGGCAGGGTTACGTCGACTTCGGCGGTTCCCGAGGGCGCCGTCACCTGGGGCTCCTTGAGGCTGACGTCCACTTCAGCGGCGACGGTGCCCTTGGCCTCTCTGCTGCTGGACCAGCCAAAGGAAGGCATGCCGAACTTGGGCATCTTGAACTTGCCGTCCTTGGACTTTGTGGCCTCCTTCTCCGGGGCTTTGGCCTCCCCTTCCAGGCTGAGGGACACCTCGGGCGCCTGCAGGTCGGCGCTGGCCTTTGGGAGGGTGACGTCGGCGGACGGCATGCTGATGTCCACCTTGGGAGCTTTGATGTCAACTTTGGGCATTTTGAGGGAGGGCTTCTCCACCTTCCAGCCGGCCCCTTCGATCTTGGTGCCGGGGACGTCGGCTTTGAGGCCCAAAGCGGGGCCCTCCCCTGCGGCCGTCACGGTGGCGGAGGGGACGTCGACCCCAGCGGTGGGCAGACTGACCTCGCCTTCCAGCCCTTCCGCCTTGGGAGGGGACACTCCGAATTTGGGCTTGTCAAACTTGGGCATCTTGAACTTGCCTTTCAGGCCCGCGCCTTCCACCTGGGCTCCCTCAAGCGCGCCTTCGGCAGAGGGCACCTTGAGGTCTATCGCGGGTGCCTGGAGCTCAAGGGAGCCTTCGACGGAGGGCAGCTTGACGTCGGGGGCCGCGATGCTGATGTCGCCGGCGCCGGCCTTGAGGTCTGCCTCGGGGAGGCTGGCGTCGACTTTCTGCGGGCTGATGTCTGCGTCCAGTTTGGGAGCCTTGACCGTCGGCTTGGAGAAGACCACGCTGGGCACCTTGACTTTCGGCATGTGGAGTTTCATGCCGCCGCTGCCGCCCTCCACTTTGCCCGCAGGTGCCTCCAGGCCGCCTTCGGCATCCGGACCCTGCAGGGCGACTTCGCCCCCCTGCACTTCAACCTGGGCTTTGGGCAGCGAGACCTCGGCCTTCGGCAGGCTGACCTGCACGTGGGGACCTTTGACTTTGGGCAGCTTGACGCTGGGCATCTTGACGTCGGGCATCTTGAATCGACCTTTCTCGCCGTCTCCTTCAGCGGCCCCTTCGACGGTCACCTCCACGCCGGGCGCCTGGATCTCGGCTGCGGGCAGGACTATGTCATCTTCTGCTGTTATTTTTATTTCTTCTTTTGTTGAAATCCCCTCTTCTTTTTTTTCTTCTTGTAAGTGTGATGTTTTTCCTTCTGTGTCTCTAATTTTATTTTCATTTTGTCCCATTTCATCCTTTGAAGATGACCATGTAAAAGTAGGTAATTTAAACTTTGGCAGTTTGAATTTGCTTTCTTTTCCTTCTATATAATTTTCTGTTGCAATCATGTCCATATCTGATCTCATGATTTTATCAGTTGTTGGCATTCCATCTTCTCTATGTTCTTTTTTAATGATATTTGCAGCTTCCTCTGGGCTTTCTTCTTTTCCTATTTTCATATTATCTTTAGTTATTTGGTCCTTTTTAAAAGATGGTATTTGTATCTTCCAAGTAGATATTTCTGGTTCTGCATCTGCTATCTCAAGTTTCACATCAAAATTCCTTCCGTCTGCTAAACCTTTATCAGGTTTTGTTTCTGCTACTGAATGGGGAACATCACTTCCTAATTGTGTGTTTTCAGCCTCTAGCTCTTTTTTTTTGATCATTGAAATTCCGAATTTTGTTTTCTGATTTTTTAGTATTTGTTTTTCTTCTTCTATTAATTTTTTTCCTGTTTCCACTGTATCAGATACTGTGTGTAATTCTTCTTTAGCAGTGCCTATTTCTAGACCTTTTACTTGTATGGATCCTTGTGCTGTGAGACCTGTTTTTTCTATGTTGATTCCACTGTCTACTTCTTTTTTACCTGCTGCTTCTTTCTGTTTCTTTTTTCGTGACTTTGATGAGGCTGGTGCTTCAGGAATATTATATTTTGATGTTGATTCCTTGTCTTCTTCTTTTTTAATGCTTATTTCAACTTCAGGGCATTTTTGTACATGAGATGGAATGCCATTTCTCATATCTTTTATGTCTTTTGTTAAAGTTTCATGTACCTCCCCTGGTTTAATTTCATAAGAAGATGATGTGGTACATTCAACAGCAAGTATTTCATTATTTTCCAGCCTGATATCTTCTTTATGTACTTCTGCTCGTTCAGACAGTAGTGTAGTTTTTATTTCTTTTTTTTGCATGTCTTGTGTTTCTGGTTTGGATCTGTGCATTTTGAATCCAATGCTAGGGAACTTCAGTTTCTTTTGGCTCCTTTTCTTTTCTTTGATATGTACTTCTTGTTGAAATTGAGACTCTGTGTCTGTGCTTGTAGGGGAAATATCCTGTACAGCAGCCTCATATGCATCTGAGGTGCTATGAGATCTTCTGTGCCCAAGTATCTTTTTACTTTTAATTGACTGGAATTTTGGCCATGATAGTCTATCTTTTTTAGGTCTCTTGCTTCTTCCTACCCTTTGGCTTACAATTAATGTTTCCCTCTCTTCTTCTGACATGGCTTTTCCTGAAACATGAGGTGTTTCTTCAGGAATGCTCTCACTGAATTCTTTTTCCTGAAAAAAGAAAGAGTAGTCAGAAGTAAACTAAATGTAAATGCAACACAAAATAAAATACATACTATAAAATATGTGGAAAAGTGTGCTTTTTATTCACAGTACCTACTTGTTACATAAAGAATTCCTGAAAATTGTGTATGTAATTCATACAGATGTAACATAAAACAAATGGACTGTATGATCGTAATATGTGAATTTCTGCAGGTTTAAGTTCTTTGAAAAATGTTTCATTAAATAGAGGTTTCTATAGGTATATCTATCCATGTCTGTACAAATATATATGTAAAATTTCTATATATGTACATGAAGAGAAAAATAATTTTGAATGTGATGGAGACCTATGAGCAGATCATGTCTGTGAAGATACAAACACACATTTTTAAGAGAAAGTTTAATTGATGAGCTTTTTTAAAAAACATTTATTGATATTCTACATTTTGAAAAATACTGAATATAAATATTACAGAGAGTACTTGAACCTGTTCTGTCAGAGGACATTTATCAAGAAAAACAGTGCTGGCTCACTACAGCAGAATGTTTTTCTACCCTAGTGCAAGATTGTGTCTTTATCCAAAATTTATAGTTTTGCATAGAATATTTCTAAAACTGCAAATACTGTGTGGGATTTTTTCTTCTCATGAATATTCATGCTAGTAAATTTAAACACATGCCTAAATTTTTAGAAGATGTGTATTTTCTGATCTGTTTCCACACAGCACATTACAGCAGTGTTATTCAAACTTTGCATACAAATCAGATATCTACCTGGCTTGTTCTTTCCTTTTTGGATTGGGCGGTAGAATGAATGTCTTCCAGCTCTTCTTTCCCAGCAATTTTTCTTTTGAGGCTGAACTGGACTCTGTATGGCTCAGAATACTGAAGAATCTTGAGTGCATCTTCATATTTGATATTATCGAAAAATATTGTAGCACTCAGAAGCTGATCACCTGTAAGTCAAATCAGACAGTATGTTAGCTTCTGCCTTCTTGCAGTTTTTCAAATTCTGCTGAATTAATGTTCATCAAAAAAAATCATTGCATCCTGTTAATTTAAAATATTAAATGATGTTCACATAATAGAGTCAAAGAATAGCTAATGCTGGAAAGGACCTCTGGAGATCACCTAGTCCAACTGTCCTGCTCCTGACCTGCTACAGCTGGGATCCATGCAGTCAGCTTTTGAAGATCACCAAGGATGGTGACTCCACAACGCTTTGGAAAAGCTGTTCCAGTTTCTGACTACCTTTACAGTAACAAAGTTTTTTCTTACATTTTCCAATATTTAGATTTTGGATTCTTGATCCTGTTTAAATAATTATTTCTTGTAGTTTTGGGGCATGTTATGAAAGGCTCAAAGGCAGGCTCTCAATGAATGTCATGAGTTGGAAGGTTTTTTTCATTTCAGTTGTGTATATACCACTTTCTATGTATGTTTTTCACTGATCCAGTGAAAACTGATTTATTTATTTGCTTATGGTACATTAAAAGATCAAATTTCATTATTAAGTATAATATTTCTAATATGGAAAGGTTAAGGTCACACATAGCTCTAGTTGATCTACTCTTTCTATTACCTAAAGAGATGACAGATCAGGTAGGTATTTATATCTACACACAGCCACATACCTCATTATTTTAAGATATTAAAAACCAAAACAAACCAAAACAGAAAGTCAGACTGTACCTTCTCTCAGACTAAATATTTTTGAAGCAGGAGATTCCCTAAGTACTTTTTTAATAAATATGCCTTCATTTCCTCCACCCATCACACTAAAACCACTGGCACCAGCTTCCACTTCTGTTTTCAGGGTCACTTCCATGGTATCCTAGATAATAATAAAAAAAAAGTGTGAATTCATAATTTTTTATTAATTCCAAGATATGTTATGTATTATTCTACAATAAAATGTTGAGTCTTGTCAGGTATACTTTCAGTACTTCATGAAAGATTAGCAAAACCAAAGAATGTACTTGTTCAATGTGAGTTTGATGCTGTTCAAAATTAGAATTAAGCATGTGTTAGGCTAAGGCTGGAATGGGACCACAGGGAAAATAGGCTGTAATTTTAAGATATGAAATACATGAAATCTTCTAGTGCTGAAAGACTGTATTTTCCGTGAAGATGTTAAGAACCTGGATTAGAGTCCAGAAAAGTCAAACTGATAGCTAATGCTGTGTTGTACTCAAACAAGAAAAGGCTAAAGAGTGCTAAATAGAATTATGGAGGGACCCCAAATAGGATGACTAAGTGTTCACACCTGTGCTACAACTAGCAATACAGCTGTGAAATTTCTGGTCAAAACAAATGTAAAGTGAGTCTCTGTTTATCTGTCCTTTCCTCTGTCCACCCAACTATATCTGTGTTGCAGGACTTTGCTGTTTCGAAAGCCCCATGCCTAAAACTACTGAGTGCTTTTACACTGACCTGTGGACGACTCTTTTTTGATTTGTCAGTAGAATATTTTTTGTTTTCTTCTTGAAGCTGAAAAACAATTTGCAGTTATTTAGTGCTCAGAAGTCATACGACTGGAAAGTACAACATCAGGTTAAATGTCCTGTTTAGACTAAGAACTGAGGCTGACTTTAATGTCAACAGAGCAAAATTGGGATCTAGTAGTGCAATGTACTACAATTATCTAGAATATCTAGTGTGAATTATCTAACTATATTATTCCCAGTATTAAGTTAGATACCATGGCCTCCCTGCATTGTACCAAAAATGTGCAAGAAAGCAATGCAAGAGATCAACTGTATGAAGGCATGGGGAGCTTTTCTGTGTTACTCATGTAGCACATTTCTCATACTTTCATCTTTGTGAGCACGCTTTTTTTCTTCGCTTATTTGACTCCAGCATGAATTTAAATCTGTTGCCTATTTATCATAACAGTACTAATTAGATCTTTACCTTTGAATAGCAAAGAGCTACTGGTAATTTTTAAATATGCATTAGTTAGATCCAAGACAGCTAAATAGTCTAATAGAAAAAGCATTGGTTTTTGACTCTCTCTGCCTTGGGTTCTTTAAGGAATGTTTTCGGGTTTTTTTACTAAGAAACAAGAACATTACCAACAAGAAGTTCAGTACAATATAAAATTATTGATGAACGTGGCCCTGAGTTTGGTGGGGACAGGAAGAGAATGGTGATGCAACAATATCTTATTACATGACAAGACACGTCTGTGTCTCTGCTAGTTGTACAAGCTAAATCCTCTTGAATTAAGCTGGTAAAGCCATGCCTGCCTTTAAATATTCTTCTTCTGTGTAATATTCATAAACTGGAGAGGATCCTTGTGGCCTTGGACGGATGTCTTCTACTGCCACTTCATTAACCTGTGGAAAAGAAATGAGTTGTAGGAAAGTAACATCCATCATTAAACAGTGACCCGTTTCTTTAGAATTGTTTTTCTACGTAGACATGGTTTCCTTCTGTGTTCACATCTTTCATTAATAGTGATGGATGTAAGGAGGTTACTCAGGAATACGAGGGACAGACTCCTGAGAGACAAAAAAAGTGGTATGCTGATTTTGAGTCTCTTTATGACCTGTATACATATATGACCTGATCAGATTAAAATCATTAACAGATCAACTCTTTATAAATTAAAAAGTCAATAAAAATTCCTTTCTCTGCTTTATTTGCACACCTAAACTTTGCATCCTGTGGTTTCAAACTTTATTGCCCTCTATAACTAGGCAAACCATGGCAAAGATTCAGCAGGAATTTCTGCTGACAAACATTTGGGATGCTTCCTTTTGAAGCATAATGACAGGGAACCTAAACCAGCTAAAGTTTTAAAGAAAAAATACTGCACTTAAAAGCCATGTAATAGTTTGCTAACTCTTGGTATTACACTTACACTGGTGAATCTTGACAAAGAGCAGATCACTTAATACCGAAGCATTATTCCAGCTTTTGAGCTGGCAGGAGAATCCCAAGCAGAAATATAACATTTTTTAGGGGGGAAAAAAATCATCAGCAAGACCCAGCTATAAACAAAATATTTCAGATCCCATTTTAACAAAGTGCCCCCCCCCCCCCAAAAAAAAGAAACCCCAACAACTTCAAAAAAACTCACAGAATCTTCATCCTCTGCGTCTGCTTCAGCACCAGCATCTCCTGGAGGCTCGGCTGGTCTCAGCTGGCGTGCAGAACCTGAAAGCAGCAGATAGTTTGTTGGTGTCTGCAGGAACTCTGCAGAGCTCAGACCCAGCATCGCCTTGCAAGCTGAAGCCTTCTGGAGCAGCACAGCTGGGGGACGTGCAGCACTGGCTGGAGAAAGGCCTGCTTTCATTCACATTCCTTATCTCAGACCT
Organism: Calypte anna; assembly: GCF_003957555.1. Classification (NCBI taxonomy): domain Eukaryota; kingdom Metazoa; phylum Chordata; class Aves; order Apodiformes; family Trochilidae; genus Calypte; species Calypte anna. The sequence goes on from NC_044251.1 coordinate 34,995,849, forward strand.
CATCAGGCCAGTCTTTCAAAGATACCAGAAATACTTGTACCCAGAAATGTAAAGGCTTTTGTGAAGGCAAATATCCCCAGATTGGAGAAAATGTAGAACTAGAAGTTGGCCGTATTTATTTTGGTTTTAATCCCTGGGGGAGCTTGAGGTGTGTATAGGGCAGAGATGGCAGGGTTTTGTCAGTGGTGGGGTGGTCTCTGTGGGAGGAGGTCATAGACCACACTGTGCTGGACACAGCTGCCTGCAATGCTGAACCAACTGGAGGAGTTTCTGGCACCTCTGTGAAAAATGTGTTTAAGAAAGCGTGGTAAACAGTGAGAAAAAGAGGCACCACCACTAGTGGAGTAGGAGAAAATAGAGAAGACCACATCAGAGCAACAGGAGAAGAGAGATGGCACAGTAGGAGAAATGCTGGAGCTATATAGTAACTTCAGAAGGGGCCAGAGAAAAAGAAGCTGCCAGAGTTTGTTTTTTTTTTTATTATTATTATTATCAGAATCAGTAATTAATAGTTCATTAACTGGCGAGAAAATAAAATGATTGGCATTCCCCATCTTGAAACACTTCCTTGCTTCTGACAGAGGTTTTAAGAGCTCTAGAGTTAACATCATGGAGCTTTGCTAGTCATAAAGACTCTGCTTTTCTGGTTTTTTAAAAGTATTCAGGGCAGAGAGAGATGGGGTGAAACAGATGGGCTGCTTGAAAGTATGATTCTGTTGAAATGACTTAAACTGAGCACTAAATGAGAACAGCATAAACACATCAGCGATTTCGGACATCCAGGCTTAGCCAGTAGAGGACAGTGTGGCTCAACTACGCATTCCCTGATTCCCAAGTTGTTCTAATACATGCCTAAGTCCTTGTCCTGATAACTGTATTTCTTTCCTGTCTCCATGTTCCATTTTTTCCAAACCATCAGGCTGTCCACTTCTGCAACTGCCATTAATACACATAGTTTTGGCTCTCCTAAACAGATCCTCTGGCTTAAAAATATGCTCTAACACTAGAGAAGACAACCACAAGCAGAACTGTGAAACTTATTGTCTAGTTTAAATGATGTATCCTCAGGCTGGAACGTAGCATTCCTGGATGTGGCTATTACACGCTGTGTTGCAGACAAGCCAGCATAACTTCTGCAATATGCATGCAATAACTCTAACTTATGCAAGTTGCTAAGCTTGTGTTAAAATGGCTGCGATTTTGCTAGCCTTTCTTCATAGTTTTCTGATCTCCTACATTTATTTTTCCTTAACTTTTTTTAAGGTTAATATTTTTAGTACAGACAGAATCTTGAAGGAATTATGCCACGGGATCAGGGATGGATCACTTTGTTAACATGAATAGTGACAGCATGCTTCCAGAGTGAATGTCCCATGTTGGTCTGTGAGCCAAGTTTCCAAACTTAACAGAATAGAAAACATCCTCATCAGCCATATGAACATAATCTTAATCATCTCTCCTGTGGTATTTAAGCTTCAGAGAACTAGGATCAACTCAGAACACACCAGGACTGACAGATCATGTCTCCTTTAGCCTTCACAGGACTAGTCCTGATGCCTACAATGGATAACTCTAGAAGATGGTCTTAATGCAGGTCTTAACCCAAAGACATGTAAAAACTGATTTGTTTTTTCTCAAATGCTCTATCACTGGCAATTTTCAGATGCTTGAGAAAACTGGAAAATTATCATAACCTTGCCAAAAAACTTAGAAGTAGATTCACAAACCTGACTTTAGGCATTTCTGCTTGAAAACTCTGGAATCCATTCATGAAGCTCTTCACCACATGTATTTTAATAAGCATCAAATGCGGAGAAGAGCTGCAGGACTGAAGTTTGATTGTTTAATCTGCTTAGTGCTTATAAAGATTCAGGTGCCAACAGTGAATTTTATGGCTGTTACTAAAATTCCAAGAAACAGTAAGGACTTAGTCCTGTGGCATGGCTGTATTTTTCACTTGGGAGAATCCCACCCACAAGCCCTGCAGTCCAGCAGAATGACTTCACAGAATATTGCTTGGACTGCTGGAGTGTTTGCTGTTCAGTGCAGCACTTCAAGGCTAATTACAGCATTGATTCCTCATGGCTGCCAATAATTTTGCTACTGGGAAAGGAAATAACTATCTGGAAGGATTCTTGGGCTCATTAACCATCCAGTGGGGCATGTCATTTGGGTCTAGGATAGCACAAATATCCTATAGGTTTTAACAGCTGTAAAACTTTAAAACTGATGCTTTAAACAAAGGATACTTAGAATGTTGAGGTGACTAACACCTTCAAAATCTTCCTGTTGCTAAGACTGGGTTACTCATAAAATCCAAGAGAACTACATCACTTCCCATAGTGAGGCCTCAACACATATTTCCCATTGGGACGCCTTTAAAACAATAGACAACACTGCCAAGTCTTGTTCAGCATGGATATGGAAAGAGAGAGCTGGTCTAGATGACATCTCATTTGGGTCAGGACCAGGAGGAAGTCTCTTATATTCTACCAACTGTTGATCAGGCAAAACAGTGGTGTATGAACCAAAAGGGTGGCTTTACATGCTTGGCCAAGTATTGGCAGGTGATTGTTCTCCTTGCCCTTGCCAGAGGGGCTATGGTTCAAGGAGAGCCGAAATGTCACCAGAAGATTCCCTTGCTGTTAAGAAGAAATCTGTCAGCACAAGAGGTGTTTTTCACCTACCTCATGATGGGTAGGAAGGTAAGAGTCCTCCTGTGAAAGTGTTTAGTAGGCTACTACACCTCCCCTAAATGGTGAAACTAGGACCCCTTCCTCCAAAATGCAACAACAGACTAATGTCCCCAGGACTAACAGGGATGTGACTGAGGTTGCATGGAGGGACATCAGTTACACAAATGACCTTCCATTCCAAAGCTTCACCCTGATGCCTTTCCATCCACCCTGTTTCCCACAAACTCTGCCTATTTTTATATTAATTCTCCCCTCTACTACAACTAACCCATGCCATAAAAGACTACTTGTGCCCCCAAACTTCTTATGGTAGACTAGGATTTGATTCATTTTTTTCATCATTTAGAATACTTTAAAAACAAATGTGTAGCAGAGGGGAGTTTCAGTACATCAATGAATTCCATTTTCAGCAAAGCCTTTTTTCTGCATAAAAAAGAGTGTGCCAATAAACTATGATTTATATGCGTGTCATTCTCATGCCTCAAATAGCAGTGATGCCAACATTTTATAGGTTTTTACTTCTTTTAAAAACTCTGGACAATCAATGCTTTGTTCAAAATGTTTTATAAACAAGATGGAATTTACATCAGTGACTACTTCTAATAGGCACTTGAACTGACTTCAGAACAAGAGAATTTTTTGAAAGTCGGCAGTAGGAGTTATATAGGCTGGAACAATTTCTAGCATATGACTGAAAATTGTGTTTGCTTTTTTAAATGCTATTTTTAAAAAATAATTTTTTTCTTTAATCTAGAAACCCAGCTAGGCTGTTTTGGGTAAAACAAAACAAAAAAGTAAAAACAGGTTATTTTTTTGGTATTCACATTCAGTGAGTAACAGTTTCCTAAACCACTTTTGAGACATGGTAATCTATTTAAAATAAGATGATTTAATTGAATCCAAACTGAAGAGGATCCTAGCTTTAACTGAACCACTGGTATATATGGTATATAAATTTAACACACTCTGTATGCTTTAAAATCAAATTAACAATAAATGAACAAATGAGAACACTAGAAATGTTGTTTAAAAAACAAATTTTAAAGGCCTTTGCTGATCACTGCCTTGCTGACCTTCCTTGCTTACAAATTGTATCTTTTACTCTGCAATAAATAGCTCTGAGTTCACAGCTATTCAGAAGATTCTTGCCTAGACATGTGGGCAAGGGTAGGACATCTTTGGGTCAGGTCTCGTCTGAAAAGGCTAAGCACACCCTAAGCACATCATCTGATTCGTTCTATTAATGAGGAGGAGGAGGAGGAGGAGGAGGAGTAAATAACTGCACGACAAACAAGCAGCAGTACTAATTTACTATCACTGGCATTGCTGGCGTATGTTTGACCAGTGAAAGGATTCATTACACATAGGTCAGCAGGAGTCACACTACTCCCTCATATGTTTATGTCTCACTGTAAATAAGGTGCACTACTGCTGCCAGGGCAGCTTCAGTGGGTATCAGACCCCTCTTCCTTCAGTCATCAGTCCTTGTACCTGCTGATCTGCCTGTCCCTGTGCCCTCAGGCACCCTGTCATGGGCCTGTTACTTCTCACATAAGCATGAACAGTCACTACTAATACACTGCTCCAGAATTCCATTTTCTAAATTTACACCCCCCCGCCTTTTTTTTTTTTTTTAATTAAATAAAATATAATCCCTAGTTTTAAAATCAAATATCTTCCTCAAAATGGATAGTGTGCCCTATTTTTTCCCCCCACGGTTTGTTCTCCCTCTCCTGCAGGTATCACAATTACTGGGATTCCTTTCCTTCCCTCAGAGCTCTCACTGCCGCCAGAGCAGTGCAGCTGTGAAGTCCCGCAGCCTCTCCCCATTCACTTCTTATATTTGAAATAGGGAATATTTAAAATACTTAGAATACTTTAAATCGTAGGTCCCAGTTCAGGGAAGCACTTGATAGCAGGAACACTATGCACATGCTTGGCATTCATCTTGGCCTCTCAAGAGCAATTTTTCAGATAGGTAAATTCACCTGACTTCAGTTTACTAAGAGAAACTCTTCAAGCTTATGGACAAAAAGATATCAATTCAAGCATTCTGACTTTTTTTTTTTAGCAATCTCAGTGCTTCAGTTTCCACATCTACTTTTTTATATCCATTCCAATTCACTGTCTCTATTTCTTGATTAGTTATTAAATTAATTTACCCAGTAGCAGGTTCTTTGGGTTTCCCAGGGTATCCCAGAAGACTACAGGCTGATGAATAAATGTAGACCAACCAGCTAATTAAAACGTCACTTCAGCTAGGCAGGGTCATCAAACATGTAAGCTATTGCATTCTCTGTTGGGTGATATACTTGAATATCCCATGACTGAAAAATGGCCTAAATCAGATTATTATTTTTTGTTTAAAGCCCTCACAGACAGCATTACAAGGACAGCAAAAGGATCACTTCTCTCTTAGCTACCAATATTTTGGGTATGAACATGATTTTTGGCACTTAAAAGAACTATTTTCATCACTTTCCACAATCAGCTGTGCTAGCAGATTTCTGAATCCACAAGCAGATCTTTGTTTTCTGCTAGCAGCATCAACTGGTTTGATGAGCCAAGACTTGCCAATCCCTGTGCTAAAAAAGTTGTGCAAATGATATGTACAAGCATAAAAATAGTTGCTTGGTATCAGAATTGGCCTGAAATGTTCCACTATTTCTCTTTGTTCCCCCCCCCAGTTTTTTTGTGAGTTCCTTATAGACTGAAGGGGTGACCTTGTGCCACACTCAAGAGGACTAAAAGCCCAGCAATTTTCTAATGATTGAAGGTCTTTTGTTAAAAAAGAAACAAACCATGGCAGACTTGTCCAGAACTGTGGCCTGGATGCTACACAGCAAAGAACATCTGCTCTAACACCCCACCTAAGGTTCTGCTGTGCATTTCTTCAAGTGGAAATGCCAAGGTTAAGTGTAAATGCCAAGGGTAAGTGTAAAGACCATGAACAAAACCAACTAGTAACACACTCTAGGAGTGTGTAGGCCTGCTCAGTGTGAGAGGCTTGGTGGTGGCAGTTCACAGAAATCATCCCCACCACTTAGATCCTCCTGGGCAGTTTGCTGGAGTCACATCCTTCCCGTGAGGGAAACGATCCTGAAAGCATCTGCAAATAAACTCCTTTATGCATGAACTTGGCAGCTTCCCTGAGGAGGCTGCCATGAGGTTTAGAGCACAGCCCATGGCACAGGCTCTTGCACTGTATATGTAAGCCCAACCACGAGCTCCAGCAGGCCCATGACATTGCCAGTAAGCAAATCCACCTACACTGAGGAAACCCACCAGTGAGAAATCAAGAGGTTCGTCTTCTACAGAGATTTCCTAGCACATTCCAGAGATCTGGATTCATTCCATTGTCCTGCAAGTTCCCCCAGACTGAGTTACAACAACTGCTGGGCAGGGCTGTGGGGCACGGCAGGAGCGCAGGGGGAATGCAGCGGCTGTCACTCTATCTGGGCAGGATGCACGGCAACGGGGAGATGCGGGCACAATGTCACGGAGGAGGCTGCCTCCCGCTCCCACCCCTCCATCGCAGGAATGTAATGTTACTTCACTTGAAGCGCTGCCAGGGAGACAGCGGGGACACCCAGTGGCTCCACCCAGTCTAACCAGATCCTCAGCTCTTAAATGAAGGATTGCCACTGCAGAGAAAGCAGCCCTTCTGCCGTCAGAAAAAATGATAAAATGAGGAACAGCACATCCCCTTGCGTGTTCCCCTCTGCTCGCTGCTGGAAGCAGGGCTCTCCCCACCAAGCCCTGAAATTCTGGTCTCACTGCCTGTTTCTGGGGGATGGAGACAAAGGACTAGTCTGTGGAATGAAGATAAAAGATTTTGCTGCTAAAGGGCTTTAACAGGCCTTATTATCTGCAGGATGCTATCAGAACCAGCTAGGCCTGGTTTTAAGCTATACTCCCACCTTTGTTTTGCACTTGGTTTGGTAATGCCCCCTGTCACTGGGCTGCATACTTGTGCTGTGATGGATGTAACTCAGACTTTGAGGCCAAAAGCAGGGGCTCGTATCACAGCTGAGCTAAAGGAGCAGCTACTCCCAAATAAACAACGTGTGAATAGTTTCCTTCCATTCAAGGCACGAAAAAGATGTTTTGATTCAGCGCCTTGGTATGTTAAGCTGCCCTTGTCGGAGGTTAGAGTACTTCATTAAAAACCTTCAAATCATCTCATCTCAAAACCTTCTGAGAACAAAAAAATACATGTAAGTTACAATCATCAGGCTCCTCACCAGGCCAGAGACCTGTTCATGAAGTCAGCTCTTGCTTTTATCAGAAGGGATGGTATTCTGCTCTGCAAAGTACATCCAAGTAGAGAAATTTCTAGGGAATTAAGGTTTCTCACAGCCCATACTGAGCTCATTAGGATTTTACAGGGCTTATTCTACAGGTTGATGAATATCAGGGAAGATGTGGAAGAGCACTGGCAACTAAGAACACTACCATAAACACTACCATAAAAAGAGAAACTAAGAGCCCCCAGATGAAAAGGGGAGTGAATGGCTTTCCTGTGAGTGTGTGTTCGTTGATAAACCCTGCCCACAGATTTAAAACTATTAGAAGTATGTCCACTCACACTTCACAAGAGGAGCAAAACCTTTAATGAGACTGATCAGAAAAGAGCTTTATATTTTTACAGTGATAGGAAAGATAAACTTTAAATAGACTCCATAGGACACTTCAGAGCATAAGGATAAATCACTATGGTGAGGACCTGCACAGCCTTTCTCATCTTGAGTCATTTTAGAACATGAAAAGCACAGGGGATGTTGTTTTGTTTTTTTTTCCAAACCTTTTATTTCTTTTTTTTTCAGTTTTTCAAATTGAAATTTCCCAGACCCTAAGTTAATAAGTTTCAGTAATTTTTTGGTTACCTGGCTATATGGGAAAATGGAATTCAGCCAGATTCACGTAAGTCTTCTAGTACAAGAATAAAATATTTGCCAAAATATTTTGTCGGTCCGATATTTCATCTTTGGCTAAAAAAGAATCATGTTTCATAGGAGTAAAAGAGTCCTTGAAAAGAAGCTCTCAATCCAAAGTTTGTTGTGAGAACATGATTCAAATGGTGTCTAATAAGTGGCTTATATATGAACTTCATCTCTCATGGTCCACCCTCCTGTCACTTGGTAAACACTGCAAGTGGCAAGTGGAAAAGGCAGCTGGAGAAATGCTCATGGTGCCCACCAGATGACCAGAGGTTCACTACTGTTCTTCCTACTCAATGGTTCTGTCCCAAAAGTGTAAGTTCTGTATCATCTCAATTGTTTGAGTCTGACAATTGCCTGGTGGGTAGGGATAACGTCCCACCTGCATCTGTGTGTCTACCTGTCTTGGGATAGAATTTTCCCTCCTCTCAAGTTTTATGTGACAGAAATGGGTTCCCATTGTGTGTTTTTCGCTTCCTGCACAAAATCCCACAGTGTTATGGTGCATGATAATTGTGAGGATGGTGTGACATTAGGACCATATCTCTTTAATTGACAGTTGTGATCTTTTCCCAGGACTGCAGGAACTCTCTTCTCACACAGTCAGTAATAGAAGGGAGTCACTTTTTAGCAATTTTTATGTATATCCTAGCTCCTGGAGTGAAACAAAATTGCTTACTACCCTTTAGCCAAATAAAGCAATAAAGACTGGTCTAATCCACTGTGATCCTAAACAGTTTTATCTCCTGGAACTCTCAACAATTTTACTGCTTTTGCTTATGATTCTCTGCCAGTGTGGTAAATCATTGCATGGATACCCAGCTAAAATCTCCCACAGTGTCACTGTCCATCTGGATGGTCTGGATTTCAAGGACTTCAGAGGCATGTTACAAATTATGTGCTCTCACTTGCTTACCAGCTTCAGAAACTCTAACAGGAACTGCCCTGCAGTTATTTGGTTATCTGATATGATGACTAGGCATGCTGTAGCATTTTTCACTTAAAAGAAATGCCTTCACTAGGCTTTGAAAAGTGAAGGCAAAGCTGCTTTCCTCCCAAAGCAAGAGCCAGTTGATTCCTCCTATCCTCCCTTTTAGCTTGATGTGAACTCAGCTCCTATCACGACTTGGCTAGAAGCAGAGGCAGGTGAGTGCCTATTGCAGATAAGGCCCATAAAGCTCATACATATTAACCTTCCCACATTCCTTCTCCTTGCTGATTCACCTCCCCAAGCATCCAGACTTCTCCCTGAACTGATTCCCTGTTCCACTGACAAACGACAGCCCTGCTCAGATTTAGAAATTAATCAAATGAATACATTTATTAAAAATAATTGTTCTGCCCATGTAGACTTGATTGGCAGCCTTGGAGGCTGAATTTTGCTGGCTGCAGTCAGTATAGCTTGAGGACCTGTGGCTCTAGCCCCAGGTTGTCCCAAGAGGTAGCCTTGTGATGATCCAGAGAGGCAGCAAAGGAAGCTGATTGCCTGCCCTCTTGCTAACATTAAAGGAGGATGCTAATTCTTGGTGCTTTTGGTGTAGAGCACATTTTTCCCCTAAGAATAGGTTTTGAGGATAAGAACAAAGGATCTATTAACATTATGCAAAAAGCCCAAAGCAGGCTTTACATAAATGGCACTTAACAGTCCAAATTAGAAAAAATTTTTTTCAGCTCAAACTCTTCAAAAGCACTGCTTTAGAAACATCTTTATCAGAATCCGTGTATGTTTTGTATTTTATGTAACAATTAACACATATACATATACATACATACGTACAGATATATAATTTTTTTTCACATTAAAGATCCATACCATCTAGGAAGATTTTTCATTTCTCTTTGCTTGACTGATAAAATTCAGTGCAGAATTAATTCCCTGATGTAGCGAGATTAATGGAGAAATGTTGCTTTGCACGTTCTTCTGGTATGCTGGGCATAGCCCCTCTTGAAACAGGAATGCAGCAAAAACACTGTAGCTTTTCCACAACCTTTTATGGGGGCTTTTATATAAATACTGCTCTTGGAAACAGGTTTTCAGTTTCAGAGAAAGTTCCCTGGGCAACTTGTTCAGATGTAAATCACCACAGAAGAAAATATCTTTTAAGCTTTTAAATTCCTTAATGTATATGTCACACAAGAGATATGGGATAAAGGTGACAGAAAATTATTATGGGAAAATGTTTTACATCAAAGATAAAGTTAGCAGTTCTCTCACTTCGTTAAGATAAAAATCTTTTCTGTCAATAAACAGTGATGGTAGCAAAGTAGTATTTGGCACAGCTCACTTTCTCTTATTTTCATGTGGTGTAAGAGAGTTCCTTTAAAATCAGAGAGAATTTCTGGATGCACTCTGTGGGTTTACAAATACATAAAAGCTCATTTACAGATAAATTCAATCAAATAAAGAAATTAATTAGTATAGTTCTGGTCATATAATGTAATTAAAATGTGAATAAGTGGGCTATAAACTTGTTTTTCAGACCAAGAAAAGTCAGATTTCAAAAGAATTTAGTAGGTGACCTACCAAATGCTTCTCAAAAATATAGTGTTGTTTTGATTGCTATTTACTTGTCTTTTGAACATCTTTCCCCAGCAGAGGTGTAACTTGCCCTGGCATTTTCTAAATGTGCAGTTGCGTAAATGATTTTGCAAAACATATTTGTGAACTTAATCTTCATTGTTTAATATTAGAAATAATCAATTATATGAGGCTGAAAAACACTGGAATATTAAGTGCATGTTAGGTTAGAGAATGAAAATTGAAGATTAAAAATTATTTTTGCATTTTATTTTTGAAAAACAAATATTTTTAAAAATTGACTCTGCATATGGTTTTTAAGTGCTCATTTCCCTCTCCAGGTCATCCATCTAGCAAGCACTGAAGCACCCAAAAATAACAAACCAGTATGCTCACCTAGTAGATTAGAGGAAAACAGAGTACAGCTAAGGAAACAGATTTAATTTTTATGTTTCACACAGGCCACTATAAACAACAGGGAGAACCCCTTTTTTTAAAAGACCTATTTCTCCAGTCCTGGATTTCTGTTTGATGAAAGACAAAAAGAGCAAGAAAGTAGCTACACTGCAGTTCACCAGTGTAGTAACTGGTGAATGAACAGAGATGGGTGGAGTTGTTTGAAAGCACTAAAAGGACTATTTATTGGATTTGATATCAGCTCTTGGGCTGATTCACAACAGTTTTAAATGTTCAGAACCTCTCTGTTATCGGCAAATAATGAGATCTTGTGGAAATTAGTAACTGTTTCTTTATCATTATGGTCTATGCATGCACAGGTTAAGTATTTTTTAACTCGTTTAAAAGAGAAGACATTCTTTATGAAAGGATGCAGTAACATTTTTCCTGATGAGCAGTTGTGCTAGATTCAGACTAATGCATAAGGGAGAAAAAATTACATTTTGCCCCTTAGCTAGATGAAGGGGTCTCCTGAAATCAACAGCCTTGTACCAATACAAAGCTAGGACAAGGCGAAGGAAGACCACATGGTACCAGTTACAGTCTTTGAGATCTACAACAAGGAGGCAGAGCTTGTTCTTTTCTCAGGTGGCTTCTTCAGAGTAATTTATATCTGTGCAGCTGTAGGACAAGCCAGCAGCTTGTCCCCACTATGCAGACTGGCAATGACTGCTGTGATTTGCAGAGCTCTGGAGAGTTTGAGTGCAAGGGGATAGAAGGGGTGGCACTTGGAGATGCCCCTCAGTCCATCTGTAGTTTTTCCTGCACATTCTTGCAGAGTGTTTTAAAACCAATGGTGTTTTACTACTTATGTTCTCTCACACCCTGACTCATCCAGCAGCCCCAGTGAGGTCTCTGCTCTCTATCTCTGAGCTGCAGTTCATTATGTGCAGCAGAGAGAGAATTTCTCTCTCCCAAGGAAGGTGCATTCCTTGGCCCACCACCATACCCATACTGTCAATGAAGCCAGAAAAGAAGAAAAATTGCTACAGTGAAGTTGTCCTGTCTGCTGTTTACAAGGTGGAATAATTTTCCCTTTACCATCAACAAACAAAACCACCACCACCTTCTTGATGTGACCTTTTTCGATACTGCAGTCCCAAAGTTCTCCATGAACTGAGATTTCAATAATGTTTTAGCAATGGCTGAAACATTTGCTTTTACATAGTGCTGTTGGGGTCAGTTTTGGCAGCATTCTACAGCCCCACTAAGTGCAGAACTTGTTTTTCCTTCATTACAAATACTTTGAACACTACTTAGTCATGCTTTGAACACTCCTGTGGGGAGTCTGACCACAAGGGAGTAAAGGAAACAGAAAGGAGCTGGGCTCATTTTTGAAGGAGACAAGCAGCTAAAGTACACCAGTCCTCAGAGAAGCTAAGTGTGTGGCATCTTTCAGTGCAGGCCTTGATATAGCTGGACACAGACAGGAAAAGGTCAAAGAAAATCCAGATGCAGACCAGGTAATTCAAGCACTGCTAACTGAAAACCAGGTCCTTTTACACACCAGGTAAATCTACACTGGTAAAATTATGACAAAAGATTTTGAAAAGACACCAGTGACAGTGTCTCGTGTGGGACCCAGAACCACCAACACAAAGCAAAGCACAGCAAGCAGAGTCAGGCCTCAAATGTGGATCTCCTGGGGCATGTTCTTCTGCTTATGGGTCTGGTTAGGAAAAAGAGCTCTTAGTTTTTGGAATGCACTCTGGTCAACACTTGGTGCTTGATCTTTATTCTTGATCCTTGGACTTCAAATGCCCATTCTCAGAGGGTCTCTGCACTCAGGTGCAAAGTACATTATTACTGCAGGATTATTCTCTTGCAGCTGCAACCACTTCTCCAGCTAAAGGCTTCTGAACTGGAAGGTATTAGAAGGCTCTGAGGGTTTCTTATACACATTTGGATATTACTTATAAACCACTCTGCACAACTCTGTGGTAGGAAAGGTCACTACACAGGTATACGTCTGAAGAGAGAGGTCTGAACATATCCTAACAATTTCTAGGGAAGTTTAAGCTCTCCTTGCTGAGCAGTGCCAGCTCAGGGATGCTGAAAAATACATTCTTCATGCATGTGCTTTTTATTAAATGCAGCTGTCAAAAAAGATGAGGGCCAAGTTCCTGAAAAGGTGCAGTGAAGATAAATGGTTGCAAGTAAGCATTAAAAGGAGCGTGGCTACTCTGCCTAGACTAAAATCACCTGTGTAGAGCCTTCAGGGCACCCTTTAAACCAGCTGTCTGAGGGACTAGTAGCTGTCTAGCTGTGGGACTTCAGTGAACATGAGTACCAATGCAGCCCCTTTCCCAAGGAAGTCAGTACTTGCTGCACAAGCTGCTCAGACCCATCCCCAGCCCAGCTGGATAACACCAACTCTGCACGAGCTGCACCTCCCTGGTGCTGCAGAGGCACATCTGGAGATTCTCTTTACCTAAGCCTGGCTCTCCTGCCATGCTGCAGTCAATGTTTTCCAAGTGTGTTGGCAGTGAACTTAAATCATCTACTGCAATCTGGCAATGCCTACCTCTAATCACTTTGCTGCAGTAAAATTATGGAGATGAAAACAGTGAAGGCAAAGTGAGCATTCGTTTGCTTGATGATAATTTTCCTCTTAGTCAATAGATGGAAATTCAAATTTGTACTCTGATAAAATGCATATTCTGAAGGATTTCAGCTGGATTTATACCAGTGCAATAGGTGAATTTGGCTTGTGATGTTCAGATGACAACATCAGTTAACAGATTTGCTTATTTCTCTGGGTTTTCTATGAAGCTCCTATTCAAGAAGTAGAATCGTCTAAGGACGATGCAGTTCTGGGGCAACAGTGTACCACATAAATTAAGCTAACTCTGGGTAATATCATAAAAAAATATGTGTTTATAGCTTCATGCCAGTTTCTGACTAATGCTTTTGTTTGTTGCTATAGCAAACCACACATGAAAATGATAGCCAAAAGCATGTTTATGACTAACCTTAGCTCTCTGGGGATTGAAAATATGGAATAAAAAAACCACCATAACACACAATGTGAGGAGAACATGATAGGAAACACCTTTTTTGGCATGAGCTACTGTGAACATTAAAAGTGAAGAACATCATGAGTGGAAAACATTAGGAAACGGGAACTGTGGGAATAACTGGCTTTAACCCACAGTGTTCGGACTGAGCCTTAATTGCACATTGCCAAGTTGCCTCTGCAGGACTTAGAGAACATTGCAGGAAGTCCTGGCCTGAGTCTTAAGGAGAGATTTAAGCCTCTGAAGTCAGGAGAAGCTTTGGATCACACTTTAAAACATTCAGATTACTTTACTCAAGGTGATTTTTACACTCTGTCTTGACACCCAGGAAACTGCTATTCTCTTAATTAATTTCTACTACAATTTCTACTTTGGTAGTTTCCAAGAGCCTGTCCCAAGACTGACACCTCATTACACTGTACAATACCACTGTGGTGCCTGAGGAGCTCTCTGTCAGACTACTGGAAGAGGCAAAGGGAGAGAAGGATGGAGAGAAGGAAAGTAGGAGGCAGACAGAGAGGGGATGGGAATGCACCACCTACCCAATCAGAGGTTGAACCCAGGTGTCTTGCACCCCAGTTCACTTGACTAAATCAGGTTGCCAAAGAAGCTACTGTGGGAAGAAGAATACACTATGTACCTTGGAAAGGAGAGAAAATCAATACAGCCAAATTGATTCCTAAACTAGGACAGCTTGCAACAAAGCTACATTATGTCAGACAAAATTTGTATCAGTGTTGCCCTGTTATTCTTAATAACCTCATTCCTTCTGGAGTGAAAAAATAAGAATAATAAAGGGGAGAATTACTGTGTAGTTTATAGCTATAGGTCAGTTTCTATCAATATTTTCTTTTAATACTGATTAGTCTGGCTCTGGCCTGCATATTGCAAATTTATTCACAGATTTGTACTGTGCATAAAGGCGTAAGATTACCACAATTTATGGCAAGTTCTTCCATCATTTATTCCAACACTCAGTAGAGAGTCTTGATATCATATACAACTTTGTGAAGAGAGAGGTCTGGCCAAGCTTTGGTGTTCCAGGTATTTCCATGGCAGTATTCATGACAGACATCTTGACCTACCAGTAGGTTAAACAGGACAGTGATACAAATGGAAGACCACAGAAGTACTGAAATTTCATTTTATGCCTACTCAAGCCCCCATTGGCCTCAATAAAACTGATATACGTCATGCTACATCGTATTAATTTTGGAATTCTGACTGTGATCTGGCCTGAGATCAGCTCTCTCTTTTCTTTCACATGCCTTTTCAGTTCTTCATATTTGGCAGAAAATGTGTCTTATAGAAAAAAAAAAAAAACAACTGCCAGGCTTCTTTCCCTTAAATTGAGAAGCTGAAAATAGCTTTGGGTACTGGAAGCAAAATACAGAGACTTATTTCAAAACAGCTACCTCATTTCCTGTGACTTTTTTCTCTCATAGAGCATAACTACCTCTCTTGCACCCTCTAGAGTATCAATCACCCAGACAGGAGTGCCTGGCAGGTATGAACATCCAGCTTGGCAGTGGCAGCTTTTGGTCACGGTCACCAAGAAAGTCCCTGCACCTGCTCAGAGCACGGGGCAAAAGCAGGCGAGCTCTCCCTGCCTCCCAGAAAGGAAGGTAGCAAAGCAAAACACCGACTTGCAGAAAGTCACAAAGCAAGTTGGCAGCAGAGCCAGCAATAAATACAATCCAGATGTCGTGGATTCCACCTCCTCCCTGCACCATGCTGCCTCTCTTAGCTCAATGCTGGAAGGAAATGTTTTACATTGACTCATCCCTCCTTTTCCTTTGTCAGTAGAAATTAAAGCAGACATCTGACTGCCTGAGCCTTGAATGCTCCGATGGTTTCCAAGGCTTGCAGTGAAGTCAGCCAACATTTCTATTGAATCCAGCCCGAATGGACAACTAAAAGTGGATTCTTTCCCAACTAGCCTATGAGTGCAAAATTCATCTAAGTATGTAGAAAAATAAAAGTTATACTCATATGTAGATGTGCACTGTATAAACATATATGACTTTGCAAAGAAGCACTAATTACAAAAATACACACTACTGTAGCTCAGCAGAACAATGACTAGATCTGCTACTATAATAATTTTTTTTAATAATAATTTTTTATTACTAAAATATTTTTTTCTAAGTTTTAAAACTAGTCTCTATACTTCCTTACTGTGTTGAAAGGTAGGGAAGTCTATCAGGATGGTTCCTGCATCAAACTCACTCAAGTCTGCTTAAGGAATGACATCTAATTAAAAGCAATTTTCCTTTAATTTCTTTTGTGAACAGAACATCCAAATATTTAAGATTTCCTCATTAAGCTATCTAACAGTGTCTGTGTGCAGGACCACTTCCATGCATTTTTCAAGAGTGATGTAAATCTGATTTCCATGGGAGTACGTCATGTTCTGTCAACAAAATATCCTTACTGCTGTCAGCCCAAGGTGAGTCCAGATCTCTGAGCAGTTGAACACACTCTTATTTGCCTTTTTTTCCGACCTCGAGGTGGAAGCCACTTCATTTTTCCTGCCTGTCATCATAAAAACCCAACTGGGAGCTGTAGGAGTTGTGCTGCTGTTGCTATGCCTCCATTGCCAATGTGCTGCTTTGGCTACCAAAGGGTGCATCAAGGGAGCAGGGCAAAACTGAAAAGAAATGCAGCATTTCCCATTGTATCCTTCACTCCCTGGAACACCCAATGGGTGTGACACTGGAGGCATAAACTTAAAACAGCTGTAGGTTGCCTAAAATCCATAGTTCCTTTTTGCAGACCTCCCTCATTTTTCTTGACTAGAAAAAAAAAGTATGTGTTAAGGGAAAGATGTTAAATACAGGTCTCTAAGGAGAAGTCTCCATCCCTCTGCAGGACAGCAGGAGGAGGTCCCACACATAGCAAGGTGAGAGTGCTCATGTGCAGTCACACTACCTGCCTGCACTAGGAACACCTTGCAGGAACTCACATGCTGGATAATTGCATCCACAGCATTGCCCCAGCCAATGGTTATTATGACTGAGAATTTCTGAGATCATCTTGACAATGAAACAAACTAAAACTCAATAAAAAAAAAAAAAAAAAAAAAAAAAAAAAAAAGAAAAAAAGCTTTCTTCTTCCTCTGTAAAATTGTTCCCACTATTTCCTCATTACTGCTACCTCCGTTTTGCTTGACTAGCTTGACACAAAGCTTGTAACTCCTCCGAGGCACATCCGGGTAGGTGCCTATATATCACTTAACACACTGGGGACCTTAACCTGACATCAGAGTGCCACAGCAAAAAATTACATGAACAAGACTTGACAAATATGGCTGGGTTGTGTCATTTTTCTGCAAAGTTTGACTGATTCGAGTGTGCCTTGGTCACAGAGAAATTGCCTTCTGCAAAAGCCTCTGCAAAGCAGGAAACTCCACTTCTCAGAATTACTGCAGCCAGGTGAAGGACTCTGCTTCTTGCCGCTATTTGCCAGTGACAGCTTAGCCAGTTCCAGCTCCCTTTCCCAGAGCACACAGGCTCTGGTTGGCTTTGCACGTGGTTCCAAGTGTGTCCAAGAGCCAAAGCTTTATCAGAATCTATCTCTGCCTCCTCACAAGAGTGGAGCTAGTGGAGGAGTTAGCGTGGTCTGTTTGTGCTGGTGAGACAACCAGCTCCTGTTTTGGATTAGTGGGTGATGGCTTTCCCTCCCTCTCTGTCCCTTATTTGGCACGTAAAAGAGAAGGATTTGCAGGAATTAGAAAACACTCGTTTTCATGGATTTTTTTACCGCTTTTACCCTCCCTCTGGTGCAAATGAAATCCCTAGGCTCACGGGCTGTATCCATCTGTGCTGCCCAGGGGCCTGACTTTTGTCAGTCCAGGCTATGAAATAACAGCGTGACAGTGGAGAGGTGTTCCTGCCACACCTGAATTTGCCAGAAGCTCCCTACACAGAGGACTGCTGGCAGAAGACCAGTTTTCAATGCATGTCACAGCTTGGGAGAGCGTTGCAAAAGCTTCTGCTTCCCTATCACATGTCTGGGTGCAGAGCTGCTGACTCCAACCCCCGTTTTTCAAAGCAGGGCTGAGGCTGAGCATGAACTAGCAATGGGCCCCAAACACAAAGGAGTGCAAGTAAACTAATAAAACACAGTTGAGAGGGGTGGGGGCAGCAGGGTCACCAGGAACACCCCAAACACCCTGCCCACTGCTGTGTGGCTTGTTGCCACTGTGGCTGCTGGGTCTGATGCAGCATCTACAAGTTGTTTGCCCTGGGCTCAAAAGGCTGCGGTTGCCCATATGGGTGAGAAAGGGGTTTTGCTGCATGGGGTTGTCTCATCAGTCTACATCCACAGAGTTCTTGCCATTCTGGGATGTTGTATTTTCCAAGACTCTCTGAGCAACTTGGCCTCTGAATGGACACACCCTATGCCAAGTCCACATCATATCCCATTTGCCACACACCAGCCCATGCCCCCAGACCTGCTGTGCTCACCATCATCATCAGCAGCAGCAGATGAATGATGTTCCAGGTCTCTGGGACAAGCCCCATGGACTAGGGCTGGCCCACATGGTTGAGACGTGAGCCATTCTGCAGGACCGTGACTGTTTATCCACAACAGAAAAGCAGAAAAAGGGAGAAAGGGAGACATGGAGGGAGAAGCATGGTTCAGAGCTTTTAGGAAAAAGTGCAGTTGACAGTTTGCTTGATCTCCATGGAGACTCCTGACAGCTGCTGGGATCTCCTCACCATGAGACCTAGGGATGGTTTGTTTTTACACGCTCTGAGCACCCTGTTTTCTTTCTAAGAAACAAACTGGTATATTTAGATTACATTAATTCTTGATCTTATCTCCAAGTGCTGGGCTTATTCTCTGGACTTTAAGGTTTATTTAGAATAAATAAGGTTCACATATTTGGCTGGTGAGGCATGTAATGCATACATTATAATTACGTAACTAATGTGCTAACCTCTGTGATGAGCTCTCCTGGCATAACCCTGTGCAGTTATCTAAAAGCTTCTTTTTAATCTCTGAGGAAGGATAGTTTTAAAAAGAACATAATGATTTCTCCTGCTATCTTTATCCAATCCATTTCATTCACAGATTCCTGTTAGACTGACTGAAGCAGTTGTAAGATCCACTGTGGACATATAATCCAAATACAGAAGTAAGATCACAGTGCCATTACTAAGAGTATTCCTTTTGTTCTGTGTGGGTCCTGCCTCCATCCAGCTCTGTAAGTTATTGAAATGTCTCTATATAAATACCTGTGTGTGAAATACCTTTCAAAAATTTGTTTTACACAACTTACGCAGTCAATAATTTTGTAGCCAAACACATGCCCCCAAAAAAGTGATAGCAGAGCCTTGGAATGTATTACCCTTCATGGACACTCAAGCACTGTCTGTTCATAGGAAGCCTGATTAATAAGTTAGCATCACAACTGCACACATCATTTCTCTTTGTAAGCATCCATCACCATTAATACAAATGCCAGATGTAGTCATTCACCTGTGAAAATGCTGTTTGCTGCCAAAATGGGATCTGGATAACTGGTTATTTTAATTAGTCACTGAGCTGTGTGAACTATTTGCTGTGCAAATAATTTTTTTCTCATAATCAAGCCCATTAAGTGAAAAAGTCAATCTGAAGGAGTGAGGACACAGTTAATATGAAAATCAATGCAACCTTTCACTTAAGTATAAATCAGATCAGCTCTAGCATATATGAAAATATCTGGGATACATTTAATGTCATTTTTGCTGTTTTTTGTCATTCTTGTAAATTATTGGCTTTTGACTGATTTAAGAAGCCAGACTAGAGAAAGCTCAGCTCACAACAGGAAATGCCAGCAATTGAAACTGCCACCTTTCTCATTATAGTTGCATAGACATTTGGTTCCTACACTTCCCAATAAACCAGCACACATTTCAAACAAAAACCCAGCCCAGCCTTTCAGATGCTTATATGGCCTGAGGTAGAGCTGCTAAACACTTTGAGGTTCATCAGATGCTGATTTCTTAGTACTTTTCAAAACAGCAATGTCTAGTCCCACACAGACAGTTCCCCCCTTCAGAATACAACGCATCAGGTATCCGATAAAGCAGTTCTTGCTGTGTAGAAAAGTTGTTATTCCATTCACTACTAAACTAATTTTTGCTTCTGCATGCATGCCCTTTGACTTTCTTCTTCATGCTAAACTTTTCATTTCGGAAGCCACTCCTCCAAATAATTCTTCTCAGGTTGACTCTTTGAATTAAATGCGAATAACACGAGACGAGGAAAAGTTCCTGCACGCACTTATTTTGAGGGAAAAGTGTCGTACCTGGCCTACAGTCAAAGGGCTGGGTGCTGGGGGAAACCACACCAGGAAAAATGAAGAAATGTGGAAAGCTGAATGTCATTAACTTTCAGTGGCTGATATGGAGTATGGGGTATGTAGGAAAAATAAGGATGATTGGATTAATAAACTGTGGGAGCTTTCAGGACTCACTGCAAGGTGGAAGATTTTAGCTATGACTTGCAGAAATGGGAAGAAATAAATGCAGTTTAAAACTTCTGCTTTTCAGTGCTGGTTGAGTGAGGCTGCAAACATGCTGCTCTTCAAGGGGGAGGGCTGGCGGGTCAGTGGGCAGGTAGCAAGGTATGTAAAATCAGATGGCTACCTGGTTAACAGCTGCTCCCCGGACTTTGCAAATGTCAGGCATAGCCTCCCATTACCAAAATCAAGCAGTGTTTGTCCTCTTAACTACAGAAAAGAAATAACACTTGCCCAACAGTGAAGAAGAGTTACTATGTCTTTGGAGTCTTGAGCATTTATCAGCAGGCTTGGAAATCATATAAACCTTATCTCCTTGTTTGTGTTTTTGAAAAACAGATAACTTTGCCCTCTGAAGACACTGATATCTTTATTGGGCAGATGAAGTGGGCTTGGTGCCTACTCTTCTTCAGGCATTTGCATTCCTGCTTCATGGAATTTCGCTGGGATTTGGGCTGTTCCCGAGGCCTGGGACTCATTCCCTGCAGCACTGCCGTCTCTGTGCCATGAGAGCAGATGAGTCCCCTATCAGTTACCTTTGCTTATTTATTGCCTAAATGCAATAATAACATATTTTGATTTGTTCCAGCCACTCTGGACAACATGTTTGGTCAGGTCTGGATGGTGAAACCACGGGTTCCCCTTCTCTGATAGAAAACTGTAGACCCTCCTCTGCAAGCAAGGCAGTGGTTACCTCCTGATATTTGGCTATCTGTAGCCTCCCTTTAGAAAGCAAAAATGTTGGTAAGAAGTAATTAGTATGTGAAAAGGTCTCTCCAACCTGCAGTTTTGTTTTTCAATATAAAATAATGAATTTCAGACTTGACCTTAAAATCTGGAGATGAGCAAATGTGTGGATTCACCGTTTCCCTAGATGAAACAGCAACCCTCCTGCACCAGGGCTAGGCTCAGCTATGGGTCATCCAAAGGATCTGTCTTGCCACAAGAGCTTTGTCTTGATTTCTGCTGCATGCAGAGAGGTGGCAACCTACACTTGCTAGGGTTTAACCTTAGCTCTGTCATGGGTTGAATCCCCCACACTGCTGGGTGCTGCTCCACCTCTTGGCTTTGGAGGGAAAACCCTGCTGGGCAGATTGGAAGTTACAGCTAAGGGAAGTGGGATAGGCAGCAGCTGTTAAGATGATGTTGTCAGAAAAACAGTTTTCTAGTGCACTAGGGCTCAGGGATGTGGCAAACTGCCTGAAAGCCAAAGCTCATCCTTGCTCATCTGCCTCTGCCAGTGCAGATGGACAAGTCCTCTCCTTGCTCCGAGCAGGGCTAAAGTTGAGGCCTTTTGCAACCTTACTGGTTTGGATTGAAGTGGCAACACAGAGCCCAGAAATTTAGTGAGATTTTTTCCAGAGGTGGAAACCCTAATTTTTCCAGTGCATATTTTTCTGCTTCCCAATGTGGGGGTCATTATAGAATGCAAAAATAACTAGATGTAAAAAACAGATTAACTCTATTTACTCAAGTATTTACTCAGAATGTAAGTCGGTAACTTTCACACCTTTCAAATACACTGCCTTATGTTTTGATTATTTACATCTCCTAATGTGAGGAATCCTGGAAAAAAAAATAAATCTTTCTTAAAACCCTCAGTGTTTTACACATGCACAGGATGAACTGACTTCTTTGCCCTAGTAGAAACCTCAAGAAACAAAACAAAACAACCCTCTGTGTACCCTTAGAGGTTCAAACCAAAAGAATATACATTCCTGTGGCTTCACAGAAGACATGATACTGCAGTAAGATCCCAGTGTCCAACTCCTTTCCTCACACTGACAGTGTTAAGTGCCTGTGAAGCTCTTAGCGTGGCTTCCAGGAGGAGAGTGCCTTGGAGCACAGGTTGCTGAAGCCACTGAAGGCAACAGGAGGTTAAGTCAGATCACAGCTATTCCCCTGACCGTGCATTACAGGCTGTTGGATTTTGTTTCAGTGATGAGCTTCAAGTACAGCCAAAAGCGAATAGAGGCACGTTGACCTCATAGTTGTGAATACAGACTGAGTGTCCAAGACAATTAAAAGCAGAAAATACACACCATCTCCAACCCCTGGCAAATCAGTGCTAGCAGTTACTGCTGCCCTGGCTGACTGAAAACTTTAACACCCACGGGAGAGGAGGTTGGAAGGCAGCCACCCTCAATGGACTGCTTACAAGCACTGACTGAGTCAAACCGACTTCAGTCGGGGATTTACACACGCCTCGTAATCTAATAGTAGTTTACTTCACAAGAGTGCCACACCAAAGATAGTAAAATGCAGTTTTAGCTAACAAGTCTACATGCTTCCACAGAAAAGCTACAGCCCTCATGGAACATGTCAGCGCCACACGCAGATTTATAGTGTTCAGTGTATTGCTGAGGAGTTATTGTTAACTCCATTGTTATAGAGTCACTGCAATAAAAAGTTCCAGTCACACTTGTAATTTTTAAACATAGCTAATAAAACCCAATAAATTCTGAGAGGCTAAGGTATACACTTTCCTGTACTGTTAAACATCTGACACTTTCTCATGCTGGACTTTTGACGTGTTAGGATAGACTTCAGACATAAATTGGCTCTCATAGGCTGCTCTTCCTCTAATTCGCTTGGATGTACAAAATCCCGTATAGTTTTTTGTATTATTGTACGAGACACAGCAAGACAATACACAAAAAGTTTTCCTCAGGCATGCAACAGGTGATCACGAGCTAAGTACTGTATCTCTTAAGAGCCACCTTTCAAATTTCTGTGTTTCTTCTTTATAAATTATACAGGAAAACTGGTTTGGTTTTTTTGAGGGATAGACTTCTGGTGTTTTCTCACGTAAGTAATGTCTTTCCCTTTTCTATCAAAGCTTTACAAACGTGTACTTTTCATTCTTTCTACAGATACAAATACTACTCCAAATAATCTCTATTCATGTGTTCAGGAACACAAATGAAGGCATGAGGATAGGGCAAAGAACCTAGACAGGTGGACAGGAAAAATTCCTAGCATTTTGTGAACTAGCCTCAGCAGCCTTGCAGTGAACACGAACTGGATACAGCTTCTACTGACAAGGTTATGGATCTGTTTTTTAAATGTTCCAAGGTTAATCTTAGTCTCAAATACCACTACCATACAGAGTCCGTACTTCCAAGTCAGTATGATAGATATATATATTGCAAATGGTATCTATTGAGATATAATACCCACACAAATATAATTTCTCTTGTAGAAGCACAGATAGTATAAAAATTGAAACGTATCTACGGGGACAACAAAACCCAGAAAACTCGTAATTGTCAGAAACCAACAACTCCACAAATAATTTGCAGTCTGAACCTTGCAGATCACTGCAACAACTGGGACTATGTACTAAACAAGGGAAAGCTTCACTATCTTTGAGACTGTATGATGGGTTAAGTATACAGACAGAGGAAGTAAGAAAAACAACATGCGTGATGTGGAATAGAGATTACTGAATGGAGGGGTGTGTGCAGGACTGAGAACCAACATCTCCCTGGAAGCTTTGGGAGGTTTAGTGCACAAGTTTTAAAAATGTAGAACAGAAAATTTTAATAAAGCTGAACACATTCATTCATCCCTGATCTCACTTCTTCCCATACATAAGAGATAAAGCTTTGCACCGGGTGGGATGTGCCCTGGCTGAAGTTTTGGCCATACTTTTATGTTTAGCTGTATGGCTAAACCTCCAGTGTCTCCAGGTTCCACTTAGCAGCAGCTGAGAACATTATTTCTTTACAATGAGAATGTCCAGTTTATGTATCAAAGGACATGAAATACGCACGCAGTGAAAGTGCACAACTCTCTACAATTTTAAAAGCCCATCAGCTACTGCAAACTTGTGCAATCTGCATCAGAGACTGAAAAGAAAGAAAAAGAGAGTTTTGTTATAAAACTTACCAAAAAATAACTGAAGTTCTCTAGAGTTGCCCTGAAGTTGAAATAGCCCAGAACACCAGCGCAGAGCCTGCCTTTAACTCTCTTTCTCACTCCCTCTCTCTCTCTCTCCAGCAATTGGAAGGAGGGCTGTGCAGAAATTCAGCAAACTATTTTCCTTCTATGTCGACTGGGGCGTTCCTCTAGGGGCAGAAAGGGGATGGCTGAGCCTGGGTGAGGCTTCTTGCGATCCACACGCCCGAGAGCGCTGTCGCAGATTACACAGCCCGTGAAATCCAATCCCTCTCTCTCTCTCCGCTAAGGCAACAGCTGTAGGGCTTCAGCTGAGGCAGGAGCAGCCAGCTTGTTTCCGTGCTGGGGGACACGGAGGGAAGGGGGCAGAGGGGTTTCCCTCAGCTCCCTGCCTTCTCCCTGCAGACATCTCCAGGCACCAGCGTACACAGGGTGTGGATACGGGGCAATTTCCGCGGGACTGCAAGTATATGGGATGTGGGCGCCCGCGCAAAACAAACATCTCTTTTCCTGAAATTCATTCCCAGCCTTGCTTCAGGACATAAGTGGGTAATTAACGTTATACGTATGAGTAAATCCTCCTGCAAGCAGGCACACACACAGGATGCAGCCTGTCACAACAGCGGGGTTCAGAAGGGTTTCAAGGCTGTTCTAGTGCCCTCTTAAAAATATTTTTTTCTTTGGCATTTTTGCCCATCTGTTTTAATACTTGCCAAAAAAGATCCCCGAATGCTAAGCTGATAGACTTTACACCACATCAAGCGTGATGATGACTTGAAGGGTGGGGGCACCGGTGTGCTCAGCGCTGCCTTGCAGCCTGTCCTGACACCAACACAGAGAAACCTGCTCAGCACCAGCAGAAGTGGATTTATCAAAATGCCTTGCCCCTCCTCTCACATGTTTCTATTTCTCCACCCCCTGCAAAGGAAAGAAATTGGTAATATAGCTGATTCCTCCCTGAGGAATTCAGTTGAGTCCTCTTCCCTAAAAAAAAACAACTTTAAAAAATCGCAGCAACAAGTGTCAGCTGGGGCTTCCTTCTTTTCACAGAAGTAACGTGCTGCTCGTTTGCATGGTGTGAGACAGGTGTGAGATGAAGGATGGTGCAAAATGCAAACAACAGGTAAATAAGCCCTGGAAGTGTCCTGTAATTGCTCTGATTGCCAACACTCTGGAGTAGAAGGTGAACAGGTCAAAAACAGCCCAAGGAAAACCTCTGTGTTTACAGAGCAGCCTCATTTCATGTGGGGGCAGATGTTGTGCTGGGAATTTTTATGCTCTTGGCCCCTGAACAGGTTTCAGTACCCAAAATTCTGTAGATGTTCCTGGACCATACTTTGCAATGGGCACACAACATTTCTATAAAGGGTGTGTGGAAATTTGACTGTAAAAACTGAGCATATAGCTCTGCTTCCATCCTCTGTGGACACTTAACACAGGAGTTTGTGCAAACTGGGTCTTAGAATGCAGTATTTTTATAAAAACAAATTCTACAGAATTTGCTACATTCTACAGAATTTTCTTCTATAATCACTGCATACTTATATCTAATTGTTTACTACATATTAACTAGAAAAGATCATCTGTATAGTGTAATTTAGAAATACTGTATGTAATTTTATCCAGTTAATATACACAGTTTGTGTGCATATGAACAGAATAGTGGCTTATAAAATGTGTATTTTTATTATACTGTGCATATATAAAAATATATATAAAGCATGATTGTATGCTATATAATAACATATAATTAATATAAATGTTATGTGAGGCACTGTACAGTTCATATGCAACATCTAACTTCTTATGAGTGTGGTATTCACATGAAGAGAGAGGCTGTAACCAGTGTAGGGGCAATGGCAGCAAAGAAGGAGGCAGAATGATGGGACTGCTTCAGCGCAGGGGATGTGAGACACACCAAGCTGACCTGTTTCAAGCAAGACCTGCCACAGCTGCCTTGAGGTTCCAGGCAACAAGAGCAATTTAAACCTCGTGAGGTGTGGTAAGCAGTAGGACAGGCAGTAAACTGTGACAGCAGGGGGATTACCTCTCTAATAGGTAGTTTTTGGCTTATTCTGCTGCTATCCCCAAGGTCCAGCCTTTCTGAACCATCCTTCAACATCATCCTGACAAATAGCATGTGTTCTTAGAAATGGACATGCAAAATAAAAAGCCCAACCTGACACCATGGTTTGATGTGAAAGTAGCTCATTTGGCTGCAGAAATCTGGCTCCTACCCCTGGAGCTGGTGGTACAAGCAGCACAGCACCAGAGTGGTTAATCCCTATTCAGTGCTGGACTTTGACTGTCTTTGCTGAGTGTATTGATGGGCTTTGTTTCCATCTTTTAAGAATTTTTAAAGATCTCATGAGACAAAACCCTGGCTAAGCTGAGACAAGCCAACCTTTTTTTCCATAAATTTGGAATAAATTAATATATTCTTTTTCAAGGTATTGGAAAACCTATGTTCATTGTCACTGGCTTTTTTTCAAGAGGTGCCCTGCTGCTGCAACTCTACCAAATGCAACTCCAGCATTGGAGATTTATCCCTGAATAACTTGCCCCCTCCCCCCCCAAAAAAAATCCTTCTTGTCAATATTGTGGAGTTTTGTGACTATCAAATAATTTTAACATTATCTGACTGACATGAATGCATAATGCTCACTTGGTTTATTTTTAAATATTTACCAAATCACTGCCTGTCTATTGAACTATTAAAACTATTAAAAAAACTGAGCTGATAATTTCAAGCTCTTAAAATGATTCCAGCACAACAGATACTACTTCTTCAGTGTGGCATACTCCAAATAGTTCTTCGTTATACTTCTTGATAGACATCTAAATATTAAAAAATAATCTCTTTGAATTATGCTGAGGCAATATTGAAAGTTCTTCTCTTCTCTATTGCCTTGCCAGGGAGTAGGATTGTATATCACATTTCTCTGTTCCACCTCTAACCCCATTTCCCAGCTCCCAATATTACAACTTTGTTTTCTTTACTCAGTTCACAGGTAAGGCTGAGAACTTGCAATCGAATGACACAAGTTTTCTTTCATTAGTGTTATTCACACCCTGACCTGTGAATGAACTGATGTTAGGCCTGAACATAAGGGTGTGCTGCTTTACTTTTACAATTGAAAAATGAGATGAAAAATGATGGGAATTTTCTTGTGTTTTCTTTGGTTCAAAGAGAAGGAGACAAAATGTCCACTGGGATTAAAATAAAGCACACTATGAAACAGAAATTCTTGTAGTTTTCTGTTGTGGAGGATGAGAATTTCTATTCTTTTCTTTTTTAGCTATTAGGAATCTTTAGACATTTGGGGGAAAAATATGAAGCCACAAACTTCCACATAAAGACAAGACCAGGCAGTAAGGAAGATCAGTTACAGAAAGCAAACTTTTTAGTACAGTTCAGAAAGGAGTTAAAAAATTGAGAACATCCAGCTTAAAAAGAAATGGGCAGACAAGAGAAGGAATTACAGAAGAAAGAAGGGAAAGCCAAGATCAGTGTGAACAGATGCTGTAAAGGAGATGGAACTGGATGTCAGGCTGGCAATGAGAAGAATGAATTGAGGGGCTGAGGAAGGAATTGGCCACCAACTCTCAGAGAAGCCCAGAGGCAGATAAACATGACTTCATTGACCAATCTCCAAGGTTTTGTCTCCCATGACTTGACTTTTTGTTAAGACATGAGAAAGTATGTATTTATATCTTTTACAGTTTTTTCACTGTGAGCTAAAAAGGTGTGTCAGCCAGACAGAAACTTCCTCTGAATGTATTCTCTTTTGCAATTCATAAGCCATTAATTTTATTGATTTGCTTCAACATTTTCTTGCATAAATCTCATCCTGCTGCAGGTAGGCATACAGACTCATAAACAGAGAGAGACAGGTATAGAAATGAGGTTTCATCACTGCCTCTTTTAAAGGTGTTGAACTCTAAGTCCTCATTCTGAAGTTAGTCAGTTCAGGTGAGTTCCCTCCCCAAAAAAGAAGTGAATGGGTTTCATTCACATACCTTGTAACCTAACTGGAACCTGTCCTCCAAATAAATTAGTCTTGTGTTTTTTATGGCTTTTTCATCTGAGAATTTATTCAAAAGAAGCTCCAGTGTTTACCTGCTCTACCAATACTACCTGCATGCTATGCTAAAGAAAGATACAGCTGCCAGTATTTTATATAGTAATAGATTTCTCCTTTATGGACAGAAACAAATGTCAACCCCAGGGATAGAGTAGTAAAAGTCAAATCCCAGGGAAAATAATCCAAACAAACAATGAACTCAGGGAAGAATTGTGTATTTTCTGAAAGTAAAATATTTAAAATATTATTTTCTGGGATTCTTAATAAATGTTTTATCATTTCAGTAGTTAATAATCTCGCCGATTAGGAAAGGAAAAAAAAAGAAGCAAGCTAAAAATGTGGATCTGTAACCAGCATAGCTGAAAAACCTCACCAACAACAGAGAAAGCATTATTTAGAAATGAAAAAAATAAGACATTTCCAAGACCAATCCTTTCACTGACAGGAGGAAGAGAAAAGGAAACTAATTCACTCTGGATGGTTTCTTTTACTTTGTCCTGGGGCATATACTCTGTCTCCCTTTGTCCCTCAAATGCATTTCCAGTGGCTCTGACAGTGCTGGCATTGACCTTCTGCAGCCAAAATAGCCTGAACAGAATGAACCAGAAAAAAGGAGCCAGCCAGATCAAGGGGCAGCACAGCCATGGCCATGGACCCGGGGGAAAACTGCTGAAATGAGCAAGGCCTGAACAGGAATTGGAGAAAACAGAAATCCTCATGGATTTGCTGCCTTCCTGCCCTGCCAGCTGTGTGTTCACTCCCTCCGAGTGGAGCAGGGCCATTGCCTACAGAGCTCCTCAAACACCCCAGCCCTACTGTTTTAGTACTTCTAATTATCACTGAGTCAGTAATTTTTCTTTGGTTTGGAAATCCAGGGAAAAAAAAAAAAAAAAGCCTTAAAGCCTGTCTGACTGAATGCAACATTCACAAGCTCTGTGTTTTTGAGTGACAGAATACTGAATTGGATGTTTTTGAAGAGAATGTTACTTTTAAAAAATCTTTGTGGGTCATTTGTTGTATTTGACCTTAACGTTTTATTCTATCAAAATAAAAGTTAAAGGATGTTGCCAATGGTGTTTCTGGATCTCATCTAAAAAGCAGACACTGATAAAAGGCAACTGTAAACATTTCATGCAGTAGCTCAGAAGCCATCGGAAAAAAGTAAAAGTTTTCAGTAGTTATATCAAAGCACAGTTTGGCTGCTTCATGATTTTTTTTGGCTCTTTTCCTTTTTACCAATCACCATATAGAAGGGTATAAACACACAATTTTTTAGGGGCTTGTATGGTCAGGGCTTATAAAAAAGACTATTTTCACCTGGGCAGATGATTCTGAGCCTTGCTGTGTTTTTGTGTGGTTTGTTATTTTGGTTTGGTGGGGGTTTTTTTGTTGTGTTTTTATTAGTTTTTTTCCCCTAAGCCCTAAAAATGGTCATAAACAAAAATCAACAAAATAAAAATACCAGCAGATGATCTCACTATGTGTCCTGACGTTTCCATGGCATTTAGTGAACCACCAGTAATTAGTCCATTTGTTGAAGCAGAGCAAATGAAGCAGTAACTGGGGTTTACACTGGAATAATCCCTTTCCTCTGGCTCTGGGGTCCCAGTGATCCCTGCCCTTGGGAGTGGAAGAGGAGTAAATATTAAAGTGGGGACACAGATGTACCCAGAATTTTTCACTCAGAAAAGGGCTCTTTGCCAGCAGTGGCTCTGGGCATGGGGATACAATTCCTGCAGTTACTTCTTCTTGAGACTTTTATAACTTACGTGTTTACATGCATCTTGAATTCCATCTGTTATTGTATTTCTTGTGGCTGATACTGTGCCCAACTCTGTGGGCATGAGCTGGCAACTTCTCCTGTTGGGCACAAACAAGGTGCTCAGGTGAATGGGAAAAAAGAGAAGGGACTCCCTCAAACTGGGAACAACCAAGGACCAGCTCATGTCTTGTCAATACTCTGTCTACCTTCAGATCATAAACGATCACTTTGATTTTCCCATCCATTGCAGGGGATGGGAAATGATCATAAATGATCACTCTGATTTTCACATCCATTGCAGGGGCGTACAGGGAGTCCAGGGCAAATGCAGGGTAGGGCCAGGGAGATGAACAGAGGGCTGAGGCACCTCTCACATGGAGATAGGGTGAGAGAGTTGGGGTTGTTCAGCCTGAATAAGAGAAGGCTCTGGGGACAACCCAGAGCACCTTCTGGTACCTGAAGGGGCTATAGGAAAGCTGGAGACTTTTTTCAAGGGCATGGAATGATACGATGGGGGGTAATGGTTTAAAGCTGGGAAAGAGTAGATTTAGATTAGATATTAGGAAGAAATTCTTTCCTGTTAGGGTGCTGAAACACTGGCACAGGTTGCTCAGAGAAGCTGTAGATGCCCCATCCCTGCAAGCATTCAAGGCCAGGTTGGATGGGGCTTTGAGTAGCCTGGACTGGTGGGAGATGTCCCAGCACACGGCAGGGGCTGGAATTAGTTGATCTTTAAGGCCCCTTCCATTCTATGATTAAATGAGGGTATTTCATTCTTACAGGGGTTTGCTGAGTGCCCATGCCTGGCACACACCCCCATGGAGAAACAAAGTCAGCCTTGGTGCTGTGCCCGTGACTCAGTGTGCATCTTCAGGGCGTGTGGGCTGGGACAGAGAAAAGACTCAGCAGATGACAACGGGACTCAGTGTTTGCTGTGAGAGGTCGCCAGCACAGCAGGGTTTATTTCTTAATGAAGTGAGTCACTTGATCAGTATCAAGTATCTGTTGAGGGTGGATCCAAATGTTAGAGGACCTTGTTTTAAATATTCTTCTTGTTCTGGACTTGCTTGCACTGTGTAAACAACATTTATGAGAGATGGAAATGCATTTGGTTAATTCCATCTGGGGCTGTGAGGTCTTCTGCTTCCTTACAGAGCTGAGACATTTTCCAACAAGACGAAATTCACCTCAAAGCCCTACAGCTTATTATGTGTAAGCCTTCCCTTGGAAAGGGAAAAGCCAGAAGTACAGGGTAAATAAAATCAGATAATCTAGGCAGTTATCTGACATCTCTACTTCAGCTTACTCAGCTGAACTGGCTTGCTGGTGCCCCAGAAAGGAAACCTGTGGGAAACGGCAGCCAAGAAGGAGTAAGGAAAAGACTGTTCTGACTTTGTAGGTCCAGGCCTTTCCATCCCGTTTGCTGTCACTGAAATCAGGAGTTTTCCCTTACATTTTCATTTGAGAAATGTTGAGCCCTTTAATGCTTTAAAGTTTCTGACTTTCTCCCTCTAAACAGGAGAGGGAATAGTAGGAACCCACCTCAGTCAGAGGTGAGGAATACTCTGAGTTCCCTTTCAGCAGGCTGGTGTCAGGGAAAATATTACTGATGGCCAGGACTGAAGCTGCCTGACTCCTCAATACACAGCCACAGACTGAATCTAAACTGTATTTGAAGCTATTGACAGGGAAATAATCCCTGGGTACAATCCCTTCAGGTTCTGATTTAGTACTCAGTAGCACGGTAGAATATGTATGTGAAGAAGAGAGAAGGAAGGAACCCTGGTACCAGTGACATACTAAAAAAAACCTGCCCCACCACTGTGCTAATGGCTTTGAGTTCAGCTGCCAGCCACTTGTTTGAGCAAACAAACCCAATGTGTAATAATTAATTCCTCCTAATTTGATAATGATGCTGATGGTAAACACCGTTGCTGTTCAGTCTTGCACAGCGCATGGTGCTGTGTTGGTTCTGGCTGCATTTGCCCAGAGATAGGAATCAATGAAATGAGAGCAAATAACTCATGTTGGTTTAAGAGGGGAGGTTATATATACTGTATAATTTTGACAGCAGAAAAGCTCTGGGTTTCTGATGTAAAGTCAGTGAACACCGTCTGAGCAGCAGAGCCCGAAATGGCCAAGGGGTTGGGGAGCAGAGCCCCTTCCCTGGGAGGACAGAACACTGCAGGAGGTCATGGTCTGCCATAATGTATTAGCTCACACGACTGCTTGTGTTTCCAGTCTTTCTCTGCTTATAAAGAAAAATATTTTCATTTTTCTTTTCCTAAAGAGGGTTTTTTTAATTCCTGTTGACAGGGAGTAGGAGGAGGACTGAATTTTAAATTTTTTTTCCACTATGTTCATTAAAGTATTTGGAAGGCTAAATCAAGAAGTACTCATTGTTTAGTTCTGGTTTTATCTCTATTTTTTTTCAAATAAGAAATTATATAAAATTATGTTATTAGGTAAAAGAATCCCAAGAAGTATATAGGTTGACCAGTGAAAAAATACAACAGCAAAAAAGAAGGGAGAGGGGTTATAGCTTTGCTGCTTTCTCCCTCATGCTTGGTCTGCTTAACTATATGGCAGATTCATTTAAACACCTTTCTTCTTAAAAAATGGGAAAAAGTCTCTTCAAAAGTTCCTTATTTAAATGAGTGTTTCTCTGGATAAATGGGTAGGATGAAGTTATTGGGGAATTTTAAAAAAGTATTTTTTAGCAGCTAAGTTCTTGTTCAAGGAACAAAAATGGATCTCCGTAGTGCTCCTTATGGCATCACACACACAATCCATCCTGCTCACATGGTTCTGAGCTCCCTCCAACCCCCACTGGCAGCTGCAAGATCCTGCATGGACCAGGGTGCTGCCCGGGCAGACTCATGTGCCACATCCCATCCGTGTTTCTGAGCAATGCAAGTGACTCAGGCAACAAACATGTGACAGCTCACACACAAGCAGCTCTGTGAAGGCTTCCCATCTCACACTAAATAGTCACCTGATTCATCACCTTCTTCTGCTGAATGTATCCTATGTATAGAGTTGAGCAGCACTGAACACTACGGATTTTCAAACAGAAAATCCTGGTTTCAGGAAAGCCTTCTTTTTCCAAATACTAATTCCAAAATATTTCCAACAAATACGTAAGAGAGGAAAACCAGAGAGTGATTTGGGTTGGAAGATACCTTAAAGATCATCTAGTTACAAGCCCCCTGCCATGGGCAGGAACACCTCCCACCAGCCCAGGTTGCTCAGACCTGGCCTTGAACAGGGATGGAACATCCACAGCTCCCCTGGGCAACCTGTGCCAATGTCTCACAACTCTCATAGTAAAGAATGTCTTCCTAAAATCTAAGTTAAATTTCCCCTCCTTCAGTTTGAAACCTCTTCCCCTCATCCTATCACTGCATGCCTTTGTATAAGCCCCTCTCCAGGCTTCATGTAGGCCTCTTAAGGTACTGGAAAGCTGATAGCGGAACAGAAGACCAGAACTACAATTAGAAACTGTCACATGCTTAAGTCTGATCTTTTAGTGCTTAATGAATGTCTTTGGATGCATAAAGGGAAGCACATCATCCTTAAAGAGAAAGATAAGGAAGCTGAACGTGACAGTACCCAGCACAGGTCTCTCGGAGCCATGGACAAGCAGGGTGGGCTCAGTCCCTTGAGATGCCCCTACACAGGAATCACAGTGTAGAGTCTGGTCTGGAGTGGTCACAGGTACATGCAGAAGGAGCAGGTTCAGCCCCCAAGGCAGCAGAGCAAAGCTCAATTGCACACCTGTATTTAGAGGATTCCATGACAGTTTACCCAGGCATCTATTTACAGCAAGTGAAGGGCTCCGTATGCCTTCTGATAAAGCTCCTGCCTGAAGCCCATTTCCATCTGTAATTGTTAACACAGCTGATTATTGTCTCTGGCTTAAAGGAATCACCCGTTATTCTGGGCTTCACTTTGTGACTCAGCTCCGGAGAGCGATTTCTAGTGGTAGAGAGAAGCTGCCAGGCTGGCATCCCCTTCTGTTTTCTTTGTGGAAAGAGGATGTGGCTTCACACGGCAGGGATTTTATCTAAGGAATAAAGAAAGTGCATTCGTGCTCTGGGAACTGTCTGAAGGGATTACACAGACCGAAGCTGCAATCGTGTGCTCTGATATTGTTAGTGTATTATAAATGGTCCATTATTCATCCACATGAGGAAAGCCAGAGGAATGGAAAATTAAAATGTGAAACTGGTGAGCACAAAAGCCGAGCAAGTGATTCACGCTGTGTGGAAAATGGGCCTCACTGGGTGTAGCTCTGTAGTTCTGTACAATTAAGACCAACTACAGGGGATAATAATTTAGCTCGTTAACATCAATATTTGTCTTTTTCTCAGTCCTAAAAAATGCATGGGTAAAAATGGCACATGCACCCTGTGTTGGGACTTTGCACCAGATCTGCTCCCAGGTGCCTCTCAGATCTCCCCAACGTCAGAAGGACGTGCAGTTATTTTCTACTCCTGTGAACATGGGGATAAGATGCCAGAGCAGGTTTTGCCCAGCATGTAAAACCAACAACACATCAACAGGAATTACCCAGATTTGATCTGACTGTCTTGTGTTCCCTCCTCCTCTCATCTTCAGTTACACTGGCTTCAGAAGGTTCCTCATTTCTGCAACCTTCTCACGGGAGGGGTGCAGTAAGAAACATGACATTTGCCACCTTGCCTCCTGCTGAGCTGCAGGATGCTCGGTGTTTCCAGCACAACCTCTGCAGAGACAGCCTTCTCCTTGCCTTTGCTTTCAGCATTTTCAGCTACAAGACTAATTCTGGAAATGCATCGATAATGCTGTGTCCTAGGTTTATTTTTATTCTGCTTTAGACTATTGTTATAGTCCATTTTGCAAAGGAATCACAGCAGGAAGGCTGCAGAGTCTTTGCAGAGTATCCTTCCTGAGTACCCTCTCACTCCTTGCTGAAAAGACTCTCTCATCCCTCTGCTTAACTGCAAAATTTCAACAAAGAAAAGCAAGTGAAACACCATTTATATTCAGGTATAAAATTATCACTCAAAGAGTAGATTTATTTTTTTCTCTGGGGAAAAGAATTAATTTCCTCTTGTAGATTTTGAAATTTATTCCTACTTTAAAGAACCTTCTGAGAGAAATGTAGAACCCATTAACCATCTCCATTTCCAAACTGATCATGCACCACAGAAAACCAGAAGCCCTTGGAGTTAATGGTAAGCAACAACCTGAAACTTTAAAGCTAGCAAAGGAATGAAGGAGTGAAACATCCCAAATGTGCAATTAGTCTATTTTATTATCATATCATGTGTGGTCTCTGTAAAAATTTAGCCACATCTCACCATCAAAAAGATGTTGTTTGTGCTCACTCCATAATAATATTATTAGAAACCCATAAGGAGATTTCTAATGTGAGTCATGCTATCCAGAGAGAGAAGAGACGGGGCAGTCAATTCACTGTGTGAGCCTAGTGCAAAGTCAGCAAATCCAGGAGACCATGGATATCACAGACAAGTTTGAACAGTGTTTTATTTACAAGCTCACAAATGCCTAGATCTCAACCAAGCTTCAAATCTAACTCCCTGCACTGATTTGAAGGAAGGAGGGAGAGTGCAGATGCCAGCAACAGCTTTGAGAATTTATTTGCCCTCTGTCTAACTTTCCAGTAAACTTGGAGAGCAGAGGATCAAGAGCTGTGAGACAGGAATAAGGGCATGGATGGACTGGTCCTGGGTAAGAGATCTTAGATCTTAAAAGGCAGCTTGGGAAAGAGATCAGTTTCAGGTACAGCATTAATCTTCATTTTTCTTAGCTGACACTTTGTTAATCTGTGAAAGCTTTTGACTTCTAAGAACATGTTATGGCAAAGCAGCACTGCCGAACAGCCCCTGGGGTGCATGTGGAGCCTTACCAGCAAAAGAGGCCATGAATTTTAAAAAAGAGTGCTGGAGCCAGGATGGTGAGACCATCGGGTATACACTAGGGACAGACAGACAGGAGCCTGAAGCAACCCTTCCTTCCCAACCACTGCAAGATTTTCTTAGCTAAGCTACCTTAGCGATACGGCATAGCTGGCAATGCTTTAAGGGGAGAAAAACTTCTTTGCTTCTGGACAGAACAGACCCTTCAGGAAACACCCATCTCATGAGGCAGGAGGCGGAAGGCATCAGGTCAGACTTTTCTTGGGGCCAGTCCTACAGATTGCAGAGCTGGAGAGAGGAGACACTGGACAAAAACTATGTCAGGCATTACTCAATACCTGCTGGAGGGATCAGACTCAGGGCAGGTTGTACATAGTTAAAGCTTGGCCAAGGAGAGCATACCTTTACCTGGACTGAATGAGAAGCATGGTGGAAACCTCCTGAGCTCTTGGAGAAAGATGACAGCAGTGTAGAAGAATCTGGAATCCACTGTGTGGAGCAAGGATGAAGGGAGTCTTGGAGACATGGGTCTGGTGGGAAACAGCCCTCTTATGTGAGTAGCTAAGATCTGCCCCTTGTGCATTATTTACTCATCACAGATGCATTTCACAAATCCTCTAGCACATAAATTCATAGGGAAGAGCCTAGAGGAAGAATTCAAGCATGCAATAATAGTAGATGTAGAAATTGGTTGGTAATATTTCTCCAGCCACAGTCTCCAGTGATGGTCAAACAACACAATTCCCAGTTTAGACTGTGAGTGCTCACAGCAAAACTAAAGACAGCCCAGTGTACAGAGAAGCCATAGTTGGGTATTTCAAAACTATTGTTATTTCCCTGGAAACCCTGGAAATCTCTGGCTGTTCAGCAAATAATTTTCAATTGTGAAAGATTTAGGCTTTTAAGTGGCACTTTGCCAGCAGAAAGAAAGGTGGTGCACATCAAAAATATTGTTAATTTTGACCTGACCTGCACATTTCATAACACATAAATACTGCACCACACCATGAAGGACTGACTAAGGACTTCCATTATAAACTGGAAGTTCTCCTACACCTACTGACATCTACCAAGACAACTAAAAGCTGATTTCAAAGCCATTGCTTCTTTCTGGTGATCCCACAGCTATTGTATACTTTTGTCTTTTAATTTCAATCAATGCCATTCTCTCTTTACCTTGAGAGTAGGGGATATCCCCCAGGGTTTGGCACATCCATGGATCTGCACATCTCATCAGTGATCACAAGCAATGAAGGATAAGAACAGTTGGCAGAAGTAAGATAGTTACAGACTCTTGCACCATGGAACACCTTCCCTTGAACCTCTAGGCTGAGCAATCTGTGCATCTTCTAAGTCTATAGGGGCGTCAGACAGTGTTTACTGCAAGTCAGAGTGGGTAGATGCCTGGTTTAGGACTTTTCCATCATCCTTTGATGTATCCATATAAGATGGAGAAGCAAGAATTACTAGAAAAATGACACCTTCAAGCAAAGACAGACTTTTATTCTGAAAAAAATACTGAAATCCAATCTGCTGCTATGTAATGTATGTGCTAGAGGGACAAAATATGGTGTAAACTAAGTTTTCAGCAAGCTGAGATCCAGATTACATATTTGGCCTGTTTAATCAGAGGATGAAAATAATTACACAAAGTCAGTCTAAGCAGTCCCAGAAGTATTTGAACATATGAAACACAGACACTGCAAGAAGCGGAAGGGAGAGCTACACCAGTTTCAGTTCCCCTTGGCTCTCTTAGACTCATGTGAATTTGGCCCAGCAAACTGTCTGGCATTGGTGATGGTGATCATTCATCCCTTCTATTTGCACAAGAATGTGGGAAGGGCTTAGGAAAAGCTCCTCTTCTCCCACTTGGGGGCCTGGGTGAGTGCCAGTTAAGTTCAATGATTCATAACCATTTCAAGAAGCTCCCTGCGACTATTTTGCAGGCACTTGTAAAGTCAGCAAGTGTACATGCAGCAGCAGCATGTAGGTTGCTCTGTCAGGATAGAGGGATCCTGCTTTCCTCTGTCATGACAGCAATGCCAGTAGAAGGGAAATAAAAACATTTTTTTAAATCAGCTTTAGCACGCTACTAGCAAGATTTTCAAAGCCCAGCAGTTGGGGAAAAGAGAGAGAGAGAAGAGACTCAACACATGGGTAGAAGTTCATTATGTGGCATGTGCTCAGAGAAGCAAGAACCTGCATTTTCTTGAGGGCATCAGCAGCCTTTCCTCCTGCACGGCTGCAGGAGCAACTGCAAGCCAGCATGGGGCAAGGCACTGGCGCTGAGCTGTGAAAGTGAACTCCTACCTGAAGCCTCGGGCAGGTCTCGGTCTCAGTCTCCCAGCTGACAGCTGTCCCTGCCCTGATCAATGAGATGGTTTGGGTCATTCAAGGGGCCAGGTCCCAGGGTGGGGTGGACGGGGCGGCTCCGGCTCCAAGCCCCGCCTTGCATCTTCTTCCCAAAGCCAACTCCCTTCGCCCATACTGCTGCAAACCTCCATCAGTTTCTCTGCCTGTTGAGCAGCAAATTGCAGCCAGTCTGTCTTGCCTTTGAACGCTCGCCAAAGCTTTGTTTGTTTTTTCTTCCGTTTCAAACATTCTTTCTGTCCTTCTGGCTCTGTTAATTATCTTCAACACTCTGTTTCTCCAGTTTTAAAGTGGCGCCCAAGTAATAGCTGATGAGATGTAGAGACACACTAAAGCCTAGGCTGTGGCTATGCTGGAAAATGAAGGTGCTACTCTACCTATCCAGCTGATGCACATAGGAACATCAGAGAAAGCATGGTAGCTTGGGGTTAATGACCACAGGAAGGTTTGTGCCTTGGTTTCTGCAGAGCCCTGCAGCCCAGACTACCTCATTTCTGCTCCTAGTCCTGGCACAGATCACTGAATGAACCAGTGAGGTCCTTACCAAGAGATGCAGTTGCAGGAGGGGTGGCTGAAACATAAGGACAGAATGACCCTGCAGACTCACTGGTTGAGAGGGAACATCTCTCAGGGGTCCTCAGCTGTTAGGAAAGGTGAGAAGCCTGAGAAAATGGCCAATGGGGGATAGAAGGAACTTCTCTAGAAGGGAGGTGAGGAGACAGACAAGCACAGCTAAGATCAGGAAGAAAAGTGGTCATAGATATTTGGATCAGTTTTACCAGGTGAATACTCAAGCAGTGTTTTAGAGGCTTGTCTGAGGTCAACTATTGTCACATCCCCACGAGGTTTTTGATCTTTACCTATCACAAGGCAGTCCACCAGAGGGTTAAAACTGCCATTTTCAGCTGTGTGGCAGGCTGTTGTAATCTGTCTCTGTTGCATAACCCAGCAAATATTTTGCTAAAGTTCAGTCACATTGCAGGATTGATGGTGGTGAGGAGCAGATCCTCCTTTATGAATAATTTTCCACCCTTTGGAAATCAGGATAGGGACATGCAAATAGCAACTTTTTCTCTGCTTAATTCAGTGGCCAAGCAAAGGTGCTGTGCTCCCACTCATACCAGTCATGTTCTGCTTATCAGAGAAAAGATTAACATTTCTCTTTTCCCTACTTACTCCTGCTGTGGCACAAGGCAGAGATCAGAGTGTAAGAGACCAGCATGGCACAAGTCAAGCAAAGAAAAGAAAACAGGGTAAGGAGAAGGTAAATGATCCTGAGACTGAATTAGGTGGAGCCCAACTAATCTTGTGATGTTTTTCTAAGGTCACTTTGGATAAAGAGATGATATAAAGGGGAAGGGAGGGAGACAAGAAACGTCTTGTTATTTAGCTACTCGTTGAGACTGTTTATAGGTTGCTTGACATAACTTCATGATCATTCATAGCAAAGTTTTCCTAGGATGTTCTGTTCCTCCTCCCTTTACTGCTGCCTTTCTGGTCATGCGGTATCTGTGTAGCTCTCCAAGTCTCATACTTTCTCTCACGCTCCTCCTCATCTGTTTAGGGACCAGAGCCCAACCCTTCTTCTCTCTTCTTATCAGGTTGCTGGCCCTTCTCTGTAGTACAGAGAGCAGCTGTTGAAGGATCACAAACTCTGACTGTAGGGCAGATCTCCAGTTGCTCTGTACTTCACAACAGCTTGGGATCCAACTCCTTCACACTTTGCTGCTGAGACTCAGCTTTTTCATCTTTTTGCAGACCTTCTGCTTGAGTCTTTTATTTTCCTAATAATTGCTTTAACCCTCATTTACTAATGCTTTTTGTGGTTCAACTACCTCTTCCAGTTACACTGGTGTGAATCTAGAGTAAATCTGCTGGTGTAATTGGGATTTTAAGATATGAGATTAGTTTACATTCCATCAGCTAGAGCCAAAACCAATGTCACCATCATCAGCACCTTCCTCACTGTTGTTCCCAATATCAAAGTGAGACTGTAGTCTGGGAATGGTGATACTAATCATCAGACTTGGGAGTTAAGTTGCATAATTTGCCTACTTCAACCTTCTCCAGATGCTTTACAGCCATTAATTAAATATAGGAGCCCAATAAAGACAAGGGTATTAATTTTCAGGGTGAGGCACTAAGAAGGGATCGATGCTGTCAAAGGCACACACCAAGGGTCCAATCTGGCTTTGTGGTGATTGGTTTCATTAGTTCACAGTAAGTGACAGAATCAATGGAAGAGTTTTCCTCTGTTGTCCAGGTCCTAGAAGAACATTGATCCCACTGAGAAAATGGGTGCCGCAGAAGTCCTGGGTCTTTTATGTGCCACAGTTGTACTGAATTTGGGGATGGTGAAAGAATCCTTTATTGTTTCTTTAAATAGTGTCAGAGGAAATTGTAAAATGAATGTCTAGAACAACCCACCCCATGTAGTCCTGACTTCACCGGGGTCAATCACATTTCCTTTTCCAGCCCATGGCAGCAGGATCCTCAGTCTCCCAGGAGCCTGGGATACATATGCCCCTTTCAAGCTTCTGCTGAGTCTGAAAGGGATTCAGATACCAATCATCAATCCAGACTGAACACTGCTTTGGTACTGCCAGACCTCAAAACAAAAGCATGGGGAACCAGATCTGTTCTGTATTCATCTGTATTCAAAGCATCTCTGAAGAACAACATGTGATGCCACAGTAGCATTCTCCTTCATGCTGTGTGTCATGAACTTTAAAAAAGTAAAGAGACCAAGTCTGGAGAATTTCTTGGTTTATGCAATGCATCTGCCTTCTGTGCCCTAAGGAAAGGGTGAAGGTGATAGGGCTGTTTCTTCTTCCTTTTCTTGGTGCAAAGGTGTGTGTCATGCTCTCACACTGGGCTCTCACAGTGGGCTCATTCACTGGTCCATCCCAGCTGTGTGTTTTGTTAGAAAAAGTTTGTTTTGAGGTGAGATGGATAGTCCTGTAGCAGTGAAGGACAGATTAAGCAGTTTTGTTTCTTGCCTCTTACGTATTCTCCGCAGCATTAAATTCAGGTACAAGAGTGAATGCTACAATTTACCATCAATTTACCAGCATATATTTACTAATGTTTCACTCACGGTGAGTTTGACAACTGGACAGATTCTTTTTCAGCCTGTTCTGGCAAAGAAACTCACACTGATAGAAATCTTATGGTGCAATTGTACTAAAGAAAACTCTGCAAGCCCAGCCAGGACTAATTACTCTAACCACAGACCTGGCTCCTACCAACACAGTGAGGCTCTGGGCAGGCACATGGGCTAGCAGGGTTAGGACTGGAAAAATCAGAATATTGTAGATTATTTTCCTGTAACTAAAAAAATTATAACTGTGTTGACACAAAGACAGGGATGTATCCTTGAGAGAAGGCTATTCCTTCAGTATTCAGGAGTTTGGTGACCTTCATTTCCTACGATGAATGGGCCCTAGGATGGGCTTGCCAGGGTGGAGGAAAACCCCTCATGCAGAAGACAACCTCCATGTGCCTTTTCTTTTAGAGCAACAGTAGCCTTAGTAGCTCCTTGTTATCTCCTCTCCTGCACCTTCCCATGGCTGCATCATCCCCAAAGGTCTATTCTAACTCAGACCAGGGTGAAAATAACCCTGCTGCAACCTCATTGCCAACTAGAATCCTGTGGGGATATGCCAATGCTAAATAATTGCCCCCAGCATCCCAAGGATCCAGGTTACCCATTCAGGCTGTGCTGGCAGATGCTATGGAAAGGACATGCTGGGGACAGGGTTGTGATCAGGATGAAGGTGTACAGCAGTGTGATCCCAGGACCCCAGAGGTCCATCCACATGGACACCAGCACTGTGTGTCCATGTTTGCTGCAAGCTTGGATCCAGGCTTATTTTGCAGCTGCCACTCCACTGGGTGGACAAGCCCAGCCTGGCTGTTTGTTCAACTGTCTTGGCAGAGAGTCCCCACATGGAAGCCAGGGTGTCACTTATCTCCAGCAGTGTCAGCCCTCACCAGAGTGAGCAGCAATAGCAGCAGCCCCAGAGGCCCTGGCTGGCAGGGGCTCTCCCTGGCCTTTGCTTTGCATTCCTCCACCTCTTGCACAGTAACAAGGGCCCTGGCAAAGAGCTTGTTGAGGCTGGGGTGGCTCAAATAAAAACAGTGCACAAACCACAGGGCAAAAGCATCACAAGCCCAAATTGCTCAGGGAGAAGCGCTCTACCAAAGCTGACTTGACATCTCTATTAATCCTTCATCCTCCCTGAAGCTTTTGAAACACAGCAATGAAGAAAAATCAACATTTTTCAGATGGTTTTGATTTGCTCCTAGGGCATGTCCATTCCTCTCATGATTCAGAAACTGTGGCAAACATAATGTGCTATGCCTCTAATGGGTACATACTATTCTTGTTTCTTGCAGTTAGATGGAGAACAGCAATGCACTTTATTTCACATTGGATGGACAATCAAACCTTTGTTCCCTGTAGGACTCTGTCACCCTGATGTTTCTTTTCCACTTGGTGCTCCTATGTCACCACAGGGCCAGTCTGTATCCATTGGAAATGGAAGTGTGAAACTAATAACCAAAAATAAAAACTCTGGAGGGAAGAAGATGCCTCTGGAGGGAGGGACAACAGGGGATACAATTTACTGAGCCTGATTCACAGTGCTGGCAGGGAGCTCTCTGCCAGAGCCAGATGAATCAGATTCCCTTTCAGTCTGAGCTGGCACCACAGTTATTTTGGTGTCACCATGCACAGAAGAAGTGTATATTTGGGAAACAGTGTAATGTGTTTGACACCCTGACATGTCTGCTGAAAATGAAATGGCTTGTGTAATTTTAACATTATACTCACTGAAGTGAGAAAGAAGAAGAAAAATTAAGAGAAAATGAACTGTGCTGGCATGCTGGGTCAGAGCCTCTTGTGAGCTGGGGAGGGTATACTTCACCCAAACTGGGAGTTTTTGGACGTCACAGCTTGCAAGACCCTCTCCTGCCCAGGGATTCTCACAGCTCTGGCTCATGTGAGGAACCTGCCTGGATGCTATTCTCACACAGTGCAAAGATGAACCTGGCTCCTGAGAAGCAGCAACATTTAAGTGCTCATTTGGCAAAGTCTTAAAATACATTTTTGGCTTTGACCCTGTCCTCCAGTCCTGTGGCAATCAGATGGGCACAGAAACTTGCTCAAGTGCCTTATGGAACTGGGTCTTTTAAAGACTTATTAATTTTGGGGGATATAGGCCATGCTCCAACCACAGAAAAAATAGGTTTAGAAAACATTAGTGCTAGGAAGACCT
Source organism: Calypte anna (assembly GCF_003957555.1). Lineage (NCBI taxonomy): Eukaryota > Metazoa > Chordata > Aves > Apodiformes > Trochilidae > Calypte > Calypte anna. The sequence continues at coordinate 35,039,310 of NC_044251.1, forward strand.
TTATATTTTGGGATCTGGCCAATTGCCACAGTTTGCTGATACAGATATTCTCCTACTCATTTGTTGTTCTGACTCAAGAAATTATTCATGAAAAACACTGTCTCAGTCTTCATCAACAACTGCAAAATGCTCCTGGCATCCTCCAGATGCCAGATCTGAATGCATGCTTGTGCTTGCCTGGCTAATAAGGAAAACTGGCAAATTTTTGTTTATCTGTTTCTCACCTGTGTCATCATGACAGTCAGTTAAAGCAAGGGCAGATGAATATAGCCAACAGAGACAGCAGCTTACGAAACCAGCCTATTTTTAACAAGCTTTCCTTCCATGCTGTGGAGGAAACAAGGAATTTAATATGCACTTCTTGATGTGGGATCCACAGTGTGGTTTTCCCCACCCTTGTTCGGATGAGCATGCCTCATCACCATGCTAATATTGCTTCTCTATTTCTTGGGTGCCTGGCAGGCTTTCCCAAACACATATCACAAGCCCTGGGCAGCCAGCCAGCCTACCTGTCTGTGAAAAACAGACCTGCTTTTCCCTGCCACACCCTGACCTCTGAGGATGATAACCTGTTGTCAAGAAACATCAGCAATAACTGTTTGGAAAACAGATGCCTGTCAAGTTTCACATGCAACTGGCTTTGCTTGCCACATCCCTTCCCAGCATGGACTTTGTTGGATGTGCCATGGCCCCACCCCTGTTCTGCATCCCCTGGGACAGGCACCAGGGTTCAACTGGTGCCATGGCACCTGGTACAGGAGATGCTCCCCTCACACATGAGCCACTGCAGCATCCTTTCACACCCCCCAGAAAACTGGTACCAGAGAGACAGCAACCCATGTTCATGACACAGGAGAATGCTTCTTCCCTTAGGAAAAAAACAAAACAAAACCCCAAATAAACCAACAAAAAAACCCAAACAACCCTCCCCAAAACCAAACCAAAACAAAAAAAACCAAACAAAAAACCCCACCCCACAACTAACTAAACCTTTGAGCATGGAAAGCCCAGAGGGTGGTTATGTAGAGCACTCCACTAGAGTTGGTTTTATTTGTTTCTAATAGATGGCACCTAGAAGTCCCAACAGCGTCTCTGATGTAGAAAATATCAAGAGCCACAAAACTAGTTTGTTTGCTAAATAAGCAAATCTGTACAGTAAATAAGTCAATCTGTGGCTGCTGAAAAAGCCACATGTACAAAAGAAAATCTTTCCTCCAAAACTTATATCAAGTATATTTTGAGCAAATCGGATTAGTCCTAAATGGGTGTAGTCCTAAAATACATGCCCTAACCTTATACAAATTCAATTACTTTATCTAAACAAGTAATGAAGAGAGGGCTGGACTGTATCTTTCAGTCTGTTGGGTGGAGAGAAGTGACTTACTCTTTGAGTTGTCTCTGATTTCAACAAAGTAACTTAAGCAATAAGATGTTACTTCATATGACTAAGAGTCTGACAAGCAATTTCTGGCTTTCCATTGTTGTGGAAAATATAATTCTAAACAATTTACAAAAGAAAAGCAGAAATAATCAAGCATATTTAATAAAAATACAGCTCTCCCCTTTTAGGCTATAAAAATGTTTACAGACTGTGTTTTGTAGATTACAACTTTTTCTACCAGAATAAATAGTGAAGAAATTTATTGCAGAATTTAGATAAACATACATTTTGTGTATTTTGGGGGGGAAAAAGATACTGTAGAAATTTCAGATTCTTGACATTTTTGTAGGCACAACCTTAAGACTGCTGGCTGGTTATTTTAAAACAGGCTAATACATGCATAAACTAAAGAGCAGATTTTTCATTTATTGATAAGCTTTTGCCAGCTAAGGATTGGTTTTTGCTACTCTTTTTACTCATTCCTCAAATCATCACTGTTCTGCTTCAGTCATATTTTACATTACAATGTGTATCTTTTCCCCTTTAAAAAGAAGAGGTTAAGTTGCCAATTTCCTCCTACTCTGCAGCAGAGAAACACAGGGAAACACAGCCCTTCTTCCAGGGTGCTGCACTGTTCAGCCAGCAGACTGAATACAGAGCACAGGACGCGTTGAATTGCAGACATACACTACACAGCACAGCTTTTAGCTACTGTAAACACCAGGTAGGTTGTATCATGCACTGTATCCTGCTAGTCGCTTCCTCATCACTGTGAGAAATGAAGGGCAAGCGTGTGAATTAAGGCATGCAACCCCAAAACGTTAGAATTTAGACACAACTGAATTTAATTGGTACACAAAGTCAAAGGCTTCCTTAAGCTTAGCTTCAACATAATGCAGGCACCGAGGAAAGTTTAGAGGAGGCTTTTCTTAACTCTGTTTTTCCTTATCTGATTCATGCAGCATCAGAGAAAGCCACACCCTAGAAGCTGCAGGGTTTGCCTCGGAGGTTGGTTCACAGCTAGCAGAGCACAGAAAAGCAGAAGCAGAACACAGAAAAGTATAGAAAATGTAAGCCCACCACTGGCTGGAGATCCTGGCCAGTTAGGAAGAACTAGATGAAAGCAGTCACACATCTTGGTAGATTATGGTGGCGCAGCAATAACAAGAGAGAAAAACTTTCTCTTTTCAGAGGATCCCAGTGCAGAATCAGTCCTAGTCCAGAGGAGGAGACGGAGACTTTGTGATTCTGTGCTGCTGGAAAAGTGCAGCTAGACTGAAACTAAATGCTGACACACTCCTTAGCCTCTCGGTGAATATACATCCTTGGATGCCAACCAGATTATTCTGGGCTGCCCTGCATTGCATTATGCCTGACTGATCACTGCTTGCAGAGCTGGAGCTTCAGGTCATCGCAGAGAGAGAGAGCAATGGAGTGATGTGGATGTTCCTGGCAGAGCCAGAAGACGCTCAGGGAGATTGATGAGGGATGCCCAGGCTGCCCGATTGGCTGCTGTGCTCCCCGAGCTCCAGTGGAGAGGGCAAACTGACACGGAGCATGCAGCAGCCTCCCAGTGATGGAGAGAGGCAGAACAGCCCCTGGGAAATGGGACAGAGGAAAGGCACGGAAGGTTTCTATATGCTTCCCTGAGAGGATGCAGGGAAGGGGAGCAGAGCCTGGGATCTTCCCTTCCTTGCAAGGCAGAGCCTCATTGAAACCCCTCTGATGCCAGAAGGGATCCCACTCTTCTGCCAATGCTTACAAATCACAAGCTTAAAGCCTGGTCACCCAGTAAAGGAATGGGCTTGGGACATATTCTGAGAATGAACTTCAATTTGTGGCCAGTTACTTACCACCACAGGGGCTGAAAAAGAGCAAAATATAAATTACATGTAGATTTTCCGTATTGTAATTATGACAATGCTTAGACATTTATGCAAGCATCAGACAAAAAAATCCTCTGCCTTTCATTAGTAATTTTTCTCAAACATGGAAATCATGCTGCCTGTTCCACATACAACCAGCCTGGGGCCAAAACCAGTGGCTGTGCAGGAATGCACAATGGGTCCAATTCAGTGCCCACGGGGATCAACAGGATGAGTTTCCCTGATCCTAGAGGGAGCTGAGAAGAAAATGCGAGCAACCAGTGCATGCCAGGAGGTGACTGCTGCTAAAGGCAGGGAATTTGCCTGTACTGTCACCCTCGCTTTCTGACTGTGGGTATGGCAGTGGCATTGGTAATGACCACAGGGCAGGAACGGACTTCAAGGTTTCACATTAGGGTTGGCTTCCTTGGCATTTATGGCAAGAAAGGCAACATGTGTAGCTGTACTGCTTGTGTCACCCAGCTTAGATCATACCCAACCCTTACTTCATCTTAATGAGCAAAACCCCCATGCCATGAGTTATCTTGGCTCAGCCAGGACAGTGGGGATTTGGTGCCTCAAAATGCACAGGAAAGCTGACTCACACCAGAAGCAGGGTCCGTGGATTTCTGAGAGTAGGATTCAACTCCCATGGCTTCAGTTGTCTACAGAATAAAAGCTCACACTCTGTTACACTGTTGTGAAAGGACTGTAGTAATACAACCATATGTGGCTGTTCAGAGACTGTGCTCTGGACTTCACTGTCTGTAGGGACCATGCAACCTACGGTTTTGACTCCATAACTTGAGCCCTTGAACTGCCCTGGAAACCCAGATACCAAGCTTAGATGTAGACACCTACACTTCAGTTCCTTAGAGGCGGGTGAGAGGAATGCCACCACAGGTCTCTGTGCAACATCTGTAGATGCCAGTAATGAGGTGAGCTCCTGCAGAGAACAAAGAGATGAGACCAAAGCTTGTGTTAAGTACACCAGCCCATATTAACCAACTGCCAGTGATTGGCTGGTGACAGACACAGCCTTCGCTACAGGATGGCAGTGTTAGGCCACAACTCTTCTGTTTGCACGAGTCCCTTACGCCTGCCTGGACCTCAACAGGGCTTGAAAAGAAGCTGTTCACCATATCATATGGACAGCTGATGCACCACTTGGGTAGGAGCAGTTGCTAAACATGTTACAGTTTATTATATTACTTATATTACTTACTATATTATTTATTATATTCTTAAGCTTCATATTCTGCTACCTATGCCTAATAGCATAAATCCTTGAACAGCAGAGCCAGTCCAAGATCCTCCAGTTCATTGGTCTCAAATATGGAAAAGAAGAATCTAAAGATAGACAGGTAACTCAGGGATTCTCTGTGTGCACAGGATGTGGTTTCCGTTTGCAGAACCAGATAATCAGGAGAGCAGTGTGCCATCTGACATGTGAAATTATTCTTAATGCAGCAGAGAAATAAAAACCCAAGTGTTGTTTCCTACTGCTGACAGCCCTTTAAAAATCATGCTTTTGAGCATAGTAAAATATTCAGTGAAGCTGACAACGGTTTGAGTGAAAACGCACACACACGCACACTCAAGAGAACAGCTCAGCTGGAAGAGTCCCCATGTTTTCACATTTCAGCTATGTGTTTGCACCTACAAAGCCAAAATACCTCTTGTAGCAGATCTTTTTTGTTGTTGTTGGCTTTACTTTTGCTTCTGGTATAGGTAATGAATTCCTGTAGAATGCGGAAAGTGTTCAGGATAAGGAACGTACCAATATGTCACCATCCAGTATGAGAACCAGCAGGATAGGACCCACATTCTCAGCCTATGAGTAGAGTTAAGGCTACAGTTTCAGAGCATGCCCTTTCTCCACAAAATCCAAATGTCTCATCCGCTGAAAACCATCCCCTCTCCATTGTTCATTTCACTTAGCCAGGTGGAGATGCCCTCGGGGCTGGCAGCTGGGTCTGACAATGTCTGGAAATATCGTGTCATGGGAGTATCAACATATGACAGAAGATTTGGGAAAGCAATTGCAATATGCTGATGTTCCCTCAGGAGCCATGAACAATAAGAAGATAAAGTAGAGAGTACTGAACCTTTTTCGTGACATGCTGTACCCCAAAAGAGTTGCAGCAGGGGAAGAGCAGCCCCTGGTGCAAATGCCCCACTGGGTTGTGGTTTGGGAAAACTGGTTGTCCAGGGTCCGTTTTCTGTGCAGCCATGATGCTCTGTATCCATCCCTTTGCTACTTGTTGTGACATTAGTCCACTAGACAGGCTGAGTTGTCTATGGCATGTCAGAGCTGACCCTGCCATAGAATCACAGAATCATAGAATCAAAGGAAGGGACCTCAGAGATCATCAAGTCCAACGCTTGATCCACTACCGTTGCAGTTACCAGCCCGTGGCACTGAGTGCCACATCCAGTCTCTTTTTAAATATCTCCAGGGACGGAGAATCCACTACTTCCCTGGGCAGCCCATTCCAATGCTTGATCACCCTTTCGGTAAAGAAATTCTTTCTAATATCCAACCTAAACCTCCCCTGGCACAACTTAAGACCGTGTCCTCTTGTCTTGCTGAGAGTTGCCTGGGAAAAGAGACCAACCCCCACTTGGCTTCAACCTCCTTTCAGGGAGTTGTAGAGAGTGATGAGGTCTCCTCGGAGCCTCCTCTTTTCCAAGCTGAACACCCCCAGCTCCCTCAGCCTCTCTTCATAGGATATTTGCTTAAGTCCCTTCACCAGCTTAGTTGCCCTCCTTTGGACCTGCTCCAGGACCTTGATATCCTTCCTAAACTGAGGTGCCCAGAACTGGACACAGTACTTGAGGTGTGGCCTCACCAGGGCTGAGTATAGCGGCAGAATCACTTCCTTGGACCTGCTGGCAACGCTGTTCCTGATACAGGCCAGGATGCCATTGGCCTTCTTGGCTACCTGGGCACACTGCTGGCTCATGTTCAGCTTCCTGTCAATCCAGACTCCCAGGTCCCTCTCTGTCTGGCTGCCATATTAGCAGCTTGGGCAGACCAAAAACCAGAGGACAGAATTATTCTCTATCACCCACCACCACCCTTCCAAGGGAATATAAAAAGGGAATGAGGACGAGAGACTTAAAAGGCGGAAATGAAAACAGAAACAGATTCACTAGAAAAGGGGAAAGTCAGGAACACTTGGGATAAAGAACAGAAATACAAATTTATACAAATAAGATATAAAACCGATCTCGATGCTGGCAGGGATAGGTTCCTGAGGGCCCCTGCGACAGGGCCGACTCGGGAGAGGGCTCCACGGCTTTTTCCAGGACCCGATGGATCTGGATTCTGAAAAGCAGGTGCCGAGCTGGTGGCGCAGGGGAACAGCAGCGAAGCGAGGGGAGGGAGAAAGAGCGGAAGGGCTGCGGCCTGCCCGACCTTATCGAGTATGGGCAGGAAATGGGAGGGAATGGACCTCTCTGTGTTCCGCCCCTCTCGGACTCTGAAAGCCCTCGGGCTTTAGTTCCCCATATTCAAACTATGACATATGTCCCAGTGACTTAAGGTCATTGTGCAGCAGAAAGAGGTTGGTGGTGTGGTATTTCCCACTGAGTCTACAAGGCTTAATTTTAAAAGATCTTGATTTTTAAAAAGAGCTTTTAAAAAAGATCTTAATTTTAAAAGATCGTTTTTTAGTGCCTGGAAATAGAAACGTACATCTTAGGGAAGATTCCTCCCCTGTCTTCAGTGCTGCGTGTTGAAGACAAACATGCATTAGTGCACAGGGAGCCTGAAGGATGGGTTCAGTCCAATTTCTCCATTTCCCTGTGTGTGCACGAGTGTGTGATGCCCATCCAGACACCTCAGGGACCCTAGACATCTGAATGGAACTGGCAGATCCAACACAGGACTAGGAGAAACTTGTCCACTTCCAGAGAGTCCAGACAAGGCACGGCAAGATGCCATGATCATCTCAGAGGGCATCACTTGCCCACATTAGGACAACTAAACCTGGCCAGGGAGGTCTCATATTCTGTTGCTAAAGTTGTGCCAGCATAATTTCTTTTTCTAGGAAGAAATTCTTCATTGTGAGGATGGTGAGACACTGGCCCAGGTTGCCCAGGGAGCCTTTGGATGCCTCAGCCCTGGAAGTGTTCAAGGCCAGGTTGGATGGGGCTTTGAGCAACCTGGTCTAGTGGGAGCTGTCCCTGCCCATACAGGGGGGTTGGAACTAGATGGTCTTTTAAGGTCCTTGCAACGCAACCCATTCTAGGATTCTATGACATTTGTTCTAGATATTGACAATTGAAATAATGGGCAGACAGGAATTGTTCTGATGTGCATATTTATTTTTCTACACTCATTGCTCTTTCTTTTCTTTTATTTCCTCTTTCCCTTGTCGTTCAACTTTTCCAAGCACTGAAGCACCTATGAAGGCAAGTCCTCAAGAGAACTTGTCTTTCTGTTCACTTTGTATGTGCTTACTGAACAGCAACAGTCATTGGCTTCTTGTTAGAAACTTCTTTCTCTGGACGTGGGATCCAGCTCATTTCATGGGTAAGGCTCTTCCAGTGGGATTTATGGCTCTGGCTTGGAACACCACATTCCCTCCGCATTGTTGGAGGGGGACAGCCTGTGCAGGAGCTTGATGGCAGGGCGAGAACAGGTCACAGCCCAGCCCTGGCTGGTGTGGGCTGCGGCACACCTGATCTCCTCCCCCAGCCAACAATTTGCACAATAACACCCCAGTCTTGCCAAAAATATAAATACTACCAGAAAGTTTGGGCTGGAAATCTATTGCGTGGAGATATCTTGAGCAATTTCTCCAAGTGCTGGCTGTGTCAGCCCTCACCACGTCTCCATACACCAGTGTGTTCAGGTGACTTTGCTGCAGGATGGCTTCAGTATGCACAGGAGGAAGAATTTCACCTGTCCTCTTGCTTTGTATCTTTCATACCATGAAGAGGTTAATGGGGCTGAATGCCTCCCTGATCCTCAAACACATGGGCAAAACGCAGGAAATACAGCTTTGAAAGTTAGAGCTGGAGAAAGGCTGATAAGCCACCAGCATCTGTTCTCAGTGGGGAGGGCTACATGAGACTTGCTGTGCCTTCTCTTGCCCTCCAGCTGCTCTGCAAAGGCACATTTCTGAACTGGGAGAAGCTCTGTCATTCCCACAGGCACAGATGTCACTGTCACTCTGTGTTTTAACTTCCCAGGTTGCACAGCTACCTCCCAGCCTCAGTTCCTATGTTCCTGTCTGCATTTGCATTCTAGCAGCCAAACTAATAACCTTTTTCTTCTGAAGGCCCTGAGCCCTCCCTTCTCCTTCCCGTCTTTTCTCTCAAACCACGGGCCCCTTTATTCTTTACCATTGATCCTCAGTTGTTCATTACTGGTCAAATGGTGCTGCCACATCATGGGCAAATAGGGAAGGTGGGTGGCAGGAGGCTTTTCCACAGATCTGCTGGGGTCACAGGCAAGCTGTGTGCCAGGAAACATGTTCACACTTCCATGTCCTTCCCCAGCCTCCCCACTCCCTTTCAATGGCATCACAAAGTGTTCCCATTCTTATTTGCTAGATGACACTTGCTTAGATTTACATTCTGGTCAGTTCAGCTATTTGGCATCCTGCAAAATCCTGAACTTTTCCTGAATTACCTATTGCCTATGTAGTTATATACTTACATATATTGCACATAGAGTTATATCTGCCTCAGTGCTTTTTTTGTAGGATGTTTTACTTAGTTCCCCAGACTGTCAGGTGTTTCAGTCTATGTGGCACGGACAAGTTCCAGTCACTTCTCTCACCTGACTTTAGGGGTTTGAGATCTTCTAAGATGTGCAAACTCCTCTGCTGGTAACTTCCAGGTATTCACTTCCCCAAGGCAGAAATCTCCTTTGGGAACTTCGGTCATCTCAGATGCACAAACCTTTAGTGGCACAAATGCACTGTGAAGGGAAGGCAACAAAGTCCACTGGAGCCAAATGGGTGTCATTTATTTCTGCCATGTCTTGCTGCTGTAAGTAGTACTGCAAAAACAGACCGGAGAGCTCATAAACAAGGTTAAAAATTTCCTGATAGTGTTTCTTCAAGCAAGCAAAGCTAATAGTTGTGCATGGAAAAATTAGATACAAAACATCAAAATATCTTGCCTGAAATAAAAAAAAGACCATCTCAACTTCCCCCTTCCTGTCCCATCCACCCTTTGAAAATATGTCTGTGATTTGTTCAGCTGCTGGGGCTGTGCAGATGCAGGATCCAAATCGAAGTTGCAAGACACCATATGGTTTCTGCTGCAGCCCCTCTGATGCTGAAGGAGCCCAGGTGCACTGGCCTTCAGCCTGCACAGTCCAGGTGCATAAAAAAATTGGACATTTTCTAAGAAAATTTGGGCCAGCTCTCTACTCTGCTGTGTTATCTCTAGCCTGAGATCTTATTCAGGCATTAATTACTTGGGACCACTTTGCTCAAGAGAGTGAAGACCCCAGAATATGGGTTTTGCTTTTCAAGGGTCTTGTTATTTTGTTGGGGTTTTTTTTAATTGTTCTTTTCAATGTATGTATTTGGTGAATGCATGTGAGTATGTATTGGCACATCCATGGGGCAAGGGAGGCAAAAAAATGCAGTGTTCAGTAAGTCTCTGTAGGGTCATATTTTGATGTCTGACGAAGCTGTTTCTTAGGCCAAGTTCCACTGAGCAGCTGTTCAAAGCCATTTAGATATTGGACTTTCCAATATAGATCAGTATCTGACTCAGGCTGACAGGGGGCTGGGCAAGATCTATAGGAGCTCACCCCCTCCAGGATTATTATTTTTAGACATCGGCTTCGGTGCTGCCATAACTGGGCCCTCTGGGCCTCACCTGTTTTGCTGTTTCTGGTTTGATTTTTTTTAGAATTCCATCTATTGCTCCTTGTGCCTCTTATGAGAGTCCCCTCTCTGCTCTCTATTTCAGCTTCTTCAGGATAAGTCTTTTAGAGAAGATCAAGGCTTGGGCAGAAGAGTTTTTATTGATCTAAATCATGGAAAAGTCTAGAACTAGGTTTAGTCACCTGTGCTGTCATCAAATTCCAGTAATACCAAAGTGTAGTACAAATAATCCTAATAAAATATATTCACTTTCAGGATGCTCTTTTGAGACAATCAAGTGTAACACTGCAGTGTTTTACCCAAAAAGACTCTGTTAGTTAGCATTCTATTACGTGGAATATGTCAGTCTCAACTTATTCAAAGCTTTCATTTTTACAGAAAACTACCTGTATACTCTACTTTGTCCAGTTATGAGGACAGTTAATTTTTCTCCTTCTGTCTCAGCCATCTGAGTCCCAGAAATCAATGACATAAAGTTCCTACATTCATAAGGACACATTTTTCACTGTTATTTTCCTTGGACTATGAGAAGGTACTGTGAGCTTGGAAGAAAGTCCACTGTTTGTCAGTGCAGAAAAAGATGTTGTTTTCCACAGTGACCAGATCAGTGCTTGTTCATTAATTAGCCAAAGAGTAATGTTAGCTACCTGGGTGACTTTTTTAATCCAGACAGACATAGAAGTAGGACTGTGAGAGGACCTAGATGCTGCACGGTTGAGTATATCAGGGCTTTATCTCATATGTTTCCCTATGCAGCTCTGATATGAGTCCTGTGCAGAGCCTGGGAGAGCTGGACCTGTACAAGTGGCATCCACCAAAGCCAGTGAGCAATCACTTAAGTTAGCCTGCAGGCAAGGAGAGAAGCAGACACCTGCAAATAAATATACACACTGAGCTCTGAGCTATAGAGGTGGGTACTCATACTTTGGATTTGTAACCATGGAGTCTTTCCTTGAGATCATGTCTGAGGCATCCTTTTGTCACAAAACAGAATCACAGATTCACAGAATCAGCCAGGTTGGAAAGGACCTCTGAGATCATCAAGTCCAACCCTTAATCCACTTCCACTGTGGTTACCAGACCATGGCACAGAGTGCCACATCAGTCTCTTCTTAAAAACCTCCAGGGATGGAGAGTCCACCACCTCCCTGGGCAGCCCATTCCAATGTCTGATCATCCTCTCTGTAAATAATTTTTTCCTAATATCTAACCTAAACCTCCCCTGACAGAGCTTAAGTTCATGCCCTCTTGTCTCACTGAGAGCTGCCTGGGAGAAGAGACTGACCCCCCCCCGGCTCCAACCTCCTTTCAGGGAGTTGTAGAGAGTGATGAGGTCTCTCCTGAGCCTCCTCTTCTCCAGACTGAACACCCCCCAGCTCCTTCAGTCCTCACAGGACTTGTGCTGGATCCCTTCACAGCCTTCTTGCTCTTCTCTGGACCTGCTCCAGCACCTCAATCTCCTTCCTAAACTGAGGGACCCAGAACTGGACACAGTACTCGAGGTGTGGCCTCACCAGCGCTGAGTACAGGGGCAGAATCACTTCTTTGAACCTGCTGGTCACACTGTTCCTGATCCAGGCCAGGATGCCATTGGCCTTCTTGGCCACCTGGGCACACTCCGAGCTCATGTTCAGCTTTCTGTCAATACAGACTCCCAGGTCCCTTTCTGCCTGGCTGCTCTCACCTACTCTGTGCCCAGCCTAGAGCTCCCCATGGGATCGTTGTGGCCAAAGTGCAGGACCCGGCACTTGGCCATGTTGAACCTTATCCCATTGGAATCAGCCCAACTCTCCAGTCTGTCCAGGTCCCTCTGCAGAGCCCTCCTGCCTTCCAGCTAATCCACACTCCCCCCAAACTCAGACACTCCCCCCCAGTACAGCTGAAGCCTTGCTGGTCTCTGTTTGCATACAGTAGTTCAGTGTTTGGAGGGCTTCTAGTAGGTAAGGAGCTGAAGAGAAATTCCCTCCATTTGCTAGAGCATTGTATCTGAAGGTGACCTGTCACTGTACAGGAGCATTTTGTGATCGTTGACTACACCATGGAGGCTGCAGTGGAAGAGAGGCATGATGCTCTATAGAAAAACATCTCTCAAGGCAGCAGGGAAGGTGTTTGAACTAGGCTCTTGCATGTCTGGGAATATACTTTAGCTGGTGGGCATCCCATCTTTCTATGTGTTACCTTGCTCCTGAGGTGTGTAGGCTTGGAGGATGCCTGATTTGTAAAGCTGATCCATGACTCATCTCTGCAAAGCAATCTCCCACATGAGAAAGGCCTTTTAGCCCCAGGGTCTTCCCAGTGCTGAAATCTGTCCAGTCCATCTTTGCTAATAGGTCCTCTCTATCTACTGCAGACTTAGGTGGCACTTGTGCAATGCTTGCCACTCCATTAGCCTTTGCTGCATCTGCACCCTCTCTCAGTTTCATCCATGCCAAGACTCTTCCCCTGCTTTCCCAAGTTGGCTTTGTTAAGAAAAAACTTTTGCTTTTTATGGACATGAGTTCATAGCAAGTGGGTCACCATCGTTCTTGCCAGTTTTGTTCCCCATCAGTCAGATTCTCAAAGGGACCACTCAGGTGATGACAGTGAATTAGTGGGTTTTTTGAGTGTTAGCAGATTGCCAGGTTTGTGTGCTGGCTCCCTGCATGCACAGTTCATGCAGCCATGATCATGCCTCAGTGACCAGGCAGGGAAGGCTGATGGGTTTGCCTTGCCCTGTGTGCACTTTATGCTCAGCCTGTACCTAACAGATGGCAAGAAGCACTTTGTAAGCTGTGAGGAGACTGCACTAATGAACAAAAAGGTGGTGAAAGTTAGTCAATTGGAAGCCATCCTCAGTGGCTGAGGATTATAGAAAAATCTACAACATCTCAAGTGAATCTTTTTTCTAACTTAAGCTAGTTGCTTCCAGAAAAAGTGCTAATATAGCATAAAATTGTCTAATGGTTAAGATGTTGGGAAGAAAGTTCTTTACTGCTCAGGACCCCTCTGCTAAGGTTTCATGAGGTCTCAGCATTGGACCCTCAACCAATACAAACCTGGGGTGAGTCCTTCCCACTGGGGATCACTGAACACAACCACAGGGTTGGTGTCCCTCCGTGAGGCCGTGGGGGTGGTTCATGGTGCTGATACCAAATCCCAACAGGTAGCCAGGGTGGCACAGACCCCCTGGCAGGGGTGGGGGTGGCAAAGGGACAGGGGCTGCTCTGCTCCACGGCCAGCTCTGGGATGCTGCCACCACTATGGCTGTCACCAGCTCATGGACACTGCTTACCCAGTGAGATCCAACACATAACACCAGGTCAGGAGCTGCTCTCAATTTCCATACTTTGCCTCTGGAGGGGGGTCTCACAGCTCTCCAATGGCACTGCTTCATAAATAAAAGCATTCACTCAATTCCTGTATAATTTCTTGAGCGGGTGCATTTATCTCCATCCCACTCGTGGCTGACAGCCAGCACCTGGATCTATGCAGGAAATCTGCCTTGAACAACATGTGAGAGCTGCCAAGAAGTGCATTGCTGGTCCCCACAGGCACCAGCAGACAACATTATAATTACTTATCCTCGGGAGAGCGGGTTGCTCATGGTATTCTTCTCCAAAATCTTGAGGACTTTCATATTGCACAGTAGCTCTGCCTGGGGAGAGAGGAGGGACAGTGCCCAGGGCTGTAATTAGACCCAGATAGCAGAGAGGTGCTGCAGGAACGTTTTGATGTTGCAACCTCTGTAGGATCTGGCTGAGCTGTGGCTGTTGCTCTTGCTGGGCAGCGGGGAGAGCCGTGACTCACACGGGATCAGATGTTCAGAGCACAGTGTGCGCACTCAGCTTCTCAGAGTACAGGGTCTGCTCTGCAATGAGCAGGATTTCACCTTCCCGTTTGCTCAGGCTGGCTCTGAGGCCAGTGTCTGCTGATCTCTCTTCGTGGGGATGCCGCATCTTGTGTGCTTGCAAAACTCTTTTCTCCCAGGGATGAGGGGGGAGGGTTTTTCTTCCTGCTTAAAAGCGCAGAGTCCAAATGCTGAAGCGCTGAGGGAGGTTTCATGCAGCCCTCACACCTCACCCTGGCAGTGAGAGCTGTGCCCAAACCCAGACATCCTCCCTCCCACCAGCATGAGCATTGGCCATGGCAGTGGGATTCCTCCTCACAGAGGAAAGCAGGGAGATGCAAGTTCTGAGGAAGAGACGCAGAAAAAAAAAGTGATCCTGCCGCCTGCTGGGGTTTCAGCCCGGTCCCCAGGAGGGCTGGAGCCTTTCAGCAGGGCTGCTGCTGGTTATTTGTTTGCTGAGTGCCGTACCTCTGCAAAGGGAAAGCGTGAGAGTGACTCAGCTGCTGCCGCAGGGATTTACAGCTTCATCCCGGCACACGGGGCGGGACGGCCACGCCGCCAGCACACGCAGACACCGCCAGCTCCAGCCGCTGCTCATCGCTTGCCGTAAAAGTTCGGGACCGGTTCCCGCACTGCTGGGAAGAGGAGCCCGGCACAGAACCGTCCCTGGCCACGAGCCAGCCAGAAAAGCTCACAGAGATGGGCTTTTTCCTGCTTGGGTGGCCTGATGCTGCAGGGTGGGATGTGCTGTTTACCAGAGAATAGGGACAAAAATCGAACGTGTGATGCTCTTGTGCTGATCTCTGGTAGGAAAAAAAACTCTGCTTGTGAACAGAAGGATGATCCCAAGCACTAAAGTGGTCACGTAACTGAAAGGGGTGTATGGCTGGAGGAGGAATGAGCAGTCATGGAAAGACACAGTAACTCCTGTACCCAAAGAGGTAATGGGACCACCTTAGAAATAACTTACTCTATGGAAAATGAGGGCACTTCTGCCCCATGCCCACCTCAGCTTTGCATCTTCTGAGCCTTCAGAGACTCTGTAGGTTTGTGTTCACACAAACCCCCCTCCAGCATCTGGTAAGGATCTGCCAGCCACCTTGTCACTGCCCTTGCCCCAGTTTCCAGCTGCAGTGGCTCATTAACCATGTTGGTTTTTTCACACTGATTATCAGTGGCAGACTTTGCCACTGGCCTCCTGCCATCCAGCACAGGGTATACCTGAAAACTGGTCCCTCTATGGGACCAGTATCATTTTCATTGCAAGGACACACCTACACCCTGTTGACATTCACCAGTGAGGATCCTCTCTTGGTGTAGTCGTAGCACCTTTCACAGACTTTACCAGAACTGCTTCTTTTCTTTCCAAATGAAGTCCCGTTCCTCCTTTTAAGTGATTATGCAGAGGCTGGAACTTTGGTCCAAGCAGTGGGTGAACCAGGGTTGGTGAGTGAAGGGATTCAAATCCAGGCTTGCTATCCAGTTAGTCCAATGGGAACTGGTGGGACTTCCCATCAATCTTGCTGAAAATGATGTGCTGTGATGTTCCTTGCTGTGCAGCAAGAAACTCAGCTTCTGATCAGATAGGGAGGGCAGCACTGCCAATATGGCTGTGACTTAGTGCTCAGGGTATGCAGGTGGCTGCCAAACCTTGTTGTGCATTTTGCATTAAATATTTAGCAGACAAAATAAGGAAATGGTTTTCTGGAGCAGAGTGCCTCTTCTCCTAGGTGAGTGGCTTGACTGCTAAGCCTTCAAAGTCATCATTTTCCCCCTGCTGCAGCTGCTCTGAGGTTTCTTTGCTTTCTACAACTGGAAAGAAAAATTGAAAGTTGAAAGTGTCCTGTCAGAGGCAGCTTGCAAAATATTTCACTGGGGAATATCAGAATAGCATGATCATAATTCTGATTTTCACTGAGGTTTTTGTCCTAGCTTCAGCCTGCAGGATTTTGAGTTATTTTATGATCAAGGCCAAACTGAGTGAAATGCTCTTTTTTCCTAAACCTGCCTCACCCCTATGGAAAATGAAGGTGATAATACAGCTGGTTCCCACCCTGTCTGCCTACGTGATGTTGTGAACTCTGAGCAGCCAAAGGCACACAGAGATCCCATGGCTTGCTGTGAGAAATAGGAACATCCAACAGCAGGACAGGGCAGTATTTAACAGCAACTGTAATTATCCAGAGGGGTTGCTTAGAGAGGCTGTGATGACTTTTCTGCTGCTTTAAGCCCTTAAATGAAGATTGATACCTTTAGGAAGTTTAAAGGTTGCCAATCATTTATCAAACAGTAAGAGTCAGCACATGGGTGTGAGGACATGGGTGGGTACGACTCAAGAAACAAGAAGGTGAAGAATAGGAGACTGCATGGATGAAGCTGCAGTTCAAGGCAGGAAGTGTACAGCCAACAGGCGGGGTCAGGGACAGGCTGTTAGGAGGGAATGCTGCATTGGAAAACAACATAATTTGGCTTTTTTGTTTGTTTGTTTTAAGGAAAAAATACAATTTCCTCTGTGTAAATCCATGCTGGGACGCCCTGTCCCACCCTTCTCTGAACCTGGGCTTGTGACCATCCCTTATCTGGGGCCTTGTAGCAATCTGTCCTAGATACAGCAAATACTCCTACTGAGGAAGAAGAGTTGTGCCAGGAGCAAGGGTTGGGGACAAAGCCCCACGGATGGTCAGGCATGGCTGGGGTAAGGGCAGGACCATGTCTGCCCGGGTCCTGCACCCTGGGGCCTCTCGTGCAGCACAAATGCACCTTCCCAAGGCACACAGCAGTGCTGCCTGTTCTGTCTGTGATTCATTCTGCATGGTTACCTTGACATGATGTAACCCCCATCCTTATGACTCAGCATTCCAAATATAAGAATCAAATGACTACAGAGTCATCTGACTTACAGGAGTCTCACTTATAACAGCTTATTACCAAGCCAGCAAGGTATTTGTGAGCCAGCCAGTTGAGGGCAGATCGGAGAGCTTATGAAAGCAGATTTTGGGAAGACTTTCCTAGTCTGGCCTATGAAAACAGCCACTTGCAGCTGATAAGCAAAACCATCCTGCATTACTTTTTGCTTTTCCCTACCCACTTTATTTTCCATCCCTGAGCCAGGTGGCTCTGAAAGGCAAGCTGCTCCAACTGAAGACACTTGAGGAAAGGTGAAGCGGTGTAAAACCAAGTCAAAAAGAAATCTGGCTGAGAGCTGGACACTAGAAGTAAGATCTTCCACCAACACAGTCACACAGAGAAAGCTCCCAGGGCCTGCAGCTCTGCCAGTGGTGAAATTTGTATGCAGCATCTGCATCTCTGCAAGCATCTCTATGTCCTTTTGAGGGTCAATCAGTAATCAGAAGCTCTTATTTGATGTGAAGTATATTATTCCCACACAGACCCTCTATATTTACTTTATTACATAAGGAGAGCCAGACACCCCAAGTTTTTTGAAAAACACCCTACTGTGCTTTACAGTTCACTTTTACAAATGCTGGATACAGCCACTGTCTTGGCTGGGTAGTACAGATCAAGACGTTTACTGAATTACTCCAGCTAGAACTACTACCATGGGAATATCCCAGGCACTGAGCTTGTGTTATTTAACTGCAAAGCACCTGTTTGACATCACCTGTCTTTAAACTAGGTTAATAAAGGAAATAGAGACTCACATTCAGAAGTGTAATATCACTGACATCCAGCTCTTGCCTGATCTCATCCCCCTGCCTCCAACATACAATTCTCTTTCTGAGCAGGACTGCCTGAGCCCTAAAAACAAGAGGTTATAGGGATGGGGCTCCAGCTGCTTTCAGAGAGCTCATGTTTAGAGATATTTTAGGTAGATACTGTGAGCAACCTGTCCCAGTGGGAGGTGTCCCTGGTCATGGCAGCGGGCTTGGAACTAGAGAATCTTTAAGGTTCCTTCTCAACCCAAACCATTCTATTGGTCTATGATATTGAAAATATATATCCAAAGCCCTTCTACTCGTTGCAAACATCCCTCTAGCGGGGTTATACAATGCTTGGGCTAAGAATTTTCCAGGAGCAGAGGTGGACTAGGTGAGTATAACACCAGTTCCTCACAACAGAAAGGAAACAAAATGGTTTTATTCCAGGAATCTGGACTATGTTCAGCCCCACTTACTCTGGCTAAATCACAGCTGCAATGGACAGGGTCCCAACCTTCACAGCTCCCGGTAGTCAACAGCAGGTTGCCATGAGTTAGGGAATGCAAGGGTTTCAGATTTTAAGGAAAATCCAGAATGTTAGGGTGTATGGTAACCCATGGGTATTTTTCATACTCTCTGACCCTTTTTATGCAAAGCTGTCATGAGAGACATCTGATACTGATAGTCAACATCTTGGGCTTTGTCCATGTTGACCATTGTTTGTATATAAAAAAATAAGATAAAATCCTGGAGATACTGGTTTCGGCTCACATGACTTACTGCTTCAGAATCAGATTTTAGGGAACCCTGAGAGATCTTCCAGTATCAAAAGGGAAGGTTCTCAGGGAAGAACTGGGCTTTTAGGAACCCCTTCAGCCTCCAGGTAGCAGTTCTCTGCTTTCAGCCTCTTCCTCCACGTAGAACATGTTTCTAGCATCTGATTTTCCCCTCAGCAAAGCCATGTCACCTTCTTTGAATTATTTCTGATTTCACCCAGTGTAAAGCAGATTCTTTTGTTGGGCCATTTATCACTCCCCATCACAGGGTGCCATATATCCTGCTGTCAAGTTGAGCATTGATGATTTATTGAGTATGCCTCTATTAATAAATTACTCGTTTTCATTTGTGGGGAAAAAAAAGTTATAATTTTTTTTTCATTGGCTCAAATTTTGTCAGAATATCATTGAAAACGGGCTGAAAGGGACTTGTGAACGTCATCTTGTCCTGGGGCAGAGCCAGGACAAACTGAGCATCTAAATCCCTTTGGGCTGCACTTGACCTCAATGTAAGGGCATGGCCACACAGTCACAACATTGCTCTATAGTAGGCAATTTGCAGAATTCCTCTCACCTGGTGTTTCAGGGGCTCCAGGACAGACCTTTATCCCTTTGTACCAGTGAAAGTTTAATTTTACTGTGGAGGTGTGTCTCAGAGCAAACACCTCTCCCTCAAATATACCCCTGACAGGGAGGTTTTCGCTGTGAACGTTGTTGGCATGAGACAACACAAAAGAAGCATCCACCCAAAACACATGCAGGGTCCTGATGATCACAGGGGTGTAGGAGCAGCAGGTGCACATGGTGTTTGGCCAACAGAGGCTGCTGAATGAGCCAATGTGGCATGAGGAAGGTCTCACCAGAGGGAAGGATGCTCCCATCCCTTCATATGAATCAGCCCAGCAGGAGCACTCTCTTTTCAGTAGCCTTCACACCACATAGTTTTTACACTAGGGAGATGTACCAAGCAATTCAGGCCTCCAGGAAACCTGCTGTGAGCAGCTGGGTGGTTATTTCCTCCACAGGAGCCTGCATGGAGAGATACATATGGAGAGTTTTGTACCTCTGGCACCACTGCCTCCAATGCCAAAGCATAAATCTCCTCGTCCTGCAGTAGGATGGAGGAGTTTAAAGCAGGACTCCATGCTCCCAGTCAGGTGTGTGTCTTCCTTTTACCATCCCCAGTTTTCCAAGCAGATGATTTTTGTAGTTTCTGGAACAGCTGGGTGGGAAGATGTGTGTTGCCAGTGTTACCACTGTGTGAATTCCTTATTCAGACATTTAGTTGTTTTGCCAGTGTCCTTAATGCATCCTTGCTATGGGTGTAATCTTGTGCCAACAAAAACTGCCAAGAATTTCAGTCAGGACATCTGATCCTCTATTAGTTTGCAGTAACAGTGAGTGTTTTTCAGCTGGTACTTGAACTTGAAACCTTGGTATGATTTAGAGCCTCACTTTGCTAGCCATGGGCTTTGAGTGGGCCAGCACAGTACCTTGTGAGTGGTGTCATAGCCATGCCAGGCATTGCCTGCATTGAGGGATGTGAAGGAAGCACATCTCTAGATGACACGTCTTGGTGATCCCAGGAATCTTTCCCTGGAGTTTGTCCAGGGGCAAGTCCTTTCTGAGCAAAGATTTGCTCTTTTCTGAATTCATGTCTTGCCAAAAGTGGAGTCATGGGGAAGGTTATGACATGTGGACATGGGGCAGTGTTAAAGTGGGACAGTTTTTTGAGTCTGGTCGCTCTTCATTTAATCCATGGAAACAACCAGTTTAGCCTTGAGCAAACAGTGTTGTTGCTTTCTCTTGCTTCTGCTGTTTCAAGATCA
This sequence comes from Calypte anna, assembly GCF_003957555.1. Lineage (NCBI taxonomy): Eukaryota > Metazoa > Chordata > Aves > Apodiformes > Trochilidae > Calypte > Calypte anna. The sequence goes on from NC_044251.1 coordinate 35,059,503, forward strand.
AGAATATTTGTTTATCTGGAATTTAATATCTACACAGAGCTCCCAGATCACACTGGTCATTGTATTTAGTGCTGATAATGTGCTGCTGAGAGAGGAGCCTTTGCAGTCTGAAGCACATTTAGCAAAGTACATAAAAGTGAGGAGTGGAGAGAAAAACCCCTAAAGACATCATTTGTGTACCTATATACATAAAAATTTAAGCCGCTTCAATAAAGTACACATAAACATTTTGCAGTCTGTCTTGAACCCTAGATGTTCTACTGTGATTTCTAAATAGAAGATGATTAATGTTAAAAATAATCCAATAGATGAGTTCTGTCTTTTGGATTGTTTTTACCAGGTCAAAGGCCATTATTGCAGTAATTGAATAATCCCACAGACCTTTGCTCCAGACATTCACTATGGAAACTAAGCAATGTGGACTGTCTATTCCATTTTCCAATCATCCAGACAGCATTTTAATGGGAAAGAAAAGTCTGATGCACTTAAAAGCCCCTCTAAAAGCAGATTAGGGGGAAAAATAGATGTTCAGGTGAGATACAGGCTGGTGATTCACTTCAAAATGCTGAAATGTTAAAGACTTTGATAATCACTCTGGAAAGAATGCAAAGACGTAAAAAACCTTTTTTTCCCCCCTTCATTCTCCAGACCAAGAGACAAGGGGAGAGGGAAGGGGGACATGGGACTTTTTTCTTTCCACAAAACCTATGAAAAGTACAGTTTTTCAAAGCAGAAATCAGAGTATTGTCCTAAGATTATTTTGAGACTATCAAATGAAAAATACTCTGCTGTTAAAGGTTTTTCATGTTATATTTAGCTAACAGTGAACATTGCAAGGTTTATTAACCATAGGATAAGATCATCTAATGACTCCAGCTGGGATCATGACATGGTGTGCCAAGTATTTAACACACATCATGCAGTGAGGTGTGAACACAGCCAGGGATAATGTAGCTCTAAGTAGACTTGTAGGCCATCACTGTTTATGTGACCTAATTTTACAGACTTGCAAATCCATTGACTCTAGTTGAGATGCTCTTGACTTACATTTTGGATGTAAACCAACCATGGGCATATTTTGTTATTTTATATGAGAATGGGGCAAGGGAACAACAAATAAAGTCACAGGAGTAATCTATGGAAATGGTGGCATCACCTTCTGATACAGTGGATTAGATTCATAAACCCTTTTTCCTCCTGTAAGAAACAAGTTAATTTCAAGATGAGTGAGAGTTTGCCAGAACAGTCAGATATTATTTGGGGATGGGTCGCCAACACTTTTCCTCCACCCAGCTGGAATTTCTGCTTGAATCCTGGTGGGTTCACATCCCCTGTGGTCCTTTCACAATCACCAAGAAGGAGTCCGTAGGTCTTAGGAGATATGAGGAAAGCAATTGCAAACTGAAATGCAGATGTGAGGCATGATCCAAAGCTTTGACCATGCAGGGCTGCCAGTGCAGCACTCATCGGGCTGGTAACTGAGCCAGCCAGACTCAGATGATGTTGCTAAAAACGTAATGGAATTTGGTTGCAGAATTTAACCTTTGGAAGTCCAGCAGCTGCTCCGCAGGTCCTCTGAGAGGCTAAGCAGTCAGCACTTGAGATCCCAGATTTGAAGCATTGCAGATTAATTTTTTTTAATGCATCTTCAATAACCTAAAAAAAAAAGCTAAGTCTGCTGAATTGGTACAGCTGCATTGCTGGGAGGAGAACCATTTAAGATCTGGCACAGCAAAGAGCAAATGTTTAAAAGAAGTCTATAAGTCTTTAATGAGGTTATGTGGGGACTGAGTGGTCATCTCATTATTGAGTAATCCTTAATGCAATGTGTTCTGAATCTATAATTAAAGCAGCTTCCACTCTTATCTCCCATGGTAAATCTTGATTTCTCCTAGTCCTTGCAAAACCTCTTTCCATTTTAAAGGTGCACCTGATGTACCTATGAGCCTTGAAAGTAATCTAATCATCTTGACCAGTCTAGTGGCACCATGAAGGGCTTGCTTGAAGTTGTACAGGAGAACAAGAAACTCAGATGCAACATGATGTTTCATAGGGAATGATGTTTCAGCAAAATAAGCCAGGTTTCAGTGGAATGAAGTGCCTTAGTCAAACTGCTGTTACCCACGGCCTCTTGCAGCAGAATGGCTCCTGCCTGATCACATTCTTTGCCTATGGAGAAAGTGTTCTCTGCTCCTTCTTCAAAAGCTCCTCCTTCAGCCCAGAAGCTCATCATATCTCACGTTGAAACCTCTCCCACCCAAGACATTGTAAAACTCTCTGACAGCATCTTGCTGAGAAAAGCAACTACAGGCAAAAATAAATACCTATATTTCAAGAAATTACATGTCTGAAGCACTTACTCAGGCTTTAGTGGCTGCCAAGGAACCCACAAAGGTAAAAGAAGGAAGCCTGTAGGTCATAAAGGACAAATTCTCACAGAGCAAAACTGGCAGGAGCTGAGTTATGCCACCCCAAGCCCTTGGCCTCTTCCTTGGGCAACTGTGCAATTGTTCTAAAAGCACAGTAAAGAACACTATCAGATAATTTCCCCATGGTCCAGGCACTGATTAACAATTTGGGGTTTTCTTTGAGCTCCTAACAGTATCCCAGGTTTCCCATGTGACCCTAAGCAAGTCCCTTAGACTAAACTCCCTCTGGAATACCCAGCTTACTAATTCCTACTGAGTTTGATCAGGATGCACTAAGGACCTCTGCAGTAATGCCCTGATGCAGAGCCCAGCTTGTACAGTCCTCCCTTTCTCCTGACCTCTTTCTTGCTTATTTAGATACTTTGGGACTGGGTGGCAGAGCCCACCTCCTCTGCAGCATCCACCAAAGAAGAGTTCCAGTTTTGGTCTGGGGCTCTAACACAACTGCAGCCACAACACAGTAGTAATAAACTACCAATGCTGACAAAGCTTTCATGTTTAAGCAAGAACTGCATGGAGCACTTTATTTCCTCCCAGAAGATAACCTAAATAAAGCCTACGTTTTCCTTCAGATATGGAGCTAAAAGTGTGTGCCAGGGCGAGTTTCCACAAAGCAGTGATTTATCTAATCAGGTAGCCATAGAGCAGAGCCACATTGATAACTGTCTCAACACAAAGAGATAAATATGTCAAGAGTTTCTCTCCCAGCAGCAACATTTGGGCTGTCACTGTGGGAAACATGTTGCCATCCCTGAGAATTCAGAACTTGTGTGATTTCACCACTTGTTTGCAAAATGAGAGGTTTTGAAGGTGGGCAAGCCACGGGCATCTCTCTAAACAAGCCAACTGCATTACAAATGGTTTCTGAGAGCTGCAGCCAAGACCAGCTGAGCTCTCTCTGCTGCCTGCTGTTGGAGAAGGCTTCATGTGCACAGGGCCTGCTGCCCAGATCCTCCAGGTAACATCCAGCAGATGGGAAGGGCTCAGTCCTGGGGTCTGGATGGGCCATGGTACAACCCACAGACTCCTCATGTCAAAGCCAGACCACAGGATGCTCATTCTCTTCCCATCCATAGTGCCCAGTTCTGCACAAATCCCAGGCTTGCAAGCTGGAGGAACACCTTAGGGAGGATGTAGAAGGTCCACTGCTGAGAGGACGTTTGGATAGTGGCCTTGGAAAAAAAGTCCCACAGTATGTTCCATGCTGACCATGCTCCACATCTCTGCCCTTCACAGGCTTGTTGGGGAGCTGGGGATCCGAAGGGAAGTCACCCACTCGAGGGGCTTTTGGGGTGGCATTTGGTAAATTCGCCAGAGCAGGGCAACAAAAAGAAAGTGAAACACTTGAAGCTTAATGTTGTATTTTTTCCCTTGCTCCTCTAGCATATAAAGCCATCACAGATAAATGCAGAGACCCCACAGCAGTATTTTTGCACCTCACTTACTGAAATTAATGGGAATTAAGCATTAGGCAGCTAAATGCATTTCTGGCTCTAGCCCTAATTCTGTCATGTATCCAGTGCCCTATTAAAAAGGCAAACTCATTGTCACAGAGCCTCTGATTTGGAGGTTACTGATGTGTTCGTAAATTGCAAATGGAATTGACTTCATCTTCAGTTGGAGAACTGTGTCCTGCATCTGACACTGGTTCTATTATATTAATCTTTTTTATTTGCTGGAAATCACACTCCTGTGGAATATATATATATATATATATATAAAAAAATGAACAACTACTGGAAGTTAAAGTTTTAGCAGAGATCTTTCAAATTAGTGCAAAGCTTGATTTATTCTTATACTACAAGCCAGTGTGAAGGAGTGAAGTTTCTTCTGACTGGCAGCCAATAGCCACTTAAATTAAGGAAGAATCAAACCTTTTGCCAGTTTTGAAAAAAATCACATCTGCCTGAGTTATGAATCAGGGATGCTGAGCTTAGGCCAAAACTATGGACAAAACCAGATCTGGATTTTCACTTTTCATGCAGAGGACTGAACTCTGCTACTCTTACTTTTATGTCTTTATCAAAACAATGTTGAAAAGCACCAGTGCTTAAATAACTTAAATGCTCAGTAGAATACTAACAGTCCTGGAATCTCCTGATACTGTTCTTTAATTTAGGCTGCTCTTAATTGGTTTTCTTACACTCCAGCTTGAAATTAATAGTGGGTTTGCCATATACTGAAAGAACTTGTGATCTTCTACCTTACTGGGAACTGTTGTATATGTTGTCTCAAGTCATGCAAAGATGAAACTTTAATAGTTTTATTTATATTTTAATTAATAATAAAAACAATTTACAATAATAATTTAAATTATAATAATTTATGAATTATAGTAATAATTTATAATAACAATTTAAATCATATACATAATTTAATTATGTATGTACAAATTATTTAGATATTTGTTTATAATTTAATTATAATAGCCATTACTAGTCCTGTAGGCAACATTTGCTATGAGTAGGCTTCAAAGCATTTCACAAAGGGAGTGAACATAATTAGCACCACTTTATAAATGGGGAAACTGAGGCAGGAGCTGGCTTGTCTAAAAGGCAGAAGGTTAGTACCAGGAGCTGCATGTCAGTCCTGTAATTCCAACCCCAGGGTGTGTTGTATGCTGAGGCATCTTGCTGACACCCCATGCTGGGGTGCATGTTTGGGATCTGCAACTTCTTTTTCCAAACCCTCTTTGCCCTGCTACTCACCTGCAAAGTCTTAGACATTATCCATCCCCTCCCCCCCCCAAAAAAAAAAAAACAAAACAAACATTAGGCACTGCAGGCTAATTATTATTATTATTGCTAAACTTTCTATTTTTGGCAATCAGTCAAACAAGTCAATGTCATTCAAGGCTTATACACCTTTAGTTACCCCTTTTGTTAAAAAAAAAAAAACAAAACCAAAAACAAACAAGCAAACAAACAAGCCACAAAAAACCAAGACACCTCCTAAGTGACTGACCCTGCTTAGACCTCTTGAGGCTTCACTGCACCAACCAGTGTCCCACTTGCAAGCTTTTTGCTGAGGGGCCACCTCCTGTGATCCTTCTGTGACCTCCTGTCACCTCCTGTGACCATTTTGCCCCAGCTGCTGCTTACCCAAACAGACAGACACAGCAGAAAGGGGCTCAGGGTATTGCTTGCCAGATTGTCATACCAAACAAATAAGCAGATCCTGATTGCTGCAAAAAATGTGTGGGTGAAGAATTAACACTTGTCTAATTTGCTGTTGATAACTCCCCAGCTGTGACTCCATACCAAGCAAGAACTGTTCAGACCTCAGGAAAGCATCCCTAAACCACAATGGGATCCAAAAGGTATAAAAAGGGTGTATTTATATAGAAAAAAGGCTATAAAAGGACTCACTTATAAGAATAGATGAGGATATAAAAAATAAACAGGAAAATAGGAGGTAAAGGCTTGACAGGCAGTAACTGATCTTCTTGACATGCATACATTTCACCATAGTAGTCAGAAAAGAGATTGAAATATGACATTTTTTAACCTCAATTTTTTTACAATCACATTTTTCCTCTGCATTGGTGAAATGACAGTGCATTTTCTGGAGGAAGGCATGACACAGTTAAAATAAATTGGAAAGGAGTGGGAAACTGTGAGGTCAAGATGTTTCTGAATGATCCATGCATATAGTAGCAGGAAACATGAAGTTACATAGAAATAGGGCATCTTTGTAAAATCTCCTGCCCAGGCTGTGCCAGCAAAACTCACATGTGACTTTTGAACCTGCAGTAAACCTCATGTGTCCATGCCAGGGGCTTTTGTCCATGCAGTAGTCTCTTCTGCTTTGAATGATGCTCCAGGACCCAGTCCAGAGGGATGGGTGGATGCAGGCAAACTGTTGGAGAAGGCAGTGTGTGAAATATGACCTAGGATTTCAAAATAATTTTCATTATTCCAGGAAGGTGAGAACAGAGGGAGAGGTGCTTTGTACCACTTTGTTTAAAGATCCATGGCACAAGCATTGCACTGAAATGTGGGATTCCCTGGATTTGAATCCTGGCTCTTTTACTAGCTTGCTGGGTGGCTTCTGACAAAACCATCAACCACCTCACCTTCCCTCTCTTGCAAAGGGGACCATGCAGGCACCTTTGCTGAAGCAGTCTGAGATCCACTGATGAAAAAGACATGTATGTTGTTATTATCTATCTTTAGCCCTTCTGAGTATGTGGAATGGGTGAGTCATGCCCAGCAGAAAGCTCTTACCCATGAGGAATATATTTAAATTACAAGTGTGGTGAGGAGAGGAAGAAGGAGAAATTATCACAGCTACTTCATAGCCAAACACAGCAGTGCCTGGAAGCAGGAGGGTGAGTAGAACATGCTATGCAGTTGGGTCCCTGAGCAGTAAGCACTCGTGTTACACACCAAAAGCCCCACGCTGGGAAATGCCCTGTGGCTTCCTCAGTTTTTCCTGTGCTCTGGCCCACAGGCACCCTGCTTTTCAGCAAAGATGTCCAGAGCTTCCTTCCCCTGGAACTTTATCACTGCCTAATTGTGATGAAGAGTTCAAAGAGACTGGCTTGTGCACTCATCCAAGAACACATGAGGGGAAACAGAGAGGTAATGGTAGAGGAGAAACAGCACAGACCAGCAAGAGGCACTGTGTGGCATCTTGTGATGATGTTGCATGGAACAGCCACCAGCACAACCTGGAGATGTTGGGGAAGATGGCACAAAGCAAGGTCAAAGTGAAAGAATAGGCAGTACACTTGGGAGTGTGGGACTAAAGGGAAACCATGACCCAGAGACAAGAAGAATCCAAAGACAGGCTAAGGAACAATGACAGGACAAGAACAAGAATGTTTAAGGGCAATCAGAGGAGAAAGTCTACCCAAAGTAATATTACATAATTAAGTAAGTCTGAACATTGCATTGCATTACTGCTGGCTTGCTTTTCCTGTAGCAATTACTGAACAAATGCCTCAATTTATTAAACACATGCAGATACACAAAAGAGCAGCCTACAAAGATCATGTCAGCTTGCAGCCCTGGGGTGACTCTCACTTGCAGTCATCCCTGGATTAGTGGTCTCTGGGGAGCCTTTGATCCAAGCATGATTTTATCATCAAACCTGAACCAAGTGAAGTGGTAGCATTGTCCACCTCATGTCTGCTGTGAGATTCTGCTTTCATCCCAAGATCACTGCACTGAGTCGTAGCAAAAGGAAAGAGAAGGATAATGCAGGAAAAAAAAGAAAAAAAGAATAAAAGAGAGAGTCTAATTATGGGAGAGATATTAGGAGTTCCTTTTAGGTGTCCTTCAGGATTTAGCCATAGCCTGTGATAAGAGAGATATTGCCAGCTTTGCCTCTCCTGCCCAGGAGAGGTGCTCCAGCCCTCTAATCATCTTCTTGGCCCTTCTCTGGACTCACTCCAACAGCTCCATGGCCTTGTGCTGAGGGCTCCAGAACCCAAGTGGGGTCTCACAAGGGATGAGTGGAGGGGGAGACTCACCTCAGGTATCCCTGGGATGTGGCAGGTTAATCTCAGAGACCCATTGTAGACCCCTATGTGCTTGGTGCTGGGAAGAAGGAAGAAAAACAAGATAGGAAAACAAACAAAAAAACACTCCTAGTTTTTCCTAAACTAGGTGCAGCTTTCCCAATCAGGACCGGAGGTCAGCAGCTCTTTGCTATTGCCCAACCTTTTCTCAGCTGTCTGCCCACCCTAAGACCATTCTGCAAATCTCCTGAGGAAGACTACACAGGTGTGAATGCCTTAACTCCCCTGGTTTTGGGTGGGGATGGGGATATTGTTGATTTGAACCAGCTGGGGCTCTGGCTTCTCCAAACCCAGAATGATTGGACCTGAGAACAAAATGCCATCCCAACCAGGAGTGAGCCTGGGTGAACTGGAAGGGGACCACCAGCCTAACAGATGTATGCTGTCAAAAAATCTGATTTTTTGCAGTAGTTCCATCACTTGCATTTGTTATTCTTCATCCATTCCTAAAATCTAGGTTCCAGGATGTCTCCGTGCTATGCTAGCTAATGGGAAACCTGTGTATATCACTCAGATGTTATTAATTCCGAGTGAATACACTTGTTAGCTTTCTCTACTTACCCTCCTCATGTTCTTACATTAAAAATGACTTTAAAAAAATGTATTTCCTGGAACAGTCCTTGACAGCTTGTTTACTGTCTTAAATTGATCACCCATCACAGAGAATCTTTCTCTGCCATAACCATTCAATATTTCAGAGCCAGGAACTCACATTAAGTAGAGAAGATCTGCACAGTGTGTCTCTGAGACCGAGGAGCCCTTTGAAAGGTTAAATGCTGGGGTCTGCAGCACTTTCTGTCTTGGCTGGAGGCTGGAACACTGCAGGCAGGGGGGTGAGACAAACTCTGCAGCAGCCTGGGCAGGAGCAGGGACTGCCGGCTCAGCAAGGGCTTCGGGAGCTGGAAGCTGCTGGAAATGGGAAGGACCCTAGTTCAGGAGATGATTAGAACAAATTATATTCACACACACACGCCCCTGCCTATGGAATTTTTCCAATCTGCAGTAAAAAAAAAAAAAGTGTTTTTCATTTTGGCGCCCTGTGAATAAAAGCACAAACCAAGTAGTGTTTTTTTGCTTTCTCCTAGTTCCATTATTGCCAGATAGGAGGATTCAGGGTGCAGGAAAAACAGCCACATAAAACCTAAACCTGTGAAAAATGCTGAAGGGTCTTGAAACACCAGGAAAATGTTTCGTTCTACATAGAAACTGAAGTTTTGCTTAAAAATTGAGAGTGCTGAACAAGTAAATAAATAACCAGAGCTCTGGTGCTATTTAAAAATTAATATTATTTCAAAAGCACTGCTCACTGGCAATTTTTTCAGGTTCTTACCAAAATTTGCCATCTGGATTCCTATAAAGTCCCTGGAGATGGGCTGGGGGAAAGTCAGGGAGATGGGAAATTTGGAAGCAGAAATCACCCCTTGCTTTGCCTGGCTGGAGGCTGGTCTGGAGCAGTGCACAGCGTGGTGTTTCATTAGAGTAATTTACTTTCATTAAAACAGGTTGATGAGCAGCAGGACTTTCCAAACAGTCTATTTCTGGGTAGTGTAGGACTTGTGAAGTCCTTTGTTTCCATCATCTTTAATTATCCCTGGCTTGCTGTTCCAGGGTGTTCTAAAAGCCTTGGGAGGTGGGGACCTGCACCGAGACACTTTGGAGGAGGAGATCCAGGGCATTTGTGTGCAGTGAGATGTGAGAGAGCCTGGGGAGCTGGGAGCATGATACAGCACAGCACATCCTGTGCAGAGAGAGGAGGAGGGAGGACCCAGATGGGAGCTTCCTTCCCTCTGGGGCCACACAGCCCACCTTGGCTGGGAGGTTCTCCCTTCTGGGAACTGTAAGGTATTTACTTTGCAGGGGAGTTTTTAGATTAAATTCATTAAAACTCAGGGTGCTGATCAATGGAGGCCACGTAAATCCCATCTATATTTTCTGAGTTGTGTTTTATTCTATTCAGGCCTTGTCTAATGATGACATTGTTTTCAGAGAAAAGTCAGTGTAAGGTAAGACATTTCCTAGCAAGATGAGCCTCTTTCTGCTGATCCATGTCTACCCTGGGCCTGAGGACTGGTGTGTTCCAGCTGGACAAGCAATATATATATTTTCTTTTTCTGCAAGGTTAGCAAATCCTACCTGAAATCCCTATGGATCCATTGTAAAGTGAAGGGGGATGTCCTTTGATCCCTGCCTGAGGTTCCTTGCCATTTCCATGCTTCCCTGGTTGCTAATCTGTCCCTCACTTGGCATTTAAATGACCGCTTTGCCAGAGTTCCCAAGTGAGTCCATGAATGATTCATGCCCCCCTTACACTCCCAGCCATGCACACACCTGTCTGATCCAGCACCTACCAGATTTAGCCTTGGTTTTGCCAGTGATGTGTCCTGGAGCAGGGTCAGGCCACTCTGAGCATCAAACCAGTCACCCCAGAGTTGGTCCATACTCATCACCCAAAAGCAGATTAAGGCCTCTCTCCCTTTCTCCCTTACCTGCTCTGTGCCTCCCCACATTAAGAGCTTCTGGGCAGATGACTTTAGCATAATGCAGTGATCCAAACATAAGCAGACACAGCGGGATTTACTGGAAGATGTCATCTCTCACAATTCATTATTTATAACAGTGCTTTATGATTAAATCTGAAGCCATGAGAACGGTGAAAGCTCAAGCTGGGAGCATGTCAGCTTACTCAGGCACACATGGATGTGGCTGTACCAGAAGAAAACACATTTGCACGCACTGCTTGTGGGATGTACAGGGAAAGGCTAAGCAAGCAAACTAGATGACAGTGTAGGGCTGAAAGGATTGATTCTGATCTTGTGGGCAGGTGCCACAACTTACGTGGGTAGCCCTGAGGCTGCTTGCTGGGGCCAGATTGTCTGCACAGACCTGGCTGGAGATGCAGCAGCATCCTGTGACTCCCTGGCCTGGCCTGGATGCAGGTACTCTCTGGGAAGGAGTACCAGGTCCCTCTGGAGCACTGACACCTTGGTGTCCCCTGCAAACATGAGCCCCAGCAGTGGGCTCTGCATCCCTGCATCCCTCTGACACTGCCAGTTACCTATGGAGGTGTGCAAAATCCTAATGTTCAATCCTTCTGCTGCTGATGCATTGACAGAAATATCCACACCACTCGTGGGTCTGATGAATCCCCGTGTGAAGCTGTCAGTTGCAGTGGTCAACTACAGCAAATACTCTGGAAGCACTGTTGGTACTATCCAGAGCACTCAGGATGCAACCAAGTCCTGGCAGATCTGAATCTACAGCCCTCAGAGAACTGCCTGCACATTCACATCACGACTCTGCTCACCAGCCTTCACACTCAGGCCAATACAACCCTGTGGTGGTTTGGGTGTAGCTGGTGCTGTAGATGCTACCCAAGTATCACCGTGAATCAAAACGTGTTGAGGAGCACCCTACCTTGCTTCTGTGCCACCATCCACAGTATAAATGGGTCTCTGCACTTGTGGGTAGGTCCAAAACCCACATTAGGCTGTGCTTTATCTGAACAGCAGCTTGTGCTGCTGACTGTTCAGGTCTGATCTATCAGTGTTTTCTCCTCCTGGAGAGCTGTTCTTCCCATAGCACCATCAACATGATTGCACAGGCTGCTCACAAGCAAAGTGCTCTTAGCATGGACTGATGGAGGCTTTTCCATCCCACCTAGCATGGCGTCTCAGGTCCCAGATGAAGCAGAGCTCTCAGCCAACATTTGCTTTATTTAGGTTAGAGCAGCAAAGGTCCCAGAGGAGACTTAAAAATAAGCCTCTCAAACCTTCTTCGTGCACAGTTGCTCTCAGACCCAGCGAGTTGGAGGCACAGGGTGCCTTATCCCACCCACAGTGCTGCCAAGGAGCTTCCACCAGCAGTGAGATGGAGGTGTTGGGACCTCCTGGAGGTGCTGGAAGTGATATGGGAGTGCAGGGGGAGGCAGGAGGAATTCCTGCTTTTCCCTCTATTAACTACAATAGAGGAAGGCAGAGGCTTAAAAGCTATGAGGAAGAAAACTAATTCTAGCCTAGACAAACCCAGTGCACCCTCTCTCTTCTCTCTCCAGCACATAATCTTCATGAATGAGGAGGGGCAGCCAAGGAGAGCAGAAAGCAAGAACAAAAAGGGAAGGTCTGTTTTTCTTTTCTAAGTGTACAAGGGCTGGTGGCTGTAAAGCAGAGGTATCTGGCAGCTCCCTGCCATGCCCTTTAGCAGGAGAGCTCATTTTCATGGGCTGTGAAGGATCCACATGAGGCACACCAGGAATGGTTTTTCAGTGGCTTTGAGAAATGTTTGCAATGATGTTCTCCAGACCCACCTTCCTGATAGCCCTTGCTTTGACCCTTTCCTCACCCATGAGCTGACCCCGAAATGCTCCATGTACAGACAGGAGTCAAAGGCCAGAAAGTTCCAACTCAGAAAGAAGAAAAATTATTTACTCCACCAAAGAAAGCAGAAGGGAAGGAGGAAAAAATAACACATAAAAGGAACAAACCCCCCTGCTGGCAGCAGTTTGCCAGAGCATTGAAAAAGGGTTTCTGAAAAAGGATGTTTCTGAAAGCAGAACACCAGCATGTCACTTTCTCCATTGCTCAGGGGTAGGAGTTGTAAGTCCACCACAGATGTCTAAAAGCCAATTTCAGAGTTCATGCTGTGGAGCCACATGTTTGATCTCTGCTCCTTCTGGTTCAGTCCAGAGCAGAGGGAATTCCAGTCACCCTTGCTTTTGTTGGATACTTTCTGGGTCTTAGCTCTGCTCCAGCTGCACCAGGAGCAAGATCAGGGTCAGTTCCCAGCACTGGGAAGAGTCTGTTCTTGCTTGCTGGAAAATCGAAGAAGTTCCTGTCCCTCTGCCCAGAGCCACAGGCTAATAGAGTGTAGAAAGGCTCAGAAAAACTAGGATTGAAGAGCATGAAGTGCAGAAATTAGTGCACTTCTGGGGACAGTCTCACCATATTATAGAAAAAAACATCTGGGGACCTTTATGTCCCCTTCATGTCCCCAGTTGCTCTGTTTCCCTCTGAGTGAAGCAAGTTGTTTTAATATATTTTGTGCTGAGAATCTGTAGCTGTCCCACCACTACAGCATCTGGACTCACCTGGTCCCTTTGAGGAAGCCACAGAGTAAGTCATACCCTTGCCCAAGCACCCAATCCATCAGGAATGGGGTCATTAGGTGCTGCTGGCTGCAGGTGCCAGGAATAGTTTTCAGTGAAGATTTTATCAGGGGCTTTTCCAGCCCAGGTAAAAACAACCATCAGGCTACAGCTGTGGTATGGTGTTAGCTTTTGGGAAAACAGGATGGAGCTTTGGGACCAGGGCTGTACTGCAGGTCAGTCAGTGGCTCCTTACCATTACAGCCCATGTTGTTTGGAGTGAGAGACCTGTTTGGGAACCACAGATTTCTTCTGACCTTGTGCTCAACCTTCCCCCATGGGGGATCCTCAAGCTGATGGGAGCTCAGTGTTGGCATAGCTGGTGGAACACATCGCGTTTTATTTACAAAGCCACTCAGGCAGTGGTGAACGCCTTCAACTCATCTTTGCAGTGATGCAAATTAGGAGTATCCTAATGCTCCAGTGAGATAAACCTATGATGAGTGACATATTCTCTTGTATTTACTTATCTCACTGCTGTGACCTTGCTGCTGAAATGTAACCTCAATCCATCATTTCTAGAGAATAAATTCCTTTACCAAACTTCAGGCCTGGAGTCTTTCAGTCCCTGGCCATCGATTTAGGAGACTGCTTTATGCCACCTGACCTCTGACACCATTTTAAAGGCTCATCTGTAGCTACCAGCATTTAGAATTTCTTCATACTTTTATATCTTTACAGGTGTGTTTTTCTCTACCTGCCTGCAATATTAATAACTGAGAAAAAACAACAAAGTTTGTTAAAATGGCACATACAGAGTGAGCATAGTGGTCAGGCATTTTTCCTGCACTTCTGTCAGATTCCTTTGGTAGACCCTTATCTTGTGTTAGTCTGATGGGGTCAGTCCTGTGACACACACAGATTTCAAACTGCATTGTCAAAATGTTTTGAAAGAAGAGAGTTGCAGCCTCTGAACCACCTGCGAGATGCCAACAAACATTTATTTGCTTGTCCTAATGAGCAAATCCTCTTCCCATCTTGATTGATTAGCTGATTTTCTGTAATCTTAAGGAATTTCTGGTGCTGTTTGAGGATCATTCTCTTCTTTTAGCAAACCTCCAAGCCAAAGAATGCTCCAGTTACAACCCAAAGGAATGTGTGGCTTCAATTGCATTTACATATTTTAAACTTCCAATATCCTACATTTATGCCACTTAAAGAAAAGCAGAGCTCTGTTGGTGATAACTGCGCCTCAGTGATTTCCTTTGAATTCTTTTGAGCTGTACTTTGGACAGGATTCATTACTGCAGAAAACAAAGTCAAGATGGGTTTGTTTTTGCCAGGAGACACAGTTCTGTCCACAGCATTCAGATGATTTGTCCTGTTGAGCTCATTTGAGGAAAATGGAGCACAAGAGCTGGTGCACTTGGAAGCAGATAAGAACATGTCTCCCTGCAGGTTTCACCATCCTGAACTGATCTGCTTGAGGAATTTTTTCATCTTTTCATGGGTAGCTTTACCTTTGGGTCATAAAATGATCAGTCTGCTGCATAAGGATCATTATAGGTTCAGATACCTGTGCATGTTCCCCAGAAAGCACAGGAGTGGAAGAACAGCTTGCAGATCCAACTTAGGATCCAGTAAGAAAGCTCACAAAGCAGGCAAAGTCTTATCCTTCTTGACAGGAAAATGTGAGGTGGCCTTCTAATACGCAGGCACTGTCAGAGCCAAATAAATCCCCTGCTCAGATTAATTTTGCCCAGTATGAGCACCAAAAGCAAGCTTGTATCTCATGCCACAACAGTCTAATTTATCTGCTGTTTCCAAGCTCATTGGAATTTATAGGTGACACCAGATTATTCTGCCCCTGTGGTACCACTGAAAATATCAGATTGCATTTGAGACACTGATCTTGTTGGATTCCCAGTACCAGGGGGGCTGAATAGCAATAAATGGGAAGAACATGAGGAATTATTAAAGGGGAGGTATGAAAGATTTTTACAGTCACAAATGGTGCAGAGAAAGTGGCTGAGGAACGCAGGGCATTATTTGTTAAACGTAAGAACTGAAAGGTGCCCTGTGGAAACAGCAAGTAGCAGATTTATTTAAAAACAAACAAGGGGAAGTACTTGTCCTCACAATGCATAACTGAATCGTGACTCATCCCTGCAGGATGTTGTGGAGGCCAACAGCCTACACAGGTTTAGACAAACTCAGGGAAAAACAGTCCACTGAGAGCTATTAACCAAGATAGTTCAGATTCTACCTATAGCTCAGTCTCTAAAGGACTCTTGCTGGGCACTAGGCTGGGATGGAATAAACAGGGAATAGGTAACTTGGTACTTGCCTTGTTTCCTACCTCTTCCCCCAGGAATCTGCTTCTTGATGGTGTCAGAGTGAAGACAGTTCTAGGCTGACTTTCTGACTCAGCAGGCATTTATGTCTTGCAACACAAGCTTATTTATGAAACAAATTGTGGATTTATTGAAGACACACCTGTGGGGAAGATTGCTTTGACAGGGTCTGCTCCTGTGTGGGGGATGTTTGCACATGTCTCTGGTGCTGAGTGAAACAATGGTCAATTTTATATCCACATGTGGGAGTGCCATTACTTATTTGTTTCCCTTCCAGGATGTGTGATAGACAGTTGTGACCAAAATCACAATTGAGGAGTGCTGTTTTTGTCACCTACTTGAGATATTACTGTGAAGGTGAAGGGCATAGCACTCAGTCAAGAACCAGAGTTCAGCTAATTTTGCTGCCTGGTGTTCTAAGAGATGAGTGAAGGAAATAAAAGGCAAAAGGCTATTTACATAGAGTCATTCATAAGAGGCTGCCTAAACACAAGGCTGGTATCTCACGTTCGGAAATCCGTGGTCTGACAGCCCCAAGAGCAGATGAATACCTCCCATGCCTGCACACTTCCCTTGCAGGGCAGCAAGTGGCCCAGATATCACCTTTAAAGTTAGAATCATAGAGTCATAGAATCATTTTGGTTGGAGAAGAACTTTAAGTTCATCAGGGCCAACTGTTAACCTAGCACTGCCAAGTTCACCACGAAACCATGTCCTTGAGCTCCACATCTACATGTCTTTTAAATAGCTCCAGGGACAGTGACTCCACCACTTCCCTGGGCACTTCAGCTTGTAACAACTCATGTGGATCTCTCACACCATGGCTAATCCTTGTTGTGACTCCTAGACTGTCTGAGGCATGGGCAGAGCACTCACTGGACCCTAATAACAGTTTTGGGTAGCCTGCTTCTCCTCTAGCATCTCTGTCTGCTGGCTGGGCCTCTGAAACACAGAGGGGTTTAAAGTGATTAGATCTTAAACTAGTAAGGAGGATCTTGTTTCCACCCACTGCTCAGCTTCTCAGAGAGATCATTGCAAATTTCATCTTTATGTCTATTTCATCTACTTAATCAAATCCATAAGACCTTGTAAAGCTTTTATGTCCAAAGATGATTCAGTCTGCAGGGAAGGGATGGGGAGATTCACAGCTGGACTTGAGGAACAGTGAGAATTACAAAACTGCTTCTGTTATTCTCCTTAATTCTTCTGTTATTCTCAACTTAATCTAAGTGGATCCAAGTCCCCACGGCAAGGTGTGAATTCATTACCCCAGGGAATGGTGTCCAGGCAAGTGCAGGGCAAACACTGTTACAACCACTGAAGAGAGCAACCCTCTAAAGTGCAAAAACACAAACACCCCTGCAGAGCAGATGGTCCTTCAGCTGTGAGAAGCATTTTCTTTCTGAATTTCAGGAAATGAGGTGGAGGAACCTGAGTGGCAAGGAAGATGTGAACAGGTAAACCCCAGAGACTCAGTTTGAGAATGTGAACCAATACCACAGTGTGGTGGCTCTTCTGGACAGAAGTAAGACTTTGTTGTTGCATTGGTGGTCTGTAGTAAAACATTTTCTTATTTCTATTTACCCTGGCTCAATGGACAGAGATTAGCTAAACCATCCAGTTCTAAAACCATGGAAAAATTGTGTTTTTTCCTGTGGTTTGCTCTCTCCTGGCCGTATGTGTAGAAAAGGGATATGCCCATATTTAATCTGGCTTGTTTCTCCTGTTAATTCTCTGAAAATTTTATAGAAATTGGATCTGATCATGTTTCCCTCTAAAAGTCTGGAAAAGTTACTGGTTCAGACAGATGAAAGCAGCTGTACAAATTAGCTATCAGCTGCTAAATGCTTGGCAGCCTGAAAAGTGGTCGTATCAATCAAGTTAGCAGCTCAGTGTTTTGTTCATTCTGCTAGAGTAATGAGGAAACCTAATTCTCTGCTCATGAAGAAAACCACCAGAAGACATCTTCTCACTGTTTGGTTTGCTTTTTGCCCAAGGAGACCTCAGTAACATTTTGTTTGCAAGTGCTGTGGAATTATGGCTTATCTCCCCATGTTATCTGAGAAGGTGATTTGTTCCCCAGTGTTCTGTGAGATGAAACAAACAAATTGCAGGACATCCGTCTTGGATGGATGGGAACTCTGGCTGACACAGAGTGGCACTGAATCGTACAGGATCCCGCGGGTTTTCATTAAGGGGCCTTTTTGCTTCTTGTTCAGTTTCTCTGTTTTAAACCATGTGGAATTAACTGTCCTTGGATGAGGAAGGGATGAGGTGCAGAAACTCCACCAGCTTTGTGTTTTCCTTGTCCTGCCAGAGCTGATCTGTGAAAGGGATCATGGCTGTTGCTGCCAGCAGTCCCCTTCTCTGGGTACCATGAAGTGATTCCTAGCCTTTAAGTCCTTAAAACAAGAAAATCATTAAAGAAAACCCCTGAGTCAACAATAATTAGAAGTAGTGTATTTTCTTAGGCGATTAATATCTGAAAAAATGAACCCCACTCCCTGTTGGTCCTGAACTGAAGACTGTAACAGAAGACCTGGTCCTGGCAGAACCAAAGGGGGGGACTGATCCTGTCCTCTTCACATGCTCCTGCTGCCACAATTCTTCACACACAACCCTCAGCAGCTTGACACCACAGCAGGGACACTGCCATTACCAGCCAGATAAGAATTGAAGGCCACCAAAGGGGAGAGGATGAGGAAAAAGCGATTTTGAGAACAGTAACATCACTTTTAGCCTTATGCTCTCTCCTACATAAGAGATCCTTCCAATGCACCAGTTCTACACCCTTCCTTTTTATGCTGCTCCTATCAGCAGCTCCACAGTCCCTAACAAAATACACATACTACCTACTGACAGCAGTTTTGGTTGAGATGCTGTTCAAAAGCAAAATCCCTTCTTCAACAACCAAAAAGAGATTTAACTTAAAGAGATTTGAGTTAAAGACAAACTGCTTGAGCCATTTGGTAAACACACATGTGCTTTGCCATCTTGTTGATCTGACAGCTGGGTGGCTTCAGAAAGCAGGATGGGAATCATGACCTGCTCCTACCTCCCCCTTGTGACTTGCTGCCTCCAGAGCCTCTTCACTTCCACATGCTGAGCACATAAAAACTGCTGACAGTTATCTCAGCAACTGGAATGTCAAATGCTGGGCTGTGAGAACAGTGCAAAGCCTCCAAAATGCCATCTAAGACCACTTGTCATTGCATCCAAGTGGCCTGGGACACCCCTGTGCTGTGGGATGTGCTCACTATGTCATCCCACAAAGTCTTTAGGTTTGTTTCTTTAAGCTGCAATAAGACTTCTTTAGACTATGTTGCTTCTTAATGGAAAAAAAAAAGCACTACATTTCTTATATTATTATTTTCTCCAGGTTGAAATACAATTTGCTTTCCTCTGTAATGCAAAATTTCACCAATTTGAACTTTCCTGATTGCTTATCCAATTATATAACTCTTTCAACTACATAAAACTAAATAAAGAGTTTCCAGAGTTTCTTTTTTTGCTGTCTTTAAGTAGATTTGAAGCACTAGACTTTAACTGAGCTTAAAAAAAAAAAAAAAAAACCCAACAAAAAAACCCAAAACAACCCCCCCCCCAAAAAAAAAAAAGAAACCCCAACCCTTATTCTTTGGAAGATGTTAACTTTGGCTCCTAAAAGGGATTAGCAGTAATACTAAACACATGTTATCATAATTCAGGAAAACAGAGACACACAGACTCTTTTTTTCAGTGATTTTGGACATTGTCTCCATGTGTAACTTTATACATAAATAAGAATTCTTTCTCTCCCACCCCACCCATGCATTTTTAATATTGTCTCTGGAAAGGGTTTTCTTGAACACTTTAAGGAAGCTGCTTCTTCTCCAAAGACTTCTTCTGCCTCCCTCCTTAAATTGAGAACTTGGGTGGCCTCTTTTCTGATAAAGGGCGTCAGCCCTGTGAGCTTTGGAGTTTCAGCTTTATCTCTGAGCATCTGTCCTGGCTTATGTCTGCACACATGGTCAGTGAAGCAGGTGCTCCAGAAAGACTCCAGGAGAAAACACCACGCCAGCAATGTTCCCGTAGCAATAACTGCAATGAGCAGATATACAGAACTACCTTGGCAGCAACACTCATAAGCAAGTTTTGATCCAGAGACTCCTGCAATTTTAAAAATTGCTGGTTTAGGAAGGTTTTGAATGCCAGATATCTCTGACAATGCCCCAGTAACCTCAGTGCAGTTGCTCCTCAGTCTAACTGGGAATAATTTGGACAGTGAGTCACTGTCCCTCTCAATTGCACTGATCTATCCTTGATTAAAAAGGTCTGAGAGGAGAGAGGATTTAGCAAACAGGATAGGTGGGGGTCTGGAGCACATGAGATACAGGGAGGGACTGAGGGAACTGGACTTGTTCAGACTTAAGGAGAAGAGGCCGATGGTGATTTTTCTGCTGTCTTCAGCTTCTGGAAATTGCAGCCAGACTCTTCATGGAAGTGCACAGCAAAGGACAAAAACACAGTGCACACAAACAGGAGAGTGAAAAACAACTCTCCTACTAAGGAAAAAAAACTACTATGAGGACTGGCAAGAATTGGGCAAGCAGTCTGCCCAGGGGATTAGAAATCTCCATCCTGGAAGACAGTAAAACCCTAGATGAGGTATGGAGCAACCCATGTAGTTGGCCCTGTCTTGAGTGAAAAGCTGGATTAGGTGACAGGTCCCTTCCAACCTGAATTTTTCAATGTTTCTATGATTCCTCACATATTTCTCCTTTTCGTTTTCTTCTGTGCTACTGGCTTCTTTGTGACTATGTCTAGCCACATGCTCTTAAACCTGTATAAGGAAAAAATTAGACTGGCACAGATTTGAGGATCTACTGAAAGACCATTTGGGAGGACATGGTAATTCTTTCATTTGTGAAGGTGAATCCAATCCCTAAGAGCTTCTGTTTTGATGCTACAGCAGTAAAACAGTTTCTTCAGATGGGTGTTACACAGATTGGTAAGAGGAAAGGAGACACTGTCACACACTAGTAGAAGATGCCTGGAGCAGTTTTATTAATCATACCTTCATACAGGGACTTCTTTTTACATTAGTATAGTTCTTTCTTTCACTAACTCCAGCATCCTGGCAGCTGTGAAGTCAAGGATATTGAGTCATCTCTCTTGACTCAATAAAACCAGTGCTCTAAACCAGCAGAACACCAAAGGCACTCAGAGGAAGACCCGAGGAGAAGCTTTGTCTCACAGAAGTTAGAGAAAAGAAGAGAATAAAATGCCAATATTGCATCCAGTCAAGACAGGAGTGAAAGGTCCTTTCTGAAAAGAAAGTGCACCAGATTCACTCACCTTTTCTGGTTTCATTGCTATGAAACAGGCAACTGTTCCTGTACCTTTTTCTGCTTTAATATTTCCAATAAAGTCAATGTGATGATGCAGCAGTACAAATGGGTCCTGTGCTTGCCGAATACTTTGTTATCCCTGGAAAACAAGTCTCCAGAGGTTTTAGCTATCATTAATTAACATGAATATTGATTCTTGTAAAATATTGTCTGCTTGGAATACTGTAATGTTGCTCTTTAAGTGGCATTGCAACATGTACTTGCAATATAAACAAAAACATGGTCTGTATTTGTCAGTCCAGGCATGTATGCAGACATAGAGACACAGACATACACAGAGCAAGAGCTGCATATGGCCCAGCTGTCTGTCCTTCCTGCCCTAACTTCAGGGGAAAAAATATTGAGGAACCTCAAGTGGTTCTCCTGGGCATTTAATATTTCAATAACCAACAGAGGAACTGCAAGGTCAAAGAGACAAGGCAACAACAGTGTGTTTGCTGAATACAATGACTAACAACTCCTCCTAGTGCTCATTCAGTGCTTTGTGAGTAAATTATATAATTCCTTATTAAGGTTGCACAACACAGTTTGGTTTGGGATGTAGATCTGTGGTTTGTGTTGGCTGCAGTCACCCAACACATTTCAGCATTCCTGCAGCACTGTGATCTTAGGAGCTGATGGAAGTGTCTCATTATTACAGCAATGTGTGCCCATAGCTCACAGAGAAATCCATCATCAGTGGTGGGTACTTGGATGCCTTATGCAAAGAGTAGTCCCTCAGTGTGTAATCAAGGTTCACCAGGCTGCTGGGGGAAGAGCAGAAAGAATTGTAGAAAACCTACCCACTTCACCAGGAGATGAATCTCACTACTTTCTTTCATAGGAACAAAATCTTTTTTTCTTTTTCTTTTTTTTTTTTTTTCTTTCTCTAAACATGGGAGAGAAAGGTCTTGCATGCACACTGTTCCATGAAGTGCATTCAGCATATTTAGGACATGGGACAACCAATACAGTCCCAGAGTAGTGGTTGGGACAATCACCTAAGCTTTCAACCTGATTTTCAGCCTCCATTCCTGGGACTATCCATGAACTCTCTGTGAAAATCAGTCTGTATGAGTAGATGCATGAAGAAAGTTTATAGCACAGGATTTCTGACCCTCAAGAGATTACCTTGATATAAACATTTGCATTTGATCTCTTTCTGGCAAAATATTTCTTGAATACCTTTCAAGAGGAAGCTGGAGAGGCTTCCTCTTTGAGACTCTGTGGTTAGTGGTATCCTAGGAAGCGAGAGAGGATTTTCAGAGCCACAATTACCTATTTAAATGCTTAATCAGTATGCAAACAAGTGACTGATATCCACATTCAGTGTGGATTTTAGGAACATAATCCTTATGTAGGCTTCACAGCTTCACTCATGGCCCAAAATGTTGAGGGTGTGACAGACATCAGCATCTGCTCAGTCTCCTAGGTGGTACCCAATACCTTTTTGTGTTGATACAAATCACCTCTCTTACAGCAGTTTAATGATGAGGTTGATCCTGTGCATTGCTCAGACTCAGGTCTTGCCCCACTTACAGGGAATGAACTTTTAGCTCATGCTACAGAGCCCTTACTGCTATTTGCAGAGGTACTGGGTTTACTTGGCAGTGTACCAGCATCCCCTGGGAGATGTTCAGTTTCTGCTACACTTCCTCTCACATAAGGATTGACATAATGAATTTTTTTTTTAATTTGTTTTCAGTAGTTACACCTGATTTTTAATAACTGGTATGCCAACACTGGCACAGCTATGAGCACAGACTGTCACCCACTCAAATGTAATCAGTCTTCCAGATTACAAAGTGTCTGATGGCAGACAATACCTTTCTTGCACATAGAAAGGTACATTCTAGACAAACCAGTCCAAAACCTCACTAAGAAAGTGCTATTTTTGTGATCTCTCTATCCCTGTTTCTCAAGTTAGGAGTTGCTGAGGAATTTATTCACACATGTGCTTCTACCTCCATTGCCAAAAAGTGTGTGGTTTGAACAAATCCCTGCTACTTGACATCCTGCAAGAGTACATCTCAGAGAAGAAAAAGCAGATAACTTCAACAGATAATGTCATGAGACAGTGAAAAGCAATATTCTTCCCAAGTTTTGAACAGGAAATATAACTTCTGATTGTAATTATGAAGATAAGCAACAATAAAGTAATTTGTAACACCTTCAGCTAGTGCAAGTATCTCAATGTCAGCACTTAAACATAGCATAGCATGATATATTCTGTAGCAAGACGAACCTCTCTTAGGGAACGGTGCTTCAAGGTCCAACCAGGTGTTCCAGCAGAGACTTACAAGCAATGCTCTAAGCCGATGGCTCTCAGAGTTGACTAGCCCAGATCAGTGCTGTTGTTGCAAGAGCAACTGGCCTCTCTACTGGCTAGCTCAGGACTGAGATGAGCTTGTATCTCAGGCCTCACCTTTTATTGGTCCCTGATCCTGCTCATGCGCAGTGGGGGCCCACCCTAATTAGGCACAGGTGGGCTTAACACAGGCTCATGCCCACTGCCTGGCAATTAGGGGCACCTGGTTGCCTTGTTACACTACAATATTCCATGCATATGGTGCCATAGGTACTTACACAGTATGCACTAGGGATGCACCATACAAGTTACATCCAATAATTTATAGAATCATAGAATCATAGAATAGGCTGGGTTGGAAGGGACCTCAGAGATCATCGAGTCCAACCCTTGATCAGCTACCGCCACAGTCACTAGACCATGGCACTGAGTGCCATATCGAGTCGCTTTTTAAATGTCTCCAGGGACGAAGAGTCCACCACCTCCCCAGGCAGCCCGTTCCAATGTCTGATCACCCTTTCCGTGAAAAAATTCTTTCTAATAGCCAATCTGAACTTCCCCCGGCACAATTTAAGACCATGCCCTCTTGTCTTTTTGTCTTTTTAATCCATAAAATCAAGACCACAAATTTTCTCCTAATTTCATGGGCAGAAAACAGCTCTCCTAGCATTCCTCTCTGCCCAGCTCTAGCACATTTCACCTCTCAAATTCCTGGAAGCAAAGCCTGTGGGCTGTGATCTATTATGTTTGTTTGGTGGAAGGTCTCCATCTGCAGAGAAGTCACCTGATCAAGAGTATGTCCAGGTGGAGCTTGCAAGGAATCAGGATCCTGGTCAATATATTTCTGTAGCACAGAAGTCAGCATGAAAAGTCCAAGGCTGAAAATCACTAGAACTGTTTCATAAATAACACAGAGGATAATTAATGATTCCGTTATAAATAAACAGCTATGGGAAAAAATTGCAAATTGGTTTTTGGCAGAGTTGATCCCAAGCAGCAGAGAGCATCTCATGGGATCTGGATCTGTTTTCTGCACACAAAATTGCCCATTCACTCCTGGGGAAGCTGAGGGTCTATACAGAGCCCCAGCTCATACTGACCCACACAGACAGGTGGCTTGGGACTGGCCTGTTATTTAGGCCTGCTTCTCCAGAGGAATTAAGCCTGTTGGCAGCCTATGCAGAGCATGAACCTCAAAACTTTACTTACCTATTCTATGGACAAAACAGGAACCTACAAATGAGCAAGTCTGCAAACTTCAGCTAACATGCTATGGGGATCTGCACTGTCTGCACCCCACTAATGACACAGTTCTTGGACTTGGGCTTTCTGAGCAAGTGAAAAATGGCAGAATGTTCATTAATGTTTTCAAGAGCAAGGAAAGAAAGGAGTAATACATATTTTGGTTTTTACTCCTAGGGCTTTATTGATTGTGTTGAGGTCTATGTAGTTTGAATGATTGTCCTCCTTTCTCTCCCTTTTCTCATTGCCATATTTTTGCCTTTTCCTGTGTGTGCTTTTTTAAGAAGGTAAACTAAAATGGAAAGCAATGGAGCAATGAGCAGAGCATTGGAAATACTGTTACAGCACATAGGATATGGATCATACTACTCAGATCTGTGATTATGCCACTGACCGATTTACTGATTTAATTCCCCAGGACACAACAAACAAGAAGGAAAAAAATTATTCCAAATATCAGACCATCAAAGTATTTTTTCTGGGAGTCTGGACTACCCCACTGAGATGAACAAATATTCCTTTTGTGTCTCCTAAGCACTCACTTGCTCTTCCTTAAAATCGCTTCTCCTGTGGTCCCTTCATCCCCAGACTCCATGCCATCTTTCCTTCCTGTGCTTCTCAAGTTAAATTACATGACTTGTTTGGTGAGCTCACTGACTGCTTTCCCCCTTTGTAATCCAAGGACAACATTAAGTGCCTTGTCATTTCAGGTGCCGCTGGGATTTTTTTAGGAGTTCAAATGAAGACCTGTTAAAAAGACCTCCAGTCTTTTCCCACTCAAAAGCCTTGGGCTTCCTAAGCAATCTGTACAGCATTGTAGGTCCCAAGACATTGGCCATCTTGTAGGAAAGAAAGAAAAAAAAAAAAAAAGAAAGAAGAAAAAAAAGGAAAAAGTAAAATGATGCTTTTGTGTCTATGTAGGGAAATGACACACATCCACCTCCTTTCTTAAGCAAATGAACAGTTTCAGAATAGTCATTTGAGTATAAATATTCTATCTGCCTAAAGGTGGCCCTGAGTAGTAAGCTCCAGACTTGCTCACTCTGGACACTGGAAAGCTGAACCAACAACCAGTGGCAATGTGACTGGCAATGTATCACACAAAGATATACATCTGTCTGTCACTTCATTCTGCATAAGCCCATTTTTAAGTAACCATATACAAAAGCCACTGCAGCCATAGCAACACTTTTTTAAACAAACTGCTCCTAAGCGTAGTTCTTACACATTTATTTTAGGCCTTATTAGGCAAATACAGGGGTATGTATGCCTCTATAGTAAGTATTTAAACATTCATATATACATATTGATACATATCTGTATATTTGTCTGTGTATATTTGTATGTATGTGTATGTAATGCAGCATGACAGTGAAGCCCTGTATGGCACAGAGTTCTGTGATCAAAGTGTGGCTCAATGCCCTGTGAGGGGAGTCCCTACCTGTGGCTGGATCACCCCCCACGACAATTCAGCCCCCAGCCTGGCAGCATTCTAACCCAGCAAGAAAATAAATCATCGTTTTCTTCTGTGTTAGAAAGCTGATCTGGCTGGTGGGAAAGCCCAGCAAGTACAGGAGCCAGATGGAGGCAGCAGACAGACTGGAGGAAGGGAGATGGGGCTCTTTCAGCACCTTTTTTAATTAAATCAGCCACAGCCCCTGTTCTCTTAGAAAAGCCTTTTTCTCTCTCTCATGACTGTGGAAACAGTTTGGGGAAACAAGTCTTCCCTGTCTTAGCCTTACTAAATATCCCTTGTGGTGTTTATGTGAGGATTTACAGCAGCTTAACTAAAGAGATCACAGAACTGATTAAAATAAGTCCATGGAATTCAAAATGCATGAATTTCCACAGCTTAACCACATCAGTTAAAACTAATTTCTTGTCTTTTCTTGTACCTTTTTGCAACATGCCTAAAGCAGCATTGCACAGCCCTGCAGATTAAGAGTTCTTCAAACTGTTTCTATTATTTGAAGACAACTTGTGATGGGAGGGTTTCAGTGAAGAGCAGTGAAACAGCTCAGAAAGAATATTAACATACTTCAAAGTGGTATTATGTATCTACGACAGCTAGAACAGCTTGGACATTTCACCCAATGCCTCTTGCAAGTCAGAAGATAAGAACACAATCCCCCTAAGGCAAAATATTGTCATCTTTCTTACTTAAGACTGTAGCCATGAAAAATGCCTTTCAAAATTACTCAAATAATGGGAAAATAAAAATGAAGTATTCTTCAAGCATGTCTTTTCCTTAAGATGAATATTTTGCAACTTTATATATACACTGTGAATTATTTAGTCTGATTATTTAAACTGCAGCATATACACCTATTCTTTTAACACTACGAATCCACTTCAGAATAGTAAAATTCTGTACTATGCCACTCAAAATCACAGCTTGCAAGTCTGTAAAATTAACTGAATCATTCTGATATTACAGCAAAAAAATTTGTCATGAACTGGGGAAAACTGTTGGATCAATGAAACAACCAAATCTTGGTATGAATTTATCATATCATACAATTATTTTATATTTGATGTTGGGGTAAACTGCTGTTTAAAAGGAGGGAAGAACCTTTCAGTACAGACTTTGCAAACCTGTTTCCTCAGTTTAGTAATGACAAAATCGTGATAAAGTTGTTGGAAAATTTGTGCAAATGAAGGAATGCTTTTAGTGAAACATGGAGACAGTGAAACGTGCTGGTTCCTTGTGCACCCTGAGACCTTAGAGAATGGCTCTATAGGCACAAACTACATTTGTTATAAACACAAAGCTCACAACTGGCCTGGGCAGTTCAACCTTGGTAACTCACAGTTTTGGGAAAAGTGTGGCCATCAACACCAAAAGGCATTAAAGTGCAAAAAACCCTGGTAAAAGTCTCTTGTGGGTCCCAACTGCTTCACCCAAGGAGCAAGACACAGTTGTTAACTCCCTAAGAAAGGGACGTGGGGTCAGGTCCCCAGACTCAACTGAAGGGATACAGGTCCCTGCTGTCCTCCATGAAGCTTCTGCCTGTAAAAAAAGCAGCTTGAATCTGACTGTGGCTCAGGAGGATGCTGTGCAGCAAATGCTATTGTGATGTGCTGGTCCAGATGTGCTGATCCAGATGTGCTGCCTGGGTGCATTTGCCATCCGAAGCTGTTGACTTCTGAGCCTCCATTCTCAGCAAGAATGTGTTTTATGCTGTTACAAACCCTAGTAAAGATGTTGTCAAATGGTCCTTACTTGCTTAGTGGAGCTTGCATTCACTGAAACTAAATTTAGTACAGACAAAATTAATACATTAAATTTTCAACAAGGCAAAGATGGAAAGCACTAAAGTTACTCACTGTAATCAGTTCAGTCCTCTCTGTATTCAGAATATTTTTGCCAACCAGCATTTTCATATACATTGATTTCAATATATAAATCTGAGTTTCATTATTTCAGAAGAGAGGACCCCATCTTTTTTTCCAGTTATAGCTAATGACCCAATCTCACTGCCTGTAGGGAGAACAATATACAGGTGTTGGCTGTAAACTGAAAAATTAGAAGATTTCAAAAGCTTGTAAGTAGAGAGCAACTGGTGAATAGACAGATGGGCTAGTACATGGTTAAGTTTTTTATACAATTTAGTAGCTCAGTAAATTTACAAAAGTAATTTTAGGAATTTAGTAAACAAAATGCCTTTCCTTGACATATTCATATCCATATAATTCATATTTTTCCCTGACACATTCATACCCAAATAAATCCTGTCTGTATTCAAAATAATAAAAATTAGTGCCCTTTGAAAATATTCAAATGTGGAAAACTAACTTAAAGTGTGACCAGATGCCTCATCGAGAGCTTTTTTAAAAATAAGCTATTGCTGTGTCTGTACATCTCAAGTTTGTATTTTGCTGTGTTATTAATTTACACAAGCTGCAGGCTTTGATGTTGTCTGAATTGAACAGCCTCTTACTTCAACTGTTTCCTTTATGTAAAATGTGTGTGGCATAATTTGAATCACTAATTACAACCTTATGATTATATTCTGCAGAGTCCTGCTAACTTCATTTACAGTACCCTAAGAAGCCTCGGCGATCTGCCTTGATGTGTGCTAAGCCTTTTCTGTTTTGTTTTGGGTTTGGGTTGTTGTTTTTTTTTTCATAAATAGAAATGAATACAATCTAAATCTTAAAATGAAAGTCCTTGGGCATCTGGGGAGCGTTTGCATCTAGATCCAAACTTTGAATTTCCAAGCCAGACCCAGCTGTTGCAGCAGAGGTTCCCTGCTTTTCCAGCTGCTTTGTTTTGCTCTCAGAAATGTGACCTCAGCAATGCAGCAACATAAAACATAAAATAAAACTCATGCTGCCCTCTTCCAGCTTGAGCTGTGATAGCCTTGTTAGCTCAAGAGGAATTGGTTGTGTGCCCTCGCCTGCCCTCTTTTGATCTTTCCTGTAAATTTTCCAGCCTTATGTTTATGGTGCTACACACACGGAGCTGGAGAGCTGCCTCCTGTCCCTTGTTAGCTCTAACCTTGTGGGTTTAAACAGTCTTCTCAAACCAGCTAGGCTGTGATCCATTTAGCTGTATTTAGCTTCCCACTCACAACAGAGACACAATGAGATTAAAGCCTGCCTTTGCACTGCCTGCACACTGCCAGCAGCATCTGGAAACATGGCTCAAGGAAGCAGCTGAATAAGGCTTAGATGTTATACGTGCAACACACACACTTCTGAAGCACTTATCAGAGCATGGCACATGATTTATTTTTAGCTGTGATGGGAGAGGCAAGTTGAGAGCACACGTAGGATGTTCACAGTGAAGGTGGGATGGAAAGGATTGCTCCTGCAGACCCTCCAGCTGGCAGCCTGTCCTGGGGCCTCAGCATCATCCTCAGCCCTACACGACCAAGCAACTGCAGCCTCACCAGCTGCCAGCTGTCCCCAGCACTGCTGTAACACCATGGACACGTGTTCTCAGCTTATCTGGCTATGAGACACATGGATTCTACCTTAAGGCTGAGTGAGAGGTCCGAGGCAGCATGATCTGGATGAAGGGATCGGGTGCACCCTCAGTAAGTTTGCCAAAGTTGGGTGGGAGTGTTGATGTGCCTGAAGGTAGGAAGGCTCTGCATACAGACTTGGACAGGCTGGATTGATGGGCTGAGGCCAAATGTATGAAGTTTAATAAGGCCAAGTGCCAAGGGTCATGACATGCACTTGAGTCATGACGGCCCCATGCAACTTGGGGCCTGGGGAAGAGTGGCTGGAAAGCCTGGGGTGCTGCTTGACAGCCAGCTGAATATGAGCCAGAAATGTTGCCCAGGTGGCCAAGAAGGCCAACAGCATCCTGGCCTGTATCAGAAATAGAGTGGCCAGCAGGACTAGGGAACTGATCATGACCCTGTACTGGTGAGGCCACACCTCGAGTACTGTGTTCAGTTCTGGGACCCTCATGAAAAGAAGGACATTAAGGTGCTGGAGGATGTCCAGAGAAGAGTAACAAAGCTGATGAAGGGTCTGGAGAACAAGTCTTACTAGGAGCAGCTGAAGGAATTGGGATTGTTCAGTCTGAAGAAGAGAAGGCTGTGGGGAGACTTTATTTCTCTATATATGTACCTGAGAAGGGGTTGGAACAAGATGTGGGTCAAACTCTTCTCCCACAGAACCAGTGATAGGATGAGAGGAAGTGGTCTCCAGTTGCACCAGGGAGGTTTAGATTGGATATTAAGAACAATTTCTTTACTAAAAGAGTTGTCAGGCATTGGAACAGGATGTCCAGGGAAGTGGTGAAGTCACCATCACTGGAGATGTTCAAAAAACATGTGGATATGGCACTGGATATGGTTTAGTTGGCATGGCAGTGTTGGGTTGACAGTTGAACTTGATGATCTTAGAGGTTTTTTTCCAACCTTAATGATTCTATGATTCCCACATTGCAGGAGTAAGAGCAGGTGCAGCAAGAGTTTGAAATACCAGCTGGTAGTTCACTTAAACTTCAGAAATCGTCACCTATTTTATCTGATATCTAAGCCCCTGCTTGTTTGTACCACACTCATCCTGATTCAACAGAGTGGTGACACCATCCAGCAGGACAGGCAGATGATTCCTTAACACATATACAAAACTCACAAAAATACTGCCCTTTTGCCCTTTAATTCCATGTTTTTACTTTCTTGCAAAGGTGTGAAGTTTTTTTTTTCATTCATACAGCAGTGCTTCATTTTAAGCAATAAAATGACTTCTTTACTGATTATTAATTTCATTTCACAGGGTCTGGGACATTGAGATATCCACCAGGGACTTGCTGTCTTATTCTGGGGGCAGATAACTTAATCTATAATTCTGTTTTCCCCTGTACAAAGTACGATGGTGACCACTACTCCACATACTTTGAAACTTCTATGAAGCTCACTTGGAGGATGAAGAAGAAAGATCCACGTAATGAAGGAGCTACAAAGATGGAAATTATTATGATTCAATGTCCTTTCAAATTCTGCTTGAAGTGGGGACTTGAGGTTTTAAAAATATTTTTATGCTAATGCTTTATTTGATTTTATTTTTTTTTCCTGAGAGGTTTGTTAAGTGTCAAGGGCTACGACTTAAAAGCTGAAGCACAACGTTTCTAATGGAGTGTTTGACCTTTCAACAACCTCACTGAGCAGCACTGATGAAATTTCCAGGCAGCTAATTAAGACACTGGTGCAGCAGCAGCTGGGGGTACCTCTAGCAGCTTAACCCTCAGCTGAGAGCATGAAATCCTCATGTCTTCTTCACACTCACATCTCCCTAACAATAATGGACTTGGGACCTAATCAGGCATTAAAATAGAGGATTAGCAAGCTGCAAAATGCAGTGATCACAACTCAGTTTAGAGTGTGTGCAGGGGACTGGTGAAAACTACAAGGGAGTCTTTCAGTAAATTAGTGTCTATGTACCTGAAAACTCCCTGTGGGCAGCACAGACTGTCAGATTTATTCTCAATATTTGTATCTGATGATTTTAGATGATCAGTGGAAAAAGCAACACACAACAGGAGTTCACTGGGAAATCAGAGCAAGGAGCAGGTATAGGTAGGTGACTCCAAAGTATCAAATACAACTTGATTTTGGTACCACACTCTATGGCCATGGATTTAAATAACAACCTTTTTGAAGATACAGGATATGTAGCAACTGCCTGAAAACTCTGGAAGGTCCAGGATGTGTAGAGCCCAATTTCACCTGTGCTCAGAAGGGATACCGTGAGGAGGAGATATGCTCCTAGTTATTCTGCTTTCACTACCTAAGGACAAGGAAAAGAACTTCAAGGAGGGGAAGAAAATGGTAATAAATAAAGCAGGAGCTGGAGGTTTCAGAGCTTAAGATATGCGTAATTGCCTGCCTTCAGGATCTTTTCCATAGCAGGGTGAATCATGAGAAGCAAGACCTTTAGATGGCCATTGGCTATGCCTACAGGAGCAAACAATTTAAAGAAATAAGAGCATCTCTTTGAGGACTGGAACTACACATCTATCACTGGACAGTGCTGAACTCACTCCTGCTCTGGAGTGCAAGATGTGCATGCAGCAACTTGGTGGCTTTGGAGGGACAAAGTATTGTAGGGCCAAGCAATATCTCCTGAGCTTTTGTTCCTGAGTAGCCAGTCTGGTATCTCACAGAGCTCTCAGCCCCACTGAATGAATGAATAAATGAATGAGGAGCAGTTCTACCCTTGGTTTCACACACATATTGCAGTCACCCTATACTGAGTGAGGACTGGGCAGGCGGTTTCCAGTCATGGTTGGTAGTTTCATATAGCTGCTGTGTGAATGAGTTCTCCTGATCCCAGCCCCTGGGAATTGTTTTTAGAAGTCTGCCATCTCTTGGGCAGTCTGATGATATTTATCACTTCCCTGCAGATCTAAGCCCAAAGCTGCAATCCGACCAGAAGCTCTGCTCCCCCTGCCAAGCAGTAGGTACAGAAAAGCAGCACACCTGATGTGTTGGGTACACACAGGGATGTTGATGCTAGCTGTGGGGAGCAGAAGGTAAAAAAGGTATCCTACAGCATTACTTGAAGAGATCTGTGGGATCCAAAGACAGGAACCTAGTCCTGGGGCCACGTCAAAGCACTGTAATTTCATCAGGTTCTCTCCACGGTGACAGAGCCCAGCAGAGCAGCTGCTGCCATGTTGTGCTCTTATAGTAGGTGTGTGTCTGCCAGGCTCTCCAGGATGTGTAATGGGACTGCAAGAGGATCACCTTTATTCTTTTGAAACCTGTACACTGTTGCTTGCCACTGCTCTCATACCAAGAGCAGTCATGATGTTAGCAACCTCCTGCTTCTGCCATCAAATTATTCTGCTACCTGGGAAACCTTTGTCCCTCCCCTGTAATCAGAAGCACTGCCACTTCCATAGCTTTCAGGAGGCTAAAGGCAGAAGACAGAACAGTTAGCAAGTGGATAGTAATAAAAAGATCTGATAAAGGAAACAAGAGGCTCAGCAGTGGGATTGACAACAGAAGGGAAAGCAGATTAAGACAAGAAGGGATTTCAAACTACAACTGTCAGTGGATGGTGGAGTGGTGGCAACCAGTTGAAGGATGGCAGATGCTGGCAAATAGGAAGGTGCCTACGGCACTTGGCCCTTGACATACAGCACAAGAACCGCTTCAAGATCTTGTGGGAGTTCTGAATGGTTTGAGTCTTCTTTTGGCACATGTACTAGGTAACAGGCTGGAGGATCTTAAAGTAGTGCAGCCCACAGATGGGTTTGGAAGAGGGTGTTTGTATGAAGTGCTGGGTTGGAATGACATTCCACAGCTTTTCCCAAGAAAACACCCAGTCTGTGCTACTCAAAATCACTCTGAGAACCAGACTAGCCATAGAAGCAAACGTGAGCTTTGCTTTGAAACCACATTACTGGGCTAGACATCAGCACTAAAGGCAGCCACTGAACCCAGGGCATGTATGCACCTCTAGGTTTTTTAAGAGTGGGTTACAATTCCCTTATCTTCTACACCTGAAAGAAGAGAGGGACTTAAAACTGTATCTCTCACCTCCCAGCAAAGCATTTCTGCCTTTTTTATGAGCAGGTCTTTCTATGACAGCCCATCAGTATAGGGGGTCCTGGGAAATGGCTTCTCTGTGGTCAGCTCATAAAGCAGGTGGCCTGATACCTTTTTAATGCAGTGTGTGGTGGGAATGAATTATTTCCCCTGCTGAGGAGGAAACCAGCGTCGTGTGCGAGCAAGAGAGACAAGTGAGAGCTGCCATCTGCTGTCGGAAAGATCCTGGTGCATCTTTTAGCCCAGGCACTGCCAGCTGCTGCAGGTGACCCCTGAACGCCAGCGACTCCGACTCCAAGGGTTTTTAGCACACAGAGCAGGATTTCACTGGAGGTCCAGGAAATCCGCACCCATCAGACACTGGGGAGAAGTAAAGTTTGCCCTGAGGTTATTTCTAACTCGGGAAAAAGAGGATTTTGCTGAGATTTTGAACCACTCATACCAAGAGGAAAGCAAAGCTGGAAGGTGTGGCAAAACCTGCTGTGCCTCTAGGAGGGAGTTTAATGGAATAAACAACCACATTTTCAAATTTAAGCCATAGCTAGTCAATCAAATCATTATTTAGACCAGATATCTGCAATGGTTTAATAAAACTGAGCACTATTACTGGGGAAAGGAAAGATTTGTAGATGTCCTACACACCTAAAATCTGGATGCTTATGGTGAGGAAAAAGTTAATGCTCATCTGCTGAAAAGACAGATGTTTTAATAAAAAATTGCTTTGAGTTACTAAAAATTATTTACCAGCTTCTAAAAACATGTTTACTCGTACTTTCGAAAGGACATTTTAAGCCAGTTTGGCTGAAGTTTACCCTTTTTCAAAAGACATCCAAATATTACATTTAGATTATATCTGATTTGGATTATATTTGATATATATTTGAACTCTAAAAGTTTGTATTACAGTGATGTGGTGCTGATTTGCTGTGAAAGTAAATATTTTTGTTATTCTACTGAATACTACTAACTTTGCAAATTAATATTTTTCCAAAAGACATAAATAAATAAATATGTAAATCTAGAACATGTGTACTAAACTCAAATAATTTTCCAGTAGGAATAGTGGCAGAAACAGCAATAGCAGCTGCAGATGAGAGTTTGGTCAATTCAATTATTTGTGTTACTGAGTTTCTGAGTTGTGATCTTCTCTAGTAAGTGTCTTAAATATAAGCTTATAGTCTATGTTTGAAGCTTTTGGTGTATTTAGCCTTTAGAGAAAGACTTATCAAAAAAGATGAAAACGATAGTTCATAATTAAATTACTGATTCAATGCAGTAATTAAGGGGCAAATCCAAAGGCCTGTTATATGTTAAAATATATGTATTATACTCCAAACAAGTAATGTGATTTTTCTCCCCAGTATCCTTCAGAGAGGAAAACTCTTAATTCAACTGTGATAAAGGTTTTAACTTAAACTAGACAGGCTATGAGGGGTGTCACTTAAAATATGAGTTAGGGACCTTAGCAGCAGCTGCCACACTCAGCTGGGCAGTCAAGAACAGAATTCAAGGGAGGGCAGGTGAAATCCACTTTGCAGGGCAGCTGTACCTCATGTGGATTCCTTATTTTAAACCTGCCCCAAACCCATCAGTGCTGATTTTTCTTAGGGAGATTCTGTTGGTTTTCAGCTGTGCTTGCCTGTAAGCAGGGGTAATTCAGGCAGATGGTGCAGCCAATTGCTTCCTCTGCAGGGACTCAGAGTTAACAACTGGTTTTCCCAAGGTGGGTTATAAGGTGTGCTGGAGTGAGAAATAAAAAACACTGTTATGTGGCAAGTCCTTTTAATGAAGTTACTGATGGGAAGAAGACACCACAGCTTCTTCTGTTCCTACACTGAGATTTCTGATATCCAGAGCAGCTTCTGATGCTCACCAGGTCTCCCACCACTCAACACAACTGCAAAACCAGCTTGAACTTGGCAGGGCAGAGGGCAGGTTTGCAAAATCCATGCACCCCTTCTCATTCAGATGCAAAGTCTGCTATGGAGAGGTGTGTTTCAGCCTCTGTCTGGTCTGTTTGTAACCTTTTCCTTTGAGAAGACAAAAGCGAAAATGTAAGGCTGTGCAAAACAATTTCAGTAGCTGAAAAAAAAGATGCACCCTCTTCAAAACTTAGAAGAGCTGGAACCCCAGAGGTCCCTGTAGCACAAGCTTCCTGCAGCACACGATGACAACACTATCCCAACAAGTGTCAGACGCTTTGGGGTTGAATCATAGTCTTGCTGAACAGGTTAGATATCCTCAGAGCTCTAGGCTGCCTCAGGATGGCCACGGAGGGTAAGAAGCTCCCCCAAAGCAGAAAGAAAACAAATATAAAAAAATCCTCCACAGACCTGGCAGAAAAAGTTCCTTTGGCTTGGTGTCTGGGCATCGCTCCCAAATCCAGCCTCTTGTTCTCAGATAAAGCACTACAGCCTGGAATGCGAGTCAGATGCGTGGGAGGGGAGTGCACGTATCTCTGCCTGGGCTGAGAAACTTATGCACTGCAATGCCTTGAAAATGCTTTTTGCTTTGGGCCTTGCTCCAGGAAAACTTTTTTCCTTGCTTTTCCAACTGTCCCCTGTTGTTTGGGAATGCCCAGATGGTAAACTAAACCCTGGGGATGGGGAGGCTGAGAAGTTTTCTTTGTGCTCTTCCCTCTGCCACCCAGGTGTGGAGAGCAGCCTACCTTGGGTGTGCTGCCTCCAGCCCACACCTCTGCTCCCCAAGAGATGGGCACGAAGAGCTGGTCACCCCGGGCTGCAGCCAGACCCACAGCTTCTGCCTTTATCTGATACAGCAAGCAGATCAGGTCCTAGCTCATCAAACATCTCATGGAGCAACAGGAGGGAGAGGAGGAGATCCCAGGAGACCCTTATTGACCTATTTGATCATGAGCCTGTATTACTGGGCAGATAGATTGTTACATTTGTACATATCCGGGAATTTTGTAGTTTTGTAGCTATTCTCTAAAAGCAAACACGAACCATCACCCTCAAACAGTATGTCCTTAGACTGACAGATCACAGGAAAAAAAAAAGGGGGGGGGGGAAATGTGAGTCCTTTTCTTTTTCACGTCATGATTTTAAAATCAATCTGCCTGGAGGGCAGGGGCTGACTTCTGTCTGGAAGACGGCAGGACTGTCTCTACGGGAGACGCAGGTGAGGGCAAACTCAGTGACGGCCCAGGGGAAGGGGGGGAGAACCCGGCAAGCACTTGTCACATCGGAGAAATAGGAGAGAGCGAGGACTTCGCCAGGGCCGCCGCCAGGCGCGGCGGCAAGAGCCCGGGGTACGGAGGGGCTGAGGCTGCTATGCCGGGCCCACCCTCACGCCACGGTGCTGGACGGCCCCCACCTGAAGGTATCTGAGAGGGGAGGGGGCCTCTGCGGTTCTACGGACCGCCCCGTCCCGCGCAGCAGGCACCCCACCACCACCACCGCTCCGCCCCCGGGCCCCTCTTCCCGCCCCGGCACACCCCGGGCCCGCCCATGGCGACCTGCCGGTGCGGCGGGGAGAGCGGCAGCAGCGGGGCCGTGGATGTGCGGTAAGGCTGTTCCCTCCACGGGTGGGGGGCTCCGGACCTGCCCCGGCGGCTGTGACGGCAGCGCTGCTCAAGGACCGCGCCCTCTTCCGCGGCAGCACCGCTGTTCCCCCCCACTCCGCTCCGTCCCCCGCGGCGGGGGAAGCCGAGGCACGGCCGCGGCTCTCCGCTCCCCGTGGGCTGTGGGTCGCGGCGGCTCGCCGTGCTCCCCCTGCCTGTCTCCTCCTCCGGGCTACAGGGTCCGGCCGGCCGGGAGCAGGGGTGGAGGGGCCGGCAACCTCGGGTGAAGCGCCGGCGTCCCCAGCTCGGGAGGGCTGGGGACGGGCTGCCCCCCCTCTCCCCTGCCTTGTTCCATCTGGGGAGGGGGCGTCCCGGGGCATGTCCCAGCTGCCCCCCCGAGACCCCGGTCCTGTCGAGTCCTCCCGGATCCCGGCTGCCCCTCCCGAGCTTCTCCAGAGCCCAGCGGGGCGGGCGAGGGCCCCTGCAGGTCCCGTCCCACCTTCGAGGTGAACTGGGGGGAAAAACCACAATCGTCTAGATCTGTGTATTCATCGCAGAACATACCTGGCAGCAGCCAATCTGTCACAAGGGGTTTTAAGTGCAGCTCTCCAGAACAGCTTGCCAGTCGGAAAAGTGCTTAAGGAGATGTGATTAATCTAAAATAAGTGCAGTATTGCCTGTACAATTTACAGATGCCAAACTGAACTTATTTAAATCTGCCTTAATTGCATAAGTAGTTGGAAGCACACTATTTTCCAAAGGATTAAGTGGCCAGTTCCCATGCTGCTGCAAGTTGCATTCACCTCTTCAATAATCTGTCAGACAGGGAAAGCCTATGCAAACAAAAAGAGCAATGCTTGAGTGTACATGAGATGATGGATTAGTTATAGACAATATTTATTACGTTTTTGATATTGTTTATAATTATTTTGGTTTCTCTCCTGTATAATCACCCATTACTCAATACCCAACAGCTGTTGAGTGTTTTCTGAATATTGTTCACTAATTTAATGTCTTTTGGTGTGGACAGGTAGTTCAGTCTCAATTTTAAATCATTTCACTTACAGTGATTTTCAATTGTATAATACTGGAATGTGTTTATTTTAACGTGAACATTCTTTCTCCTACCTTATCATCTAT
This sequence comes from Calypte anna, assembly GCF_003957555.1. Lineage (NCBI taxonomy): Eukaryota > Metazoa > Chordata > Aves > Apodiformes > Trochilidae > Calypte > Calypte anna. The sequence goes on from NC_044251.1 coordinate 35,097,489, forward strand.
GTTTCTTTTTTCCTACGTAGCTCTTATCACAGAAATACTTATTTATAGTTTTTTCTTTGCAGGCTAGGATCCCACACAGAAAGTGAGACTGAATAACATGCACATGCTGGTTACTGGAGGAGAGGCTGAAGGACATCCTGTTTTGATTTAGCAGGTTTTTTTCTCTGAGATGAAATGAAGATTTGGGTTCTCTTTTGGAAATAATCGTATTTCTGATGCAGCTGAACTTCAGTAGCCTTTTTTGCAGTACAGATTTCAGCATATTTTTCTTAAATGAAGATGCAGAACGTGTCACTAGTAGAAAGTCTTCCTAATGCAGACACATCTTACTGGATGTCTCTAAAAGCCCCACCAGTTGAAGGAGGCCGTATGTCTGTTGGTGAAAGTGCCTCTAACTTGAGCCAGCAAAGCCTCCCTGTAGTGAATAGCAAAAGGAGTTGTGAGGGTTTTTCTGAAAGCAGTTGCAGTACCTCAGAAGCCAGTGGTTCCTGGGGTGATTTTGAAGGCTTCAGGGAGTCATCAGATGAATCAGAGAGATTCGGTCATGATCCTGAAGTTTTGGTGAAGTCAACAGGAATTAGTTCTAGAGTTGATACAGACTTAAGCAGAGCTTCTGCTGGGCACTTTTGTTCTGAGCCATCTCTACCCAGTGGGACACAGGAGGCTCCGAGCTCTATAAATGAGGTATGTGTAATAGTAAACCAAAGAGGAGAAGTGTTTGTGTTACTGCTTCCTACATCTCAAGATTTGTATCTGAAAGTCTTCTGTGTAGAGGATTATGCTGTACAGAGAGAGAACTGTCAAGCTTCTTTGCAGATAACTAAAGTGGAACAAAAGCAACTTCTTTACAGTGTTTGACAAATACTTAAGTTATCCTGCTGAAAAGCTTTAAAGAATGTAATGTGCTACTTTGCTTCTAGACACTTGGACTAAGTAAGCACTTAAAAATTATGAACCTTGGCCTGAAACACATGCAATTTAAAAGCTAGAGAGGAATGAGGGTAGGAAACAAATAGTCGAGAAGGCGGGTAGCAAAAATAGTGGACAGAAGTTCTGAGTTGCCTGCAAGTGTATTGAAATAAACCAACATAAAATTGAATTAGAAATTGGGAAAAAAATCACTTTTATACTGCTTAAATTATCCATCCGTTTCTGGAGCTTTCGACTAATTGTGTTTGGAAGTTAATAATAGAAAAAGATTAATAGAAATAATTTCATAGTATTCACTTTCTAGCACAGGAGGTTACATTCTTTCATAAAATGTTAGATCTAATAGTCTGAATAAATAATACAGTATGTCCTTATCAGCACCAAAAAAAAGGGTTCAGGTTAAGGGCTGTACCTTGTTGCAGTTATTGTATTTCCATGTTTATCAAAGCATGTATCACCAAAGTGAAGCAAAGTAACAAAAGAAAAATAAAAATGTACAAATACAAAACAAAATGCACTCATGCTTGCTTTTATCCTAAATTAAAATACTTGGAAAAAAAAAAAAAAAGAAAAAAGATAGCAATCAGTTTCCTTGGAGTTAATCAGTAGCAGTAATAACTTAACTGCTTAAAGTCTTTTAGATGAGTTTTAGTATGTGTAGGTGACTGAGGGTTTTCAAAAAACAGGCTTCCTTGCCCTTGCCTGGGAACTTTACGTCTGCAGAGATTACACAAGGGATAAGCTGACCAGCACTGTTAGAGTGGAGATCACAAGATGCCTCGTTATTGGTGTGCATGAGTAGAGAATTTACATTGTTCAAAATGTTGGAAACTGGGGACAAGAAGTCTTAGGTTGGAAAAAAGAGAGGATGTAATGACTGGAGCTGATACAGGATATAACAGATTGTTTGGTATCTTTCCAAAAGCAGTAGATCTTAATCTTACTGAAGCCTTTGCTTCATTTTTGCATTTATTGCAGGCAAAAGCAAATGTCCAGTACAAGCTAAATAAATTAATCATGCCCAGAGTTCCAAACTGTCTTTTCTTGTCTCGGCGTAGAGAAACAGCTGCAGAGCTGGTTGGGATTTTTTCCAGTGTAGAATTTATGTGTAGCTTCTTCTTCATACCTGTGTTTTCTGTAATGTTTGTTTGAGATTATAAACTGTTCAGGTTGGGACTCTTATCTCTGTGTGGTCAATAGAAGAAAGTGCAGGTAGGTTCAAAAGGACCTCTAGAGATTGTCTGAGGTCTGACCTTCAATATCTAATGAAATTATTTCCACCCAGAGCAGAATCATATTTTAAGATGAAGATAATCACTGATTTCCTTGCAGTACCTGGATGCTTTGCCTACATGATTGAATAACTTTAAGTATTTTTTGATGTGTTCTTTAAATCCTGGCTTTGTGAGAGGGACTAGTGCACTTGCTTAAGCACTGCAGTTTTCTGATATAATTTAGTAAAAATGAATGAATGTGAAATTTGTGCATTCATAATTTAATGATTAGTACAAAGCATTAAAGCTACAAAGCACATACCCAAATTTTGTTCTAGAAACACCCACTGAAGTAGACAGTACTAAAATGTGCTTTCCCAGAATTCTGCTTCTCAGAGGCCTTTCTCCTCCATGTTGTATCCCTCTTGTAAGTTAAGTCTACTGAAATAATTTACCATACTCATGTTTTTCAGATTAAATTGCTCATTGCTTGGTAAGGCAAACAGACTGACTAGTTTCATTCTCTAGTTTTCACACAACACTGTTGCTTCTGGCCTCAAGTCCCTCTGCAGCATACTGAAGTCAATTAATTGCTTTGATTTAGAAGAAAACTGCAGTAATTCCTTCTTTGAAGGAATAAAAGGGCAAAGCTTCTGGACCAAGTGTCATGGCAAAATCCCATTAGGATAGGATGTAAATTACCGACATTTATCCTTGTGTAAGTATTTCATAATTTTCAGATAACCTTATTACTTCCAGTCAGCCTTTTTGGATCCCTCATATGGTGATGCTCAGTCCTCCAAGAATCCTCCTCACCACTACTGGAGGAGGAAGCAGCATGTAAATTGATTTTTAACACAGGCTGGAAGAAGATGGGTGCAAATGCAAGGATATAGGGACATACCTCAGTTTGTGTGCAGACTTATGTTTAAATCCTCAATGTAAGAATGACATAGAGCTCCTTGGGCATGTTCAGAGGAGAGACACAAAAATGATCAGAGGGTTGGAAAACCTCCCCTGTGAAGGTAGGCTGAGAAAGTTTGGGTTGCCCAAGATGGAGAGGCAGAGACTTGGAGGTGACCTTGTAGTGGCTTCCCAATATCTGAAGGGGGCCCACGAGAAAGCTGGAGTAGGGCATTTTGCACAGGTGTGTAGTGAGAGGACAAGGGGCAATGGTTTAGGACTCGAGAAATGGAAACTTAGTTTATACGTTAGGAAAAAAAATCTGTCTTGTGAGGGTGGTAAGGTGCTGAAACAGGATGCCCAAGGAAGTTGTGGCTGCCCTGTCCCTGGAATTGTTCAAGGCCAGGTTGGATGGGGCCTTGAGCAACCTGGTCTGGTGGGAGGTGTCCCTGCCCATACAGGGAGTTGGAACTAGATGGTCTTTAAGGTCCCATCAAACCCAAACCATTCTATGACTGAACAGTGCAAGTATTTGTGGGTAACTGTGGCATTTAGTAGTTATGTTACAGGTGACTGGATTGGGTGTGTTTGAATACCAAGTTAGCAAAACAAGCTTTAGAATTGATGTATACATCAGTTTTGATCTGGACAGAAATAGCTGAGCAGAAGGAATCTTGCATGCTATTAGGCAAACCACTCTACAGCTTAGGAGCTGGAAAGCTAGAGAATAAGATTAATCATAAACTCTTGGACTTTTGCTTCCCCTTTTCTAATTCAAGGTAAATACTGAACTATAGTTCAGGAAACACTGAACTATGGACTTAGTCCCTCTGCACCATTAATATTAATACAAATTAATAAAAAAAAAAATACAGCCTATAGAAACATTGTAGTCCTTGGACGAGGTCCTTCATGGACTGTGAGGGGGGCCTGTATAACATATGTAATAAAACTTTGTTTTTTCTAGGCAAACCACAGCTATGAGGATATATTTAAGTTGGGGTTCCCCGAAGTCTTTGTATCACAGTCCAGAGAGAACATAAGAAGCTTAGATCAATTACTTGATACAAACAGTGAAGATGTTGGAATTCCCGAATTTACGAAGAATCCACTTTGGTAATGATATTACGTTAACAGAAAAAAAAAAATAATTCCTAGGCATGCCATAATTGAAAAACCAGTGGTAGCTGCATGTGAACTTAAGAAACCTTTTTATTCACTATTTTTATTCAGCATCTAGGTTTTCTCAATGTTGTGTTGTTAAAGTAAACGGATTGTGTTTTAGACACTGGAAAGCAAGGAAGGGAATATATCAAAATTACAGATTCCTTGGGGTTTTCCCTGCTCTTGGTTTGCCTTCCTATGACTAAGCCTCTGGAATGCCGGAACACCTAACAGGCAGCCTGTTCTTCCTGTTTGCTTGTCCTTTCTTTACAACACATCTGACTTAATTCTCTATCATCTGAGGCAGGAGCATTGCTGCTGCTTCTGCTGACAACCCACTTGATTCTTTTTTTCTCCCTCCCCAGTTTTCCCAGGTGTTAACAACTACTCATGCTTAACCAGATGTGCTTCAGAATCTGTGGTGCCTCTGGCTTCTTTCCTGGAGTTATGTTAGTAGCAATTAGTGTCATTAACTTGGCTTTCACTTAAGACAGCTGGAATGCTTTTAGATTTGTTACATGCTTCTGAAGGATCAGCATCTTCTGATCGGTATTGTAGTTATTTTTACACACATCTAATAAATCTAGAAAACTAGGTCAAACCATGCTTTGGAAATGTAAGAATTACAAGAAATATATTTAAAATATTTTCTGTGGGTATCCTCTCAGCAAGTCCTTTGTATCTGCCTTATATTTTAATCAGCCTCAGACTTGTGGAAAAATACGATATATGTGTAAAAGGGGCTTCAATTTACAGCAGAATACCAACTTCAGACAAAAAAGCCCCGATTTACTGTGGTGAATAACTGAGATTAGTAATTGCATCCTCTACTTCAAAAAAGCAACTGGATTTATATAGGATGAAGAACAGAATGAAGAATAGATATGAAGTCAGTGTAAGAACCCTAAGTACTGTGTAGAGAGAACTCTTTAATTCTCACTGTTAGCAGGTGGCTTTGGCTTGTTTTGTAGTAACTGTGTGCCCAGAGCTGACAGGGGCTGCTGCAGTGGAGAAGCATGGCTGATAGGAAGGAGAAAGGTTTGAGGGACAGAAAAGGCAAAGTGCAGAATTAATAAGGCTGAACTCTACCCAGATTTCACAGAAGCGATTGGATAATCTGAGCTGTTGGCTTGTGACAATCTCTGAAATACGCCTCTAATGTACTTCTTATCTGAGGAGCCCAAACACACAGTTATGTTGATTTAACTCTTTCTGCTAATGGTCGTGCACACTTGCTAGTACATTGGATTGATAGCTTGAATGAATGTAGCAGGAATTTTAAGATTAAGTTGCTTTTTAGAACAAGGTAAGCTAGTGATGGCTGTATGTAGTGAAAATAACCAAGTTACAAATGTTCACTGTGCACCCCATAATGTCAAATTGTGTTGATTTTTTTTTCCTAGCATTGACTCTGAAAACATATGGAGAACACTTAAAGATATTGATAATACCCCCAGCTTAAGACATCACTGGAGTAAATCTCATTGCCAAGAAAATCTCTTGAGTGTTCTTGGAATAGATGCAAATCAAAAGGTAGTTGAACAATTGTTTGCTATCATGGCAGCAAAACTACTTGGTTATGAATGTGATTTTCTGTAAGCTATATGTGCAGATGCATGAGGAACTGGATCTGGTGAGGCCAATTTTTTTTTTGCAGAGCACCTTTTAAAATTATAATCAAGTGTTTTTTCATTTTTGTGTGTAAGTAAGGATGAAATCGTGCAGGTTCAAATTTTCCTTGCCCTTACATTGAAGTCTGCACTACACAGAGCCCTTTCGTTAGTTTCAGGTGTAGCATGGATGGAGAATTAGCTTTCAGCTGTGTGTGTGGTAAGATGGTTTTCTTTTTCATTCAGAGCATGAGAAATTTTTAGTCTCTGATATTTTTCTATTAAATGGAAGTCTGATTTGAATGAGAGAAGCTGTTAAAGTAACAACTAGATTTTTTTACTGTATCTGAACTATAAGTGTGTTCCACTTCACTTTTCCTCTGATTAATCTATTTCCTTTTGCAAGGCCTGAGGAAGAGTCAGATTTGGTTATTATATCCAACCTGGTTGTTTAGTTGGGATGAATTAGTCACATATTCTCAGAAGTAACTTTCAGTTGATGTTTGAATTGCTGAAGCATGGTGAGGGGTCCTGCGTTCAGTTTTGATTTTTATGGACATGTTTGACCTTTCATGCAAGTTATATACAAACAGAATAACAGTGCTGAAGGTATGGGACCTATTCTTCACTTGAAAGTCACTTTTATAGAACTGTCACTGAATAGGAGAGAATGGGAGACATTTCTCCAGTGTAAGATCCTCTTCTGTTCCTTTCTTGCCCTTAGATACACTGGCATTAAATCAATGGCCAGGCAGCTTGAATTTATGTCATTAGTTCTTTTCTGTTACTGGAAAATTGTATTGTTTGTGATAGCACTGATGTAGATGTATTTCTCAACTACTTTCTGGTGTGGGTTAAAGCTGAAGTTAATTGGAAATGGCTTTTTTATAAATTTAAGTCACAATTAGATTAATGTGTATAGAACTGGTTTTGGCATAGAATTGTTGCAATGCAAGGGGGGGGGGGGCATGATAAATCAGAACACAGCTTCAGAAAGTAAAATCTAGTGATTATTATTTGAGGGAAACAAGTTATATACTTTGAGATCAGGTAGAAATGATTTAAGAAGATGTAAATTATGTTTTATCAGGACTTTTCAGAGAGTCAGGATGTTTTTGAGGAATCAGATGTTAAAGACGAGGACTTCAGATTTGATGGATTAACTATTAATGACTGCAAAGCACTGATCCAGACCAAGGTAAGAATTGCTCTGAAAGTGAGAGTGTTGGAGAACCTGAGTGTCTATTACAGGTTCCTCTGTGCTGTAGCCAGCTGTTGTAGCAAATGTCCTGATGGAATTGTTTGGTCCTGATACAATTGTTTGAAAGTGGAGTCTTTTTTGTTTTGTTTTTTCTTTTTCAAAACCTATCTGAGAGCTTTAGGAAAGACACAACATGATGTATCAAACTCAAAGCAACAGAACATGAGGGACACCAAGGTTGTTCATTACATAAACTGGGCTTTCAGCCAAATTACATGTTGTTCTAGAGAGAGCAGTGATAGATGAAATGTAGTCAGGATGCTCTCATGGCAAAGGAAGATTAGCATGTCTGTTGAAGGATCAACATGTTGAGCACTGAGAAAATGATGATAGTAGCTCACTCCTAAAATGTCTGGTAAGGGAGACATTAGAAGCAAAGATGGTAGAGAAGAAATTGCATTCAAACTTGCACTACAGATGTTCAGAATTATTCAGAATTGCTTTGTTCACTTGAGGAGCTACTTAAGGGGGAAGGCAGAACTGGTATTGTAATTACAAGGATTTGAAAACATTACTGGTTTTAAGCTGTTTTACAAAACAGAGAAAAATAACATTGAAATATGTTGTTTTGTGTTTATGTCTCCAGTCAGGCCATAATAAGCTCTGTTTCTTTCTTGCTAAAGTAATTCAAGTTGGAAGGAAAATTCTGATTCCCCATTACATTAGTCACAATCTGGTTTTAACACAGTATTTTTAATAGATATCTTCGACTAGGTATCTCCCTCAGCAGAGATTGAGCTTCAGCAACTGTTGTTGCTGCAGTGATACATAGTTTAAGGCACATTTTCATTGCTCTATTTTATTCTACTTACTGCATTGGGCAATGAAGATGTGTAACCAGTCTGGGAACCTTGTTCCTGAAAGATGTTAGGCTGGAGAACTTGGAAAGAAAGTCAAAAGAGACTGTCCAGGTTCTTCCTTTATCATTCTCTTCTGTGTTCTTCAGTGAACACACGAGGGTGGGATCCCAGCAGCTGGCACACAGGGAAATGTAAAATAAAGAGGTAGGGTTTAGGCGAAGGAGAACTGGTTCAAGGAAGATGAAGTAGTAAAAGTATAAAGAATCATGATACAAAACTAAGGTAAATGGTCAGTATTTTTCTGGAGGGAAAGCAGCTCTGCAGCTTGGTCTCTCAAAGTAAAGCTCATTAAAAAATGCTGCCATTTCTAATTTGAGTTAAATCATAGTGGGATGATTTGTGTTATCTTCCTAGTTATGTTCTTTTTTCTTGTGCTAATTTTATTTTTATGAAAACTATATATATATAAAAAAATAGGTTAAAATTTGTGAAGTGACTTCCTTAGCATAGGATGGGAAAAAATTAACTTAGTGTTTCTTTTTCACTCAGCTTGCTGTATCACCGGATTCCAGACATGGTCATCTTTTCACCTGTAACCTCTTTTTGAAAACCACATCATCAAATGGAAACATGCAATATATAACAATCCCAAGGAAGAAGCAAGTTTTCAACACACACAACCTAAAAATGAAATTTTTCAGTAGTGATGTTTGTTGAACCAAACACACTTTTGACCCTTTTTTTTTTTTCTTTTTGAACCAAATGCAGTTTACTTTCATTTTGTTACTGACTTGGTACTATAGACAATGTATGTTCTTTAGGAAAGTGACCTATTATGGTATATGAAGTACCTAAAGCCACGTTATTAAAGATGTTTGTCCTGTTTAGTTGTGAACTCAAAGGTGTATTTTTGTCCTGCTGCAATCACACTTTCTCAGGATACTCCATGGACTATACTTCTGAACAAACAAAAACCTCCTTTTCCTGCCAAAAATCTAAACACACCTCAGGTGTGTTGTGAAGTCTGCCTTGTCACCCTCTCTCTCCTCATATTTGGTCTGGTTTGGGTCCGCTGAGATCTGTTCCTTTGCCACTGCTTAAGGTAACAGGAGGAGCCTTCTACATTGGGTGGCTTTCACCCAGATTTAGGAAAATGAAAGTTTTAACTTCTGTCTGATAAAGCCTGCTGTGGTGGGACAGGTCAAGTCAGTGAAACATTTTGTTCTGGCATTGGTTTCCAAGTGAAATAAATTGCCTCTCTGAAGCTGATTGTAACAGCTTGGATTCATTCAGCTACCCAGCACAGCACACGTAACCACTCGTGTGAAAGCTGAGCAGTGGTGTAGTTCTGTTGCTCTCCACAATGCTGGAAATTGCTGCCCTTTTAAAATGTTATAGTTAACTATCAACTGTGTTGCCCATCTTCCTGCATGCCATGGGGGATGCACTTTGCTATCATTCATATATTCCATACTGCTTCCTTGCCAGCTGCAACAGCTTTATGTATTCATTGGTAATAACTTTTAGGCAATTTACTAATCCATTTGCTGCTTTGGCCATTCTGAATATGAGAATTATTTATGTCTTTTTATTTTAAAGAGTTGCTAAGCACTGCAACTGATGTATGTGTTAAAAGCAGGGAACAAATTAGGATATTCCTAAACTAACTTGATTAATGATGTGCCTGTTCTGTTTTTAGAGTTGAGCATACCATAAATCACTGGCAGACCATAACCCTTAATCTAGTGAACTGCTTGGCAGTGAAATTACAATGGCTTTAACAACTTAGAACTTTCAGAAATGTTTATGATACCTCGGTGCTATTGGCACAGGGTGAACTGTCTATTGGTTACTCAGTAAATGGTAATGGGCATTTAGAAAAATGTTATTTCAGAACAGCTCAGCAGCTTCCCCAGCCCTGGAGGGAGCTCAGCAGTGCCAGACTGAAAACTCCATGTGGGTGCAAGAGCAGAGTTAACTTTTCCACTTAACATTAATTTTCAATTTCCCTTGAAAGTCTTTCAGAGCACTTAAACATGTGTCAAATAGGTTGTAGTCATAAACTCACAGAACAGTGAATGATGAATGGATAGTTGAAGTTAGTTATAAGCATAGTTCAATTAAATTATAAGAATAAAACAACATTTATATGCTTTTCAGACATGCAGTGCCCTGCAGAGGGGCTTGAAAGGGGACATCTGTACCATGTGTGTCATCAGCTGAAGCACCATACTCCAGAGGCCCCCTCTTCTGAGATTTCAAGTTTGCCTTTGCTGTCACTAACATCAGACAAATGTACTGAAGAATGTTTTGCACTTACCCCAGCAGAAGACTGAATATGTAATTTTTCCTTCATAGTAACAGGTGTTACAGCCCTCTCCAAAATACACAATGGGGAAAAGGCTTCATCCCTTTACAATTCATTGGGAAAAAAATATTATTAGAGTTTTGGAGTTCCAAAGGTGAGGGGCTCCAGATGCCAGGTTTTTTTTGTTTTGTTGTTTTTTTGGTTTTTTTTGACAGATGCTTTTGGCCACTCGAGCCCTTGCTGCACACAAGACAGCTGAGAATTTTTTACTCCTGTCTCCAGTCCGAGATGAATGAGTCCATCTCTTCAATGAAAATCACAATTAACTCAATTCATCTTCAAGGTTGAGGAGCCCTGGCAGCCCTCATCAGAATTTAAACACAATCTGCAGAGTTGGGAGTATTCACAAAGAGACAAATTGCACTCTGTTTCTCTTACCTGATGAGAGAGCATGCTGGGGCAGACAAACTAAAGTTTAGTAGATGTTTTCTCAGGCATACTGCATAGTCTGAAGTAGCCTTGCCTTGTGTTGTTATCCCGGGAAACAAGGGGTGCCGGAAACCCCTCTGGTGTGTGTTGCAGAAATCCTGGCTGTTCATTTCCTTCTGTCATTTCCTGCTCTTTCCTGCCTCACCTGGCACCCAGCCAAGCGTGCCAGCCACTGCCCTGCACCCCCCCCCCCAAAGAGAGGAGGCAGCAGGTGCTTATTCTGTGAAAATGGTTAATTCCATTATCCATTAAAGCCACCGAAGAAATACACCAAAGAAGTAAAACTTTCTTAGTACATTTTAAGCTACGAATTTCATTGTTTCTCAGCTGTGATGTGCTGAGTTCTGATGAGCTAAACATCTTACTGTGCTCTGGCTGTGGAAAGCAAACACCGCAGGCTTTTGACATTTGCTTTAGGATTTTGAAAAGGTGAAAACTAAAGCAAGATATGAGCTACAGAACTAGACAGAAATGCCTCTTTTTTTTCCACTGAGATCATAAGGAAAATATACCCATGGAACTAAGTTTTGATGAGTTCAAATTGGCAACGTAACTACAGAAATGTTTCCTTCATAGAGAGAACATTGTAAATGGTTTTGAAAAAACAAACAAAAAAATCGCCCAATGACACTGCAAAAGACTGAAGGACTGAAAACATTAAAACATTTCAATGCACACCCTGTTCAAAGCTGTAAGATATGTAAAATTTTAAGGAACCTACTTCAGCAAACATTGTACAGAGTAGTTTGGGGGAAGTTTTGTTTTAGAACCAGAATATTCTTAGTATTTGTATTTTTTATAAGTCAAAATAGTAGGTAGAACTTGATTAACTAAAAAACCCAAAGCATTCCAGACCATAGGATGATTTCCAAGTACACCATAAGCCCACTGTTAAAAACATAGGCAGATTTGGAGTTAAAAACAAACAAAAAACCTTGTGAAAGTCTGAAGGTCCTTTGGAAAGTGCAGGGTCATTACAGAATTTAAAAGCATATTTAAACATTTTTTTAATAACGAAGATGACTTTTAGTAGTCCCTTATTTTTTTACTCAAGCTAAGATGGCAGAATTCAGCTAAAACCGAGATGCATTCAAAATAATTGTTAAACCCTAAACTTCACTGTGGATCTGAGTTTAATTTCCCAGATCCACTGTGGACAAAGAGAAGAAAACACCCAACCAGTCCAGCCAGCCAGCAGATGTAACAGTCTCACTTCAGTCACATCTTGAAGTTCTCCATTCCTTCCACTGAAATACAGATGAAAACCTCAGGAACTGTCACCGCATGGTGCAGCCTGGGTGCCACAGTACAGCCAGTCCAGCTTAATTCTCCTGGGAAAAATGGGTCCTAATGAGGGAAAAATGCATGGAGTGAAGTTGCAATATTTTTCTTCCTTTTTGGTCAAGGCAAGATGCCTATCAGTGCTGGCCAAACACTTAAATGCAAAAAACCTCCCAGTTTTCCCGAACATCTACTATAACAATACATATATAGACACACCTCTGCACCTTAATAGCTTTAATTCAATAGCTCAAAAACAGTTTTGCAACTAATTGTAATTCATCTTCCTCACAGAACTGATGGGTAGGTTATTTTCTCGTGTGCTTTACTTTTGCTTGAGCTGGAAAAATATTTAAAGTCTCACTTCCAGCATACACAACACTGAGTTAGAGCACTCCTGCATCTCCTCACGAGCTCTGTTTTACACCAGCACTGCACTGAGGTCAGGTCTTTCAGTGATGAAACCCCACTCCACCTTTAGAGTCTCCATATGATCCAAAAGCAGTACTTTGAAAAATTTGGGACTGAAGGCAGTACACCTTTATAAAGGCAGGGGCTTCCACTGCTGAACATCAAGGGCCATCAGTACAAGAGCAGGCTTGTACTGCAGTAATGCAGTCACAGGGCTCATGTCATGATGGAAGCCACCTCACAGCCAAAACCAGCTTTCTGTGAAAAAGTTACTGCTAAAGTATGCATCTCACACTGTGGTCAGCAGGCTGCAGGACAAAAAGGAGCAGTTTCTGGCCTGTAAGTAGCAGCCAATGCAGTAAATTCCTCAATAAACAAAGTTGATTGCAAAAGAATCAGGATCTTACCTCAGAGCTCTACAGCAGGAGGGAGATGGGAATTTTTAAACCTGACGTTGCTGATGTAATTTCTTATTTGCACAGATGAGCCAACAAAGCTCTGCTTGAGTAGCAGCATTTTTCTTGCAGACTGACATGTATACAAACCTAAGTGCCAGCAGTACGTGCATAAAGGACACTGGTACCTGGAACTTGTGTTCAAGCATGGCAACCCCTGAAGCAACATGAAGAATGACAGAGGATAAAAAACAGAGGACAGCTTGTTAGCCAAGTGCTAACAAACATGTGTCAGCTGTTCATAACAGGATTCCCCCCACCCCAGCAGCTGTAAAAATGGTCTGTGGACCATCCCTTGTCTTGCAGGGACAGGAGATGAAAAGCCATGTAAGATATTCAGTGCTTCTGGGGAGAAAGTAAGGGAAGAAAAAAAAAAGAAAAAGAGCAATCACCTAGGGAAAATGTTCTCTCTTTGTGAGCAAAAGATCAAATGAAGGGTAACAAGATACTGCAGTTTTTTGTTTTTAGAAGTCAAATACTGAAGGCTTCAATACAAATGATTAAACTGCAAAACTGTGGCTTTTATTTCCAAACATACAATAAATAGGTCCACCACAACTAGCCTCTAACTTCATTTTACATGGAAGGATTTTAAAATTAGTTTGTGCATATTTAAAAATTAAACTTCCCTTTGCACATAATTCCATACATAACCAAACTGCATTACATACCAGCTTATGGTCTTGGCACTGTGATGCAAGCAACCAATTAGAGCTTTGTAGCAAGCACTTGAACAAAAATTGCATTTTGAATTGTTGATAAAGCATCTACCAACAATTTAATCTATTTCTGAAGCATAGAAAAACCTTCACGTAAATGCTGAAAAGCATGTTGTCTTCTCTTACGTCTCTGTAGGGGCTGCAAGGTGAGTAAGTAGACTTATTAAGTGTTCACTATTTGCTACATGATACAATTTTCATACCAAAATATCTTTACTGCATAGTAACATTCCGTATTTTCAAACGCAAAAAGAAATCAGATGCAGTCTTTTTGTTTTATTCCTCATCACTTAATTTAAAGACATTTTTAACGACAACTCTGCTTCATCACAGTGCAGAAGGCCATTAATATTTCAAGGATTTATTCAGTCATATCTTTAATACAAAAGTAGAGGCTGAGGAAAAGCCAGAGTAGTCTATACACAATGCACAATCTGTGTACATTCTGAAGCTGTACCTCTTCAAGAACTATTTATACACTCTTCAAACAAATCCCTTTATCCAGCAATTCAAAATACTTTAGATCAGGAGATTTATATTAGAATCAATACATTATATGCATATAAATACATTTACACCCTTCGGTTGCTTAACAACCCAGATGGCTGCGAGGACGTGACCTGAACTGGTTCTCCACTGGTTTGGGACACCAAATCGTGTTGGCAGCTGTTAACCACAGCAGTCACAGTAAAAAATGGAGATCTCTGCACAAGGTAAGTGTGCCACAGCATCAGTTAAGACTAGAAATAGCAGGTGACACCCTGGACCCTTCAGCAAGGCCAGGATTTCAAATTCTGTGAGATACAAGACACAGGCAACATTTTTTTTTCCCTCCGCTGATGCCCCATTCATAAAAAGTCTCAGCAGAACAGAAAAAAACCCAAACAAACAAAACCCCAGAACCCAACAAACCAAAAAAACCCAACAAATCAAAGCAAAAGCTTTTACAACTGCAAATTTTCTTACAAGACAGGTGCTGCAGCTTCCAAGAACAGGCAAAACTTTCATCATTAAAAAATAAAACCCAAAATCCTAGTGTGCAAGTGTGCAGCTCAGAAGATGATAGCAAGGATCAATGCAGAATTCAGTTCAAGCTGAAACACAGTATCCCAACTGTCTTGTGGAAATAAAATATATATATATATGTAAGTCCTCACTGCAAATCTCATCTTCAGTTACTGAGTGCGTTTATACATTACCTATGTACACAACTGCCATTCCCTTGCACCCTTCCTGCCCCAGTGCAGGCTGCAGCACCCTCAGCAGCAGCAGCAGCAGCAACCACCTGGATGATGCTCCCTGAGCCCTCGGAGGCCCCAGACCCCTGAGCCTTCAGGGACACAGCTGCAGGATGGCTCTGAGTCATCAGCACTGACTCACCACCCATCTATGAGCACTTCAGGAGTATCCAAAGCAGTAAGCACTGGTGGAGTAAGAAGTATCGTCCCAAGGTGCTAAAAGTTTTAAGCTTGAAGGTTTTCTTTCTACAATGCCAGGTATACAAATGTGTCTCTTTTTAAATAATATTGCACATAGAAATCATCTTAAACTTCGTAGTGAAAGCAGGGTTGAAAGACAGTGTTTCTGAAAACAGATTTAAAAGCTACCTGTACATAATAAGTTTTAATTTAAAGAACGCCAAGATTAAAAATCTAAGCACGTAATACTGACAGAAAAATGTTAAATTGCACAATCTACATATAAATTACATCTGTAAATACTTCAAAGTTTTTAAACATTGAATACCCTTGATTTCACAAATCAGCTAGGTCACTGTCAAAGGATCAGCTCAATGAGTTAAAAGTACTTTCCCCCAGAAAAAAACAAAAACAAAAAAGAAACACAAAGATCTGCAGTCTTAGATGAAGCACTGGAAAGAGTTAAAGCATTTCAGCTCAGAGGTAGTGCTAAACACATCCAACTAGAAGTCCATTATCTTTGAACTATGACGAAATAACGTAGTAAAATGTAGAAAGACTATAAAATTTACAAAAATAAATAGTTCTGAATGCTTTAGAAAATGCAAGAGACTTTGTTGACAAGTGTCTTGATCTGCTTTTCGGATCAAAAGAAAGCATGTCTCATTTTTAAAATATACCCATCTCTAGTACTGCACCTGCAATCCATGCAATCCAACTCTGCAACTTGACGTATGCCCACTTGGCATAGACTTTGATATTAAAAATAAAGTGGAGGCTTTGTATAAGATCATCTCATATGAAATTTGTTTTGCATGTAAATTCTTCTGACAAATTAAAAATTGCACATAAAAAAGTTTATTGAAAGAGGCATGAGGGGTGATTAAGGGTATGTGCCTACTGTTCCACATACACCCTGGAAGGAAAAAGATGATTGCACAGTTCTTATAAATAAATATTTCTTTTCTTAAAAAAAATCTGCCACTTGTTTGGTTATAAGTTGGAATTATTTAGAAAATCTCTCTAAAACTTATTTTTAGTTTGTGTTTTAAAGAGCTCTTTGCAACTTTTCCAGTGGCTTTTATCCTGAAACCAAATGAAAGCGGCAGTTAAAAAGTATCTTTGGGTAAAACAAGGATCAGGATCCAACAAGAATTTCCATGATGTGGTCCAGCTCACTCAGATCTGTTCTACATATCTGAATGTTGCTTGCTGAAGAAGAATTACAAGATGGAAAGGTTTTCAATGGTTCTTCTGTAGCAAGAGATGGTGGTCTGGTCGGCATTAGTGGAGGGCAACAGAAGTCTGAATCATACATTGAAGTGTCAATATCTTCAAAAATGTCATCTATTGCCAAATCCTTCAAGTAACTAGTTGAATTTGAGATCTCAAAGGAACCAAACACACATTCAGCTCCCTTCAAATCCTGTCTATCATCTTCTAGTTTGAGACCAGCATTTTCTGGAAACTTTGGCTGGTCATCTCCAGTAGGAACCAAGCAAGTAGGCGGGCTTATATCTTCTACAAAATCTAAATCCTTCAGAATAGATGAAATAGCAGATGACATATCATCATCTGAAACTATCAGCAGGCTATTTTCAATCGGGTCTTCTACAGACCGCAAGTCGCAGCAGTTAGACTCTTGCTGACTGATACCTGAAGGCAACTGAAGAGAAATCCCAGATGACTCCATCCCTGGGTAGCTGGGAGAAGTAGGAGTAATGCCAGGGCAGACATTAATTGGCTGCTGACTGCTCTCTTGTCTCATTTCCTCTTGAATTTGCCGCACTGTGTTGGCGATGAGGACAGAGCGGTGCAAGTTCGGTTCCACCAGCATTTTGTAGGTCTGTAGCTTGGTGAGGCACATGTTGAGCACCAGCTGCCTCTTAAGGGGGTAGGAGAGACTTCGACTGGAGTCAAAGGCACTCGAGAGACCAGCCATGTTCTCCTCATAGTCACTTAGCTTGCGCTTTAGACCTCTCCCCAACATGAACCTGAAAGAGAAAAATAAGGAATTAACCCTGGGCACGGAAGGCACCGCTTCTGCAAGATCTCAACAGACACTTTTGAAGTCTGTACTGCACAAGGTATTGATTAACTTAGATTATAATGCCACAGAACACTGAAAGGTACAGTAAAATCCTACATGAGATCCCACTTCCATTGAGAAGTTGCACTTCTCAGCTGTGTTGTTTCAAGGCAATTTATTATTTTAGCAGAAAACATGGAAGATATATAGAACTTTAAAAAAAAAAAAAAAGCTATGTACTTCTAAGTTTTGGGTTTAAGATTTACTTTTAACTCTGAGACTGTGAATTAATTATTGAAAATATTTAACAGGAGAGCTTTTTTAGCCTTTTATCCATTTAGATTGCATAGCATACAAAGACTCATTAATGAGAAATATCCGAATGTCCACATGAAATAAAATAAACATTTATGCTAAGGATTGTGGTAACTATACAGAATATTCCAACATTTTCATTTTAACATTCATTACTAGGTACAGTAGACAAGATTTGAAAGCAAGTTTCAACACCCATTTTTCTCATTCAGGTATTTGTAATGCCTTGCTCAGTGTCTCTGAAAACTCTGTTGAACTTTTTTTCTGAATTCTTTGATGACTTAAAAGTTGTTTAAAAACTGTTTTTGTTGGAGTATAGGCAGACAATAAGTTGTCCATGGGATAGCAATGTGCCCTTGTGGTCAAGAAGACCAATGGTATCCTAAGGTGCATTAAGAACCGTGTCCTGCAGATTAAGGGAGGTTCTCCTCCCCCTCTACTCTGCCCTAATGAGACCACATCTGGAGTATTCTGTCCAGTTCTGGGCTCCTCATTTCAAGAGACAGAGATATACTAGAGAGTATATATACTGTATGCACACACACCTAAAACACATGTGATCCAAACACACACAAGCTTGGAGACTTTGCAATTGCCCTTCACAATATACAGTGTTTTCTTGGGGGCAACAAGCACTTTGGTATCATTTGTATAAATACAGAAAAGGAGTAAACCATGCACAGGAAACACTGTTAAAATCTTGATTACAAACACCTTGATATGTCCATGGAACACACACACACCTCACTCCCAAACAATTAAAAAAAATAATTAAGCAGTCATAACTTAGACCCCCAGTGGCAGACTCAGGGCAGATCTTTCACACACAACGATCCAGACCCTGCAATGCTGCAGAGGGCCTCCCAACTTCCTCTTCATGTGAGCTCTGGACACTGCCAGCAAAAGCTCAGCTGATTGCTGCAGCTGCCAGCTGCTAGACTTTTGGGGACAAGGAGATGGCAGCAGGATAAAGCCTCTCTTACTTTTGGGATTTCTCCATATTTGCAGGAAGCACTGCAGGGCTCCATGGCTACGTCCATCAGTCTAGAGAAGACTGCTGGAGAATTTTGCTGTGGTGGAGGAAGAAAAAAAAAAGCAAGCAGTGCATATGTCTCAGTAAGAAACACAGGAAAAAACAGTTACTGGAGGAGTTTAGGTTTAAGACTTCTCGATCATTTCCACTTTTTTTTTAGAGGCATATATGAAATTAAATTTGTCATAAGAATGCATTTTTATGTAATAGGTAGTAGTTACTCCTATGGCACAGTTTACTAACACGTTCACCATTAACACACCAACAGAATTAATTACTAATAATTTAACCTGTGCTGCACTTTAAACTTTGGAAGCCTCTTTTACTTCAAAGTTTTCTGCTAAACTGCCACAGCACCAGCTGAATCTCTAAAAAAACCATAAGGTATCAGGATGGGCATGCCTATTCACCTAGGTGATCTTCCACACTTGTGTAACTCCCCTATTACAGCCCACCACATAGAGCAAACAGTTCAAGACCATAGCAGGCACTCCATTACAAACAAAACCAGAACAATTCTGGATACAAAATTAGGCATCAAATAATAGAAAATATTTTGTGTGTGCGTGTGTGCACGCCTCAAGCATCCTCAAACTATTGACAACACTGTCAGCAACTAGTAATTTTAGACTATCTACAGATTACACACGACTTTAAAGTAAAACTGTGACTAAATATACCAACTCATAACATATAATAAAGACAATTTGTGTCTGCAAGTCAGTGGAAACACACAATAAAATTATTAACACTCCATTTTAAGTAGCATTTGAATGCTGCGTACTACCTAAGGCATTAGCCCTTACCATTGCTGTAAAGAATAAAAATACACATCAAAATGTCTGTTTGTTCACTAAGCACCATCCTTCCAAAACACTGCACACTTTTTTTTTTCTCTCTCCACTAGCAAATTAAAGCAAACCAAAATTCACACACTCCCAGCAGAATGAAAATGAGACCATAAAAGGAGTAGGAACTGACATTTATACATTCAAAATGCACTGACAATTTCTAACTTTTAATATATTTTAGAATATATATGCACACAGTATATTATTAGCTACACAGTAAATCAAAGACATACCTATTTGTATTACATAAATAATGTTAATTTCTAACATCTCAAAAAGGAGCAAGTAAATCCTATAGAGAAGCATAAAGAGCAAACGATCATATGTAAGGATACATAATTTCAAAAAAACAACTTAATGGAATGCTTAACTCTTAAATTCATATAGTAGTCTACTTGGACTAAATAGTCCATGCTTATTTATGCAGACACCCTCCTTTCCATTCCTCAAATTTCTGTCACGATTTGTTGCAGAGTATTCCAGAAATGCGTAACAAAGCTTGAGCACAGCAGCACTCTGATTTATAAAAATGAAGTGCATTATTAGCTCCAACTTCAAATGTTTCTACGTAAAAGACTCCCCACTCTCTAGATCTCAAAGATTCTTCACTTTTTTTTAAATATACAAAGATAAACCTGACATGTTTTAGAAATTTTGTGTTTAGTATGATTTTTGCCTCACTGCAAGGATCTGTAAGCCTCTCTCCAGAAGCTAGATGACTGCAGAGATTACATAAAAATTTAGAAAAGGCTAGTGAAAACCAGAATACCACTGGTACAGTGGATTTAAAAATGACTAGTGTCATGGTTGCTACAGGAGACATTAAATTTCAGTTCTTGTCAAACACACTCAGCTGCTGACCTACAAAAGATACAAAGCCCCTTTGTTACCAGCTAATCTACATGTTATCAGGCCTTTCTGTTTTCTAGTATAAGAATTTCTGATAGGGTCATATCCTTAAACTAATCCTCATTTTCTTAGTAACTTGTCTTTTTGTAGCCCTGCCTATGCAAACATACATCCCAAACTCCAAATTCCCAAACCAATCAAACAGCATCTTTTGATAGCATTACTTTGCAATACAAGGTGTTGATGACAGCATTTTGTTAGGCAGTGCTCCCCCACGCCACTTTGATTTTTGATACTAAGGAAAACAAATAAAAGTCCCCACAAAAATCCAGGCTTCCATGCCTGGACAACCCAGTATTACTCAGTGACTGCTATGCAGCTGTCAGTTCAAAGAAGTGCAAATTGGGCACAAAGAGAGTCTAGAAACAGCACTCTCCTTGCTCTTGCCTGATTCCAGGAACCTAATAAGATGTCAGTAAACTAGATCAAGTAGTAGGATTTTGAAATGTGTCAATCTGGTAACGCTGTAAGCAAAAAATCTGAATATAAAAATAAAATCAAAGTTTACGCCAACTTCAAGCATGAGGGTCTATACATAGCTGTTCCATAACAAAAGAGGCAATGTGTAAGTCACTGACTTTAAAGTTCAACAACTTTTTTTTTTTTAGTTCAGATGCTCGATTTTAGAACCTTTTGTCATGAAAAAGAACAATGAAGAAAACCACAACTCAAGAATTTTTTTTTTACTGGTATTTTCTCATCTTCTCTCATTACAGTAATGCAAACTGAGCCACAGGCCATTTATGGCAGCATGTTTTTTTAAATTAAAACTATTTGGAGATACAGAGAAAAAGAAGCAAAGTGAACTCCATGTTAAGGAGTGACAAACTCTCTAACCCTGTCACTGAAGTACAAAAAAGTGAGCACACAAATTCTGCTCATCAAGCATGTTCCTTAGTTCCTTCCAGATCCACAGAAGACATTTCATAGAAACTCCTCCCCCTGCTAAGATGGCAATAAGCACTGTAATCCTACACTGTTCCATAGTTTGAAAAAAACATGGAGGGAACAAGCACATCCCTGGCCAGCAAATCCACACAGAATACCAATCAAACAGGCCTGGTCAGAGGATGCAGATACTCAGAAGAAACATTCCAGGCAACCAAGACAATTTCACATTGCGATGTGTTGTGGACAATACAGGACTCGTGCCACCATTTCAGAGGAAAAACACAGCTCCATCTGTCACAGGGTCTGATAGTGCAGTGCAGCTGCCACTGACACATGGTAAGGAGGTACAGCTGGAAAGAGTCATAAAGAAGAATGCAGCATGTGAAAACGCTCAATTACTTCTATCTGGGCAAACGACTCAATTTCCCCTTACCTTCCAAAAAAGGTCTCAACAGCAAGTTTAACAATGTTTAAAACTCAGAACTGCTTTACTTTTCAGCAGAGAAAGTTTCAAAAAATATGAGTTTCAAAAACATAGACTGCACTGTGAATACACTTTTCATGCACAAAACAAGAACTATAGTAAAACACACACAAGTTACAATTTTATGTTTAAAGGATAGGTTTAAATAGCAAGATTATTGAGAAAGTATTTGGCCTGCGCTATGCAGGTCAAAATTTCATTGGCAGGGATCCCTTCTGGCTTTTCTTTATAGGATACTACTAAATTCAGACTTAATGTATCTGTCTCATACAGCCACACTTGAATTTTTCAGCCTAAGACTGTGAAAAATTACTTTTTCACAAAGTGAAAAATTACTTTTTCTTATAGTACATAAATACCAGATTTTAACAGGTATAGGCACCTCACAAGTGAAAGCTGTCTGTCTAGCTTGCACAGCTCACATATTAAAATAAAAATTAAAGACTCCTTTCTATGTTAATTTGGGTAATTCCCTTTCAAAGTCTCCTTTGGCTTGTAACTGCAGAGACCATGTAACAGTAAAAATGGACAGAAGTCTCTCTGGATTGCAGACCTGTGTTTGTAACCAATAACCTGATTTCCCGCTCTCTCCTCTCTTCCATGGACACACATTTCACAAGTACACCTCTATCCGCAGAAGTCCAAAAGAAAACAAACACCCCTATAGCTATGGTTATATCCCCAAAATATTTGCTGCTTGTAATGATAAACTTTGCCCCATCTGACACTCATTTTAGCTTAGCCAAGCTCAACTTTGTTAACAGTTTTAATTAAGCTGTGGGCTGGCTCTGGACTAGTACTGCAGGTAGCACTCCATGTGTAAGAACACACGCAAGAAAAAGGTAAGGCTGAAGGTTCAGTGAAGAGACACAGTATAAATCCTTTCCTCCCATCTGGATTTAACACTGATCACTTCAACATGACTTACATAACACAGTAAGCTCTCAGACTGTGCTCTGAACGTGTGTCCTCAGCAAGTGCTAGAGATACCCACCACATCTTGGCTCTCAGCAAAAATTAACAGATAGTGAGGGAAGGAGGATTAAACATCTTAGAAAACACCTTTGTACAAAAGCAATTTGGACCTGAAGAAGATACTTTAAGATACACAAAAATGTATTTAAGTCCCTGGCCTCCCCACCCCCAGCCCTGCCCCAGTTTAGCCAAGATGAGTAACTGTTGGAGAAGGCACAAGTGACTAAAAGTGTGCATATAGGGAGGAGTGCAGTCCTGCCAGATTACTCCCATATCTAAACTCCTCTGTAACAGCAACTTTGCAGGAGTTAGAAGTGATCACAAAATAGCTGCTCAAAAGAGGGAGAACTAATGTCAGGTTTTTGAGCACCAAATCCTGACTTCTAATACACTTAAGTCTGTCACTACTAGAGCAGCTGGAACACAGAACCAAGATTGCTACTGTTCTCAAACATAACACCCCCAAACCAAACCTCAAAAGCTTACAGAAAAACATCCCACACCCATGGATGGCCCTAACATCCTTTCCCTCATTTTGAAAAGAAGAGTAGGCTGAATAGTACTCATTAAGTAGAGGAAAGGAATGAGAGGAAGAGTGAGTCTAGTACAGGAGTATGCTGGAATTTATAACCTTTCCACCACCACTTCACTATTTGTGGAAGTAGAGAATAAATACCTATCCTACAGTAATATTTTAGGAGATGAATTCATGTTTACAAAGCACTTGGGAGTAGGCTTTACCTTGATTTAAGTTAGCTTGAACTCCCCATACACACACACACAACCTGTTTATATTAGTTCTAATGCAATGTGGAAAATTCCTGCACTTAAAGGATGTTTTCCCAGGTTTGCTACTCCCATTTTATCTCATGAAGCACTGACAAGTGCTTTGCTGTACTAACTAGTGCAGCTAAGAACCAGAGCACAACATTTCACTCCAGAAATGAAACTCCTCTGTTGGGATGTGAACCTTACACAAGTGGATCTGTGCTGTTTACAGACAGAACCAACCACTCTAGGAAGCTGTTACCTATCACTAGAGGCTAATATGGAAAGCTGCTGAGGCATTACCAGTGCTAAGCAGAGAAAAACTTTCACCTTTAAAAGAAAATAAACTAAACCAGTGTCTCTACCTTCTCCATCCTCTCCTCCTCTACACTTGTGTATTTAGTTTCATTTACAAATAAAACTCTCAGGTCTATATTTTTAGTGTCAGTGGGTTTAGCAGACATTTTTTTCCAGAAATTTTTGGGTGGGTTGTTTTCGGGTGTTGTTCTTTTTTTGTTTTCATGTGTTTGTTTGGTTTTGTTTGTTTGTTTGTTTTTAGCAGAAGAAGGGCCTGGAATAATTTAAACTAAGGATCAATAGTACTTAGCAAATGCTAACCCATGATGAAGTGTTACTAAATCTAGAAACTTCTATAGTTAAACTAAATTGTAATTACGTCAGAACATAAAGGAATCCAAACAACAAGAACAAAGCCACCACAGTGCCACCAAAGTATCTCACTGGAGAAACACATGATCATTAGAATGGCAAATACAATGCCATATCTCTTCACAGCTTGTTCTGATCAACTGAACAGTTCTCAATCACTTTTCCTCACAGTATCTATTTATTTCAAAGACAGAGATACTGGATTCATTTATATACATCACACTAACATATACTTTAGAGTTGGAGTGATCTAAATAGAGATCCATTAATAACAAAGGTTGTAGCTTATTAACTGCATCAAATCAGCATATCTTACTTTAACAGAAAACTCAGACCAAAGCAACCAAAAAGATTAAAAACCCTTTCTTTTTCCTCATAGAGGGTCATGCATTTACTCCAGCTTTTCTGTTCAAGATATTTAGATAAGTGTTTTTCAATATTCAAATCAGAAATCACATTAAATTTTCTCTAACAGAGTAACACACCACAACCCTCCTGCAGTGTCAGACTGCACTCTCCTTACAAGAAAGTATTTTTACACTGTGCAAAGTTCTAGGGCAGGTATTACAGAAACAGCATCAACTTCAGCAGCTGAACAGTGGACTTCACTAAAAGCTTGAAGTCTTTGTCAAAAGTTCCAAGAAACATGATCTTACAGGAGTATTAAAGTCTTTGTTACATTATAGAACTTCCTCAATATAAAGGAAAAGTAATGCAAATTCATTCAGAATACTCAAAGGGCTTATACTATTTAGTTTGCCTAAAGCACCCCACTTTACATTATATTCCAGCTTGAAAAATTACTTTCCAGTTCACCATTCTAGTTCACAATAGTAACATACACAGCTGGATATCAAAGCATGCAGTAAGAATGTACAATATGATATCACAAAAGCATACAAGTAGTTACCCTTAGAAAACAGGAAAGAGTCCAGGCAGGAAGATTCCAAATTTTGCATAAAGTGTGGTCATCCAAGAGTCTTGAACTATTCAAGAGGCCAAGCCATCCACCACGGTAGGATGATGTGACTTAAGGGGAAAAACAACAAAAAGAGTATTTCATTATTAAGTGAATTTTTTTTTAACCAGAAATATTAAACACAATTCAATACAACTTTTAAAAATATTTGTCATAAATCCTATAACAGCAGTTAAACTGGATAAGAAAAAATTAATGAGTACAAGGAAGTAAAAAGACCTAATAGTTTCACCTAGGAACACATAAAATGTGGAAATTACCTTTCATAAATGAATACTACAGAACAGAACGCTGATCCTCTAAGTGTTAGGCTTTAGGATAAGAACTTGCATTGACACTTCTTCAGGTTACTGAACACCGATTTACAGTTGTAATCATCTCAGAAACCATGTATCAGGAGAGACAAAAGCATGAACTGTAAAGAAGTACATTTCAGAATTATCCCCTAACATTTACAGGGTGCAACAGAAGTTACATTTTTATTAAGCTTCCTAACTTTCCTCATTTTCCGCATACACAAAGCTAATATGAGGAAATAGCTGGCAGGATGTCCTATGATTCCATATAATATTCAGTGTGGCATCATCTTCACAAAACCCCTAATAAAGCAACACCTACAATTTGGCTAGAGACCACACAGATTAAATTACAGATTAGACTGAGGCACTGGACATTGGGAAATGTGGAAAGGCAAAAAAGTGACAGTTAATAATGGACTTGGCTAGGAGATGTGGAGGGAATTCTAGCATTCTATGTTTCTGTGAATTGTACGATCCATGCTCCTGAGGTCTCAACTACACCTGAAGAATCAAAGTTTTTTTTACTGCAGGAATTAAAACCTTATCCAGGCTAACA
This sequence comes from Calypte anna, assembly GCF_003957555.1. Classification (NCBI taxonomy): domain Eukaryota; kingdom Metazoa; phylum Chordata; class Aves; order Apodiformes; family Trochilidae; genus Calypte; species Calypte anna. Next base: position 35,123,210 of record NC_044251.1, read on the forward strand.
GCCTAGCATCTGGGTTGTAGTTAGCATGTTGTGGGTAGACATAGATCCACAGACACCTGTCCCCCAACTACAGCAAACAAATTACTTCCCAAATTTACCACAAGAGCAAGGATCAGTACTTATCCAGATAAAAACAGTCCTTCATGATCAAGGATCAAATGTTCATACATTATTTTACAAATCTTAAAATAATACATAGTGAAAGGCAGTCTTACATTCAGACAGATGGAAAGGTAAACGAATACAGTTCATCTTACATAGGAACTCATAGCCTGATGCTAGCAAAGGGCTCCTCCGTTTACAGAATCTCGGAACTGTAAAGATGCAGTAAAACAGCAGTAAAATGCCCGCAAACTAAAAACAACAAATCTAACCCACAGCAATAAACACATTACTATCTCCCTCCTCCTCCTCCTCCTAGAAGCTGACTTCTTTGTAAAGAGATGCAACCTTTTTATAAACAAAAAAATAAAACCAAATAGACAAACGAAGACAACATATTTGCTTCTGAAACAGCAGAACGTCAAAAGGTCACTGCTGAGGTTAAATAAAAAATTACTTGTTTGGTCATAGGGAGAGGTGTACATTCATTGCATTTTCTATACAATGAACATAAATTAACAAATGTTTCAGAATGTGAACTCTTTAGCATTAAAGAATCAAAAAAGCCCTAAAAACATACTAATATGTTTAAAGCTAAAAGCACTTGATAGAAAATTAACACTGTTAATTGTATTTCAGAAGTCAAACCTTTTGCTAGAAAGATCTTAAATCCAAGAAGTTAACGCATTTGATTCCTTTATGCATTATATCCTTTAAAGGACTCCTGCAAAATTAACTGCTGAGGTTATGCTTTTCCTTTTATATGACTTCACAAGTGAGTCAAGTGTCTGGAAGAAGCACAGAATTGAAGAACTAAAGGTTTAGTTTTTACAATTTGTTAAAAAAACCTAAACTATGTAAGACACGTGGTAGCTGTAAATCATTATGAGTTATAAGTGCAGATTTTTTTTCCCACCGTTTTCCCTTGCTGTTTCCTATCACTTGTTTATAGGTTACTTTAGAAATCTGACCTTATAGCATTTATAGCATTAATGCTCATGGTGCTTTCCAAATTACAGATGACTGCTTGAGCTAAGGAACCTTAGCTGAATCAAAATCAAACTAGAGAACTACTGACACAGGGCTCCTACATGCTTTTGGATTGTTCCAATATAGTTCGCAAATTTACAGGCCTATTATGGGCAAAAACTATTAACTGCATCTATTACCGAGATGAATTTACGATATGAATAAATGAGACGAAGCTTACGCTCCTCCAGCCTCATCCACCTACCCGTAGTTCAGACTAACGCACACGTTTATCCAGACAAACAAAACCTGCCATTAAAAACTTAACTGCCGCAAACACGCAGGTCGCAACTCTCCAGAGGCAGCGACGAGTGCCAGAATTTAAAAAGCTGCGATTCAGGGAAAGCCTCTTTTCCCTGCCACCCTCCCCGCAGCCACTCCTGCGAGTGCACCAGTACCAGCCCAGCCCGGGGGAGCCTGCCACCATTTGGCCTTTGTGGAAGGAGAACGAGTTGGTACTTCCTGCAGGCGGCCGCCCGCGCCTCCCCCCGCAGCAGCGGGCAGCAGTAACCAGAGACAACCTTGGGCTTCCCGAGCTGCGAAAAGTTACACTCCTCCCCCTTCCTCCTCCCCGGCTTACCAGAGACCCCGGCCGAGCTAATTATAACTGCGCTAACAACTTCCACCGCAGTCGCCGCTCCTCCCGCCCTGACCGCCGGCCTCACCGGCCCCGCTCCGCTCCCCCGGACCCAGCCGTGACTCCTCAGGGCTCACCGTGCCCCCCTCCTCCGTCCTCATCCCTCTCCGCCTGTCTCCGCCGCCTCGTCCCCGGGCTCCGCCGGGCCCCCGCCCTCCCCTCGCCCGGCCTCCGTGCCCCGCCCCCACCCCCCAGCGGGGCCCCCTGCTCCCCTCAGGGGGCTTTCCCACTGCCCCTGCCCACCCGGCCCCAACCCTCCGCCGGCAGCCGCCGCTGCCCTCCCCCCGCGCCGTGCCGCCTCCCTGCCCCCAGGCTCGCCAGCCCCACGCTGGCGGAGGAAGGGGCTGTGCCCCGGCCCCCCCATAGCACCTCCTTCAGAGCCGCCGCTCGGCTCGGGCCGACCCTGCCCTGCCCGGTGCCTCACCTGGGAGTGGAGGAACCCCCCGTTCTTCCGCAGCCTCCCGTGCCCTCTCCAGCCAGCCAACCGGGCTCCCTACCACGGGGCTGGGACTCCGACCGGGAGGAGGCGGAGGCGAGCGCCACCCCCGCCGGGCCCCGGCAGCCTCCGCTCCGCCCTTCCCTCCGCCCGCGGCACCTACAGCGGAGAAGGAAGGGAGGGGAAGGGGGGGCGCTGCGTGCACCGCGCCCGCCAGCTGGCCGCCTTCCCATTGGCCAGCTGTCCCTTCAACCTGCCCAGCAACCATTTTCTGACTGGCCGGCGCTCTGAGGGGGTCGGGCTCCGACTGGCCCAGCGGTGCCGCCCAATGAGAAAGCAAAGGAGAGGGGAGGGAGGCGGGGCCGCGCTGCTGCCTCACCCAATGGGGAGACGGGCGCCGCAGAGTCCCCCGGCTCGGCACTCCGGGAGGCGGCTCCTCCCGCACGGCGCGGGTGCCGCTGAGAAGGGCGGGGGATGGTGGGGACGGAGGGGTGAGGGGGGTGAGGAGAGGCGGAGCTGCCGGGCAGGCACAGGGCTGGACACCGGCCGGCTGCACGCGGCGCCGCCCGTGAAGGGAGCGAGGGACGGCCCGGACCGGCGGTGTGGGGGGGGGAGGGGGGAAGAAGATGGTGAATGAGTGGTATCGGAGAGCTGCGGCGGCACCGGGCGGGCAGGGCTCGATACCGGCACTCAGGACCCTCGACCCAGGCCCTGCGCGCCCCGCCCACCCCCTCCTCTCTTTTTTTTTTTTTTTTTTTTTTTTTTTGTGGTTTAGACTCTGGACGGAAATTGCCAAATTTCATTCGGAAGACTCGCAAGGGCCTCCGTACAGCCGCATTCCTTCAGCTCCCGTTTCCAGAGCAGTTGGGAAATAAGGCAACCACGTCTCACCAAGCGATAGACCTACATCAAACATTGCACAATTCTTCCAGAAATGTTCACTTAATTTTTTTTCCCCTTCTTTAAAGATGAGGTGGCTTTGGCCACGCTCAAACCTCTCCTGTTTGCTTTCCACGGGTACTTGCCTAATCAAATTATATTGGTACAAGCATTTGTACAAAGCAGATTTCAAAATCTGATGTTCAAATGCTTGTAAGGATTGATTTTGAGCCCTTGTTCAACCCTACCATACCTGATGAATCTGCAGAAAGCTGCTCTGCTCTCCGAAATGGGTTTAAATCAGTCTGTAGGACAGTAAAAACACACAAAAATCAAGCTCACTTGTGCAAACAGGATTTCCTACCTTGCACGTGTGTCCAGACCAGCTTCACCCACAGGTTGCATATTGGTCTGTTAAACACTACAGAAACACCTGCAGTTGTCGGTGGAGATAAAATAACAACTGTGATGAAAGATCAGTTGCTTTTTGTCATTACTCAGAAAAAGAAAACTCAGTTTTTGGAAACTCCTCGGGTCCAACAGGTTTTGATGCTCATGTCTCCCTGTGGGCATTTGTGAAGGGGTAGGAGTGTCCAGGCCCAGGACTTGAAGGAAGGGGCAAAGGGCAGATGCACAGAAAACTGTAACTGACCCCAGTGGGGTCCGGTCCACTGCTGGGGGCAAGGGGACATTTCCACAGGCCACCTCTCTCCTGCAGCCTGCTGCCACCGATTTCTGGACCCCAGCTGTGCTCTGACCTCGCTGCCAGCAGCCCCAAAGCACAGAATAGGAGCAAGTGCTGCCACAAGAATTAATGAATCCTTTTTGACACACTGCCAGGGCTTTGTGGGAGAAGGGCTAAGTCCCTGAATGGCTGAGGGGTGACACTCCTACCCCTTTGGTCCATCTGCTGCACCAGAAGCAGGGGGCCAGTGGCAGTGCTATTGGGAAGAGGAATGGACCAAATATCCCCTGTACCCCTTCCCTTCCCACCATGCACTGTGACTTAATTGGAAGAGTGACTCCAAGATGTCCAGGGTTTTTCTGTATGCTCAAGTCAGCCAAGGACAACCATGAGTATCCCACCAGGACCAATCCCTGCCATATGCTAGGGATTATCTCAGAGGAACAAAGGATAGACACACAAGGTAGCTGGTGTAGAAGGGACATTATCTGAAAGGGTTATGTCTAATGAAGCACATAAAGGGGTAATGTAACCAGCAGCACCACCAAAATATTTTAGTAACTTAAGCAAAAATTAGGTTTTCTAGACTGGAGGCCAGCTGAAACCATGAACTTTCAGAGCAAGCCCACAGCACTGGTGTAGCAGTCAATTCATTCCTCTACAGCTACAGTGAGTGAAAACAATTCCTGAGCCACCCTGCCCTTCTCACAGCCCTCTTGGTCCTCAAGTCCTCCTTATTCCAACTGCCAGGAGCCTGGATGGGTGAAGCACATTTGTCCCCACTCAGCAGACACCATCTTTGCTTTCCTCACTTCTGTGCAGTCAGATGTTTTGTACCCAATTTTTAACTTAAAAAGGGATGTGTGTGCCTTCTACAGCAGGAGTTTGTAGAAAGGTCCATTCTGTTTCATACATGCTGAGAAGGTCTATGAAAAAATTTAACATGGACACGTTAAATAGACACATCAGAACCTTGGCTTTATGGCCTAATATTTAAAGAAGTTAATAGAAATTACACAGTCCACCAATTATTTTCAAAGGTTCTTGTCACTTTTTCCCTTGTGGTATATCAAACAGTGGAATTTGTGTAAGAGAACTGGAACCCAGTTCAACTTAGCTACGTTCATGACCGTGCAACTCACATCTTAAACCTAGAGATGTGTTTGTCTCAGGAATTCTTAAGTCTTCAGTTTGCATGTAAAGACTTTCTTAACAAAAACTTTCCTTAAAAGCCCTTACTTTCTCAAATGAGGTCATGTTCTTGCAGACTTCAGTGCTCTTCCATTTTGCCTTAAACTAACCTCAAGGCAAACAGAAGACTTGCCAACATGAGTTCTTTTTCTATTAAAACATGCTCTTTCAGTATGACTATACTCACTGCAGCAGCCCAGGATACAATTCTCATGAGCAGTTTTGCTTTTGCAGCAAATTTCACACAAACTAGAAAAAAAAAACAACCCCCAAACCAATCAGGGTCTCTATATAATTCATCTGAAAGGATGACTGGAGGTCTGCTGCTTCTACTTACCTTTGTACTAGGCATCTGTTCAAAAACAAAATTCCAGGAACACAGGAACTAATGAAGACTGCTTTCCTATGGATTTATACCTGTGATTAATTGCCTCTGTGTCTAAGGCACAAGCTCTAATTGAAGCTGGTCTCATGCCTGGAAATTCATCTCTCCCTTATCTGGATTACTGGATACAGACTGCAGTTTTCTTCTTATCTCTCATTTACCTGCACACTTGAAAAAAAAATAATTCCAAAAATGTAGTGACTGTGAGATCTGCCAGATTTGATTTAAATTAATTCTGAGTGACTGAATGCCATACTTCCATTGAAAAGTAAGAAAGGGTAGTGCCTACTGCACTAAAGCATGGTCAGTTCTTTCTGGTGGTAAACCCTCTGTGAACTACTAAATAATCCTACACTCAAGTTTAAAAAACCAACAAAACCATGACTCAAGATATTAATTTTTTTAAAAGCCAACACATTATTGAGTATTTGTCAGAGTACTAAAGGAGCAATTATTCTGTCAAACGAATCACGATTTACAAGAAAAAGCACTTTGTCCCTGTAACTTCCAAAGCAGATACAAAAGCAAACCACATAACTGGGCTTTAATTAAAACAAATAACCACTCACAATTTTATTTTAAACTTTTGTCAGCTTGCTATGCAAAAAAACCCCCAGTACTTTCCATACCTAGCATTTCTGTCAGTAATGATCTCAAAAACAGAGAAGTGAATTTGTTAAAAGTACTGTTTTTGTTCTGTGTGTATTAAACTCTTGATGGCTGGGGTATTTTTTGTTTGTGGGTTTTTAAATTTTATTTTATTTTAGCCATATACCTGCTGTTAGCTTTAGAAGTCTTTTAAAAGCTTGCACAACCCAAGTTACATTTTCTTGATCTCCAAAACTTGCCTGTAACTTGACCATGAAAAATACAGGTTTTTTGTTCCCTTGTTGTAAATTTTACTCCTACAGTACTTACTTGCAGCTTCCCACATGCCCCTAAGGGACTTACAAATACAGAAGACACGTGGATGTAATTTCTTTTTAATTCTGTTTTTGCAAAAAGTCAGGTAATCACCTGTATCTTCAATTATACTTCCCTAAAAAGATGGCAGTTGACATTACTGAACATTTTCCCTGCAACGGAAAGTTGCCTCTAGCTTTAGTGTGCACCAACACTTACACCACAGTAATTCTTCAGTTCATAAAACATTCATTTTGAGGGCATCTTGGTTAATCAAAGGATTGATTGATGTTTTTTTCATAAAAAGATACCATACAAACTTCTGAAAATGTCAGATAATGAAATGTTAGTATTTTTCAGTGGCTTTAAAAAAAAGCCAAGTCACCACAGACATCTGAAATAAATCTCTCTCCTGACAAATCAAATTATTCAGCAGGATTTCATCTCTTCTTGAAACTTTCTTAAAAATAGTAAAATTTATCTCAACTGTCAACCTTGCAAGAGCCAACAAAAGGAGTTTAGACAATCTTTGTGAAAGCTTATAGTTGAGTGAGAGAAACTGACAAAAAGAAAAGTATTTTCCTAAGATGTACATTCAATTTCTTTGCAATTAGGTGGTGTTGTACTTTTGGTATTACTCAAGTAATTTGAATTCACACTCATTTTAGAGCTGATGAGCAATCAAAATTTGCAGTGATCAGTCATGTTGGTTTTTGGTGGTTTTGCATAAGGGACTATACATCCTAGGCCTGAGACATAACTGTACTTTCACTTTGAACAAAAGTCACTTTTAAAAGCATTTTTGTCTTATCCTAGATGTCAAAAAATAGGTGTGATTTTTTTTTCATCCTGGCTTTGACAGTTTGTTTAGTTATGTAGGAATATGGAATAAATCACAGAACTGTAAAGCAGTCATACACTGTCAATATTCTGAGGCACAAGGCATCTGTAACAGTCTGATAATTACAACAGAAAACTGAATTGCCAGTTCACAATAATGTTTTTTACAATTCCTACTAAAGCAGACCAGGTATACCTGGGACTTTAAAACTTCTCTTAAGACAGTTTTGAGAACAAGGTAATTCCTGGTGAGCGTGAAGATTGGCATGTGAAATCCCCAACCCACTCAAGGCTGAAACCCCTCTGTGCTGCACTGCTGAGGCAGCCTGGAAAGGTGCTTCTCATCCAAAGAAACAAGTCCCTCTTCATGGACTAGATTTGTCCTTTAGGCAAATATGGCTACATTCCTGGAGACAGGAAATGTCTTTTGCTAGATAACCTAATACCTGTACAACAGAGAGCAGATTAAAAACCCAACAAACACTAAAGAGGGAAGTGATAACCAGCTGAGCTTTCAGGCACATGAGCTGCTAAGGCAGGCTGGATCCTCACACCAGAGCCTTTCCTGAATGCCCCAGCTCTAGAAGCTCCTTCTGTTTCTGGATGTTCTTGCAAGTGAGAGAGGAAAATAAAACCACAGGCTGAAGGGGTAAGATATTCAAGGTTACCTGAGAAGGGAGCAGATTTGATGTTAGTTATTCTCTTGAAAATACTTCCTTTTTGTTCAGATCTAAAGCTGGCATATGTCATTCACACCAACAATCTTGTTTCAGACGGTGTTGACTGCCATGTGTGTTTCATGACTCTTTTCCCTAGAACACATAAAAAGAAAAAAACCTGCGAGCAAAATTTTACAGAAGCCTTTTCTAATTTAACAGAGGTTAAATAATTTCCCATTTATTTGTAGAAATTAAGAAAATCGCCAGCAAATAACATCTCTTGCCATTTGTACTAACAATTCACAAAGTAAGTAATTTAAAATTCATTCATTTTACAGGCACCCTGTAATTTCTGATGTCTCTCAGTATCTTAGAGGAATACAAAGAGGGAAAATATACTGTATTAACACCTTTGAGTGATGTTTATTTAACTAAGACCTCTTTGGACTAGCAGAGAAATGACAGTGCAATTTAGAAAATAAGGTTTGTGGGGCTTTTTGTGTTTTTTTGTTTTTTTAACAGGATAAGTGAAGCTACCGCAAACAAGCAGCTGAATTAGACTAAGACACCCCAATAACGTAGGGAGAGAAGCTGATTTTCACTGACTGGTGCTTGCAAAGTCAGAGCAGCTCTAGGCACACAGCAGTTCTGTACAGAGACTGGGCAAGTTGCAGCAACACAAATTCTTACACCTGCTGAGGAACTGAGCAAAGATACCAGGCATGTAAAAGCACACTGGATGAGACAGAAGTTTTAGGAAGATAATAAACTGGGATATATACTTCTGTTTCAATGCTTAACCTCATAAACATGTACGTACCTTGTGCCTTTCCTGTTAAGCCAAGCACCCACTAGGCATAGCTCCCTCGGTAAAGGAATACACCCAGATAGATGCTTCTTAAACCAACACAGATGTGTTTACAGCTGTACACTTGACATATAGTTTAAGAGTTATGAACAAAGTATATAATTCCTACCTGTAACATGGAGACTGATGTGCACTAAGGAGGGAGAGGAAAGCATCTTTTAAAATATCTTCACATGCAAAAGTGCATTTAGTGAAAATGAAGGAACAAGAGGCAGAGAGGAATACCCATAATTCAAATCTGTGGTTTGAACCACAGTTCCATAGCAGTTTTGGGGAACTTTCCCATAGGATCAGAAAGAATTTAGCTATTCAACTCAATGCTGATGTACCCTTTGTAAAACTCTGGAATGGCCTGGCTTTCTGCTTTACCCTAAGGCACCTGCTGTCCAATTCAGTGAATCTATTCACACACACAAAAGCATCAAGAAAGATTTCCTGTGGATTTACAATTCTGCAGGAAGAATCTCTGATATTGCAACAACAGCTGCCAAGTAAGACTGTCATGCCACTGTGAGATATGGCAGTTCACATCAGTTCACATTTGTACCCTCCTGAAGCAGGCTATACTACTGCAACACCTTTCAGCAATGAGTGATGTCTCTACTGATTATAGAGACACACAGCATGGGCTTGTATGTTTGGTCCAGCTGTATTATACAGAAGACTGAACTTGGAAGTACCTGTATGGTATTTCATAATTTAATATAAAGTTATTAATCAAACTTTAATTCAGGAAGACATGTTTAACTACTACATACAGTAACTATGGATTATCTCATGTCCAATACAATATTTGTATTCTTAATAAAAAGAATGTTCTCAAATTCACTGCAAGGCTCCATGTGACTGAGGAAAGATGCATTCATCCAACTATGAAGTTGGAAATTTTTTCACAAACCAGGTATTTCTACAGCACTTGTTGAAGTGGTAAGCTCAATGGTCTCATTTTATCGAGGTGACCCAGGAATGTCCTGAATACCCCCCTCCTACCATCCTCCCCCTTTTAGGGATTTGAGAATTTGAAAAGGACAGTGCATATAGGTAAGGTCACTTATGGGAAGGCAAAGTCTGTAGGTGCAGGAATGTACTCCCTTCATGTTTAGTCACTTGTGTGGCTCAGGTCTACAGACACCAACAGAGCTACTGGCAGATTCTTCCCCTGGCACAACCAAAGCTGACACATTCCAGAATCCACTCAATCTTTCCCCCCTGTTTTTACCTTCATGGTAGATCAGGGCATTTACCCAGTAGCACCTGGTGAAGATAAATATTTGCCATTTTTATACCAAATTTATACAATGTATTTGATCTATCCCTTCCCCCCCAAAATCTCATAGGAATAAACTTAATGTAAATATACACACTCTCAATCAATCGTGAGTACTTGAAGAAAGGAACACCACCCCACATTGCAGTATCTTTTGTTATTAAAAAAAGCCAAGAGGAAACCCTTGGTAAGAGTGGAGCATATTAATTATGACAAGACATCATGACATACCAGCTGAGATGTAAAGGCCGCTAATAACACTTTTTGTAGTAATTAGTGCAAGATAGTTATATCAAATAAACAAATATTTGATGGTTGACTTCAGTGATAAAACAACTCACTTGACTACATTTACATATAAATACACATAAATAAAAACCTATGTAATTTAGGTTTGTAGTTAACAAAAATATGGTCTGTAATTGTATCTAGCTGGATCAAAGCTCTTCCTCTAATGATACTCTGATATATGGGGTATGACAAGCATAACCATACAATTCTCAATTTAGTAAATTACTACTCTATAAAACAGAACCATGAAAACAGCTCTTACATTTTAATGTAAAGTATAAAATTGTGTATTTACATTTACATACACTTTACTGAACTACATGGGGTAGCTCACAGTAAAAAAACATCCCTTTTTGAAAATCTTTCCAAAAATACATCAACTGCAGATATGATCAAAAGTTACTAAGTTAGCAGCTGACATAATATCTGTAGTAAAAATATATTTTAAGAAAATACCTGAAAAAAATCTAAACACCAATAAACATTTAAAAACTACTTTTGAAGTAAAAATTGTAGCAAAAACCAGAATAAGCTAGCTAGAATAACAGGAACTATTGCATACTGCTCTTTAAGAGCCATGTAGCGACTTAGAACACAAGCAGCAGATGTGGTAGGAGTTGCAGTGTAACAAAGTGGAAATTGGAGGAAAATAGGAAACCAGTTATCAAACTTCTCTCCTTTATTACCATTATACTGGGAGAAGTGTAAGAAAAGACAAGAGACTCTCACTGTCTCTCTCTGAGCATATCCTCCATGAAAGACTAAAAAAAAAATTGGCAAAAGGAACCAAATTTTGGTTTTTGTTTTTGAGCCTTGGACAAGCTCAAAACCATTTACCATATGTACTTACAGTTCAATGGACAATAAATTGATTACACTACAAGTTGCAGGTTAACTTTAAGAGTTAACACTATTTTGCAATATGAAGTGCTTTTTTAAAATATATATCTATATGATATATAGATATTTATAAAATACACGTGCAGATTTGATAGAACAAACTGTGGAAACAGCTTTCTTGAGTCTTTTCCTCCCACTAACAGATCCTTCTCTCCTGCACAAGGAGTTTCAGGATTCAACAAGGATTTCCACAATGTGATCAAGCTCATTAAGATCAGATTTACAATTAGAGCTAGAAGTTGTAGTTGTTGGAGAAGAAAACGTTTCAAGTCCATCACAGTGTCCCATTTTTGAGTTGCTCATCATGCCTGTTAGCATAGTATCAAGATCATAGTAAGAATTGTCAACTTCTGAAAAGAGATCTTCAACAGAATTAGGACTTTTATTCTCCAGTGTTTCAAATATTTGATCTAATGATTTTTGAAAGCTTCCTTTATTTTCTTGAGGGTTCTCCATTTCCCACACATTGCTCTGCAGGTTTCTCGGAGCTTGCACTGAAGAGGCTGTTGACATAGTTTCTGAACTATCTTGTGCTTGGTCACTCTCAAAGTCTTTATTGAAAGTACTATAGTCTGGAACAAGCTTTCCCTCAGCTTGTTCCCTAGATGAACGACAGAGGATATCTGTTGAAACAAGACGATCCAGGGAAGCCTGCCCTGTACTTTGTGTGTTAACCATCTGCCAAGTCCCATCTTGAGTCATTTCCTCTTGGATCTGCCGTACCGTGTTCGCTATAAGTACTGAACGACAAAGGTTTGGTTCAACCAGCATGTGGCACAGCTGAAGTTTAACCAAGGACATATCTAAAAGTGACTGCCGCTGAAGATTATATGAAGGAATAGCCTTAATACCAGCCAGAGTTCCTTCAATATCTTCTTCGCCATCAAAACATTTTCTTTTTAATCCTCGCACAAACATTGTGTCCTGTTAAAAAAAAACATAAAAATTCTTGTACAACCCTACAGCTCAAGAGGAAGGTGGAAAAAAAAGACTAAAAAAATGAAACCGAAAACTTTAAACACCAACTTATTTTAAGAGAGGAACATCAGAATTGTCATACCAGGTTATAGCATGGCCAGTCTGGTACAACACGGGTCAGGAACATATGGACTGGCTCCCAAAGATGGCACTTGGGAACCAGGGGTGAGCAGGTCCACGAGTCCTGGCATTGGAGAGAGGCAGGGGCTCCCAGCTCCTGGCTCCCATTAAGCTCCATACTTGATGGAAGTCAGGAGCCACTGCTTTGTACTGAAGCAAACATCTCAACAGCTGTACTTCACCTACTGGAGAGGCAGTTTCTCCTCACTCCTCCTGAGTTTCTGCTAGCATACTCAATCTCTAGTTTTGGAAATAAAAATACAACCTGGCACAATATTTGACCCCTCCAGAACATCAACATGTCTAACAGAGTAACATGAAAAAACCACTATGGGCAGCATACTTGAAAAGGTTAGCTTATTTTGGCTATAGGGAGAAAAAGATGTACATCTGCTCCATACAACTTAAGACATCCAACTGAAGTGCCTAACGCAATCTTTCCAGTTCCTTTGCTCAGATGAGTAACAGAACTGTGTGATTCTAATACAAACTGTGCAAGTCCAATAAGTAGTCATACTCTGTATGGGCTTCTGTACTTTTTTCCCAGTTGAAAGCAAGTTTTCCATATTCCCAGTTTAGTTTCACCAGCTAAAAATAAGTGGGGTGCATCCAGGCTTCTTATTTGCATCTATAAATCACTCGCTGAATTTTCCAATGTATGCCTTTCAAGTACTTGGCCTTTTCTCTTCTGAATTGCTCTAATTTTGACAACAGAACACAGTGCAAATATTGCAGCTGATATCTTGAAATACTTCTGTTTTTTTTAATTTAGTGGGTGTCACTTCTTTTAGTCTTACAAAAATCAGGCTGCAAATTAAAGCTAGTACCTGTTCTTTGAATTTCTGTACCTTTGTTATGCCCCTTCCAAGTCTTCTGTCCTTAGAATACCTGTTTGCCCAGCATCTGGGGACTTTCTTTAGGATAGTAACCTAAACGAAACTATGTTTTTCAACTAAAAGCTGATAAATACAAAATACTATCACTGTGTCTTTCCATATAATTTTCCATTTCCCTTGGTAAGCCCCAACTTCTACCTTGCTTTTCTGGTTGCTACAGAATGTTCCATATATTTTAAGAGCTCTCTCAGCTTTTTCAGAGTCACTAAAAATCCATCGAAGTGCAACATTGTTCCTTTCAAAATACATTACACACTTATCTTCTCTGAAAACCTGGAGATAGCACAGCAGCTAGATAAACACTTGGTCTGACTCTGTACAACACTTCTTACACTGCTGAATACATCTATGAATTAACTTTTTTTTATTTGCCAATTCTTTGTAAAGACTGCACAAAAGGTACAAAGCTCTTTGGAAATTGTAAGGCAGAGATTATAATATAGAACATACTAACTTAGTCTTACGGTAATTTTTCATAGACTTCTTAAAAACTATCCATGGATTACCAATATATTAAAAGGCTTGGAAGCTTCTTTGAAAATTTTCTCCAGTAACCTGACATACTGTCAAACAGCCCGAATTTCTGCTCGATTGTGCCTTCTGTGGCACATCAACAGAAAAACTGAACTCGGCAGAAAACTTGACTAGGGTGTGTAGAAGCAGAGGAAAAAAACATTCATGGATTCTTAAAGATAAACCTTCCACAGCTTTTACTGGAGTTTTTGTTAATCCTGATGTCCAGTTCTTTGTCCCCATGCTCCTGAGACTACACAGAATACTAGATTACAGTTTGATTTAAGGAAAAAATGACCAACCAGTAATTGTGTTTGGTGCAGTCCTTCCTCTTCTCCCATGCTACTGAGCAAGAGTCCATACAGCAACACTTAGGGCATCACCTGCCAAGTACGGGGAAGCAAGATGTCAGCCAAGTTCAGGAGATGCACAACAAAATCGTTTCCCATTTCAGAAAATTATACACCTCTATAATTTGTCAGTTGCTTCAGTATCTGTATCCTCTACCACACCACTGCAAACTTGAATAGTACTATTAAACCCAGTTTACAGCTAGAGCACAAAGGTGATTTGCCCAACACATAAAATCTCTGGCAGGAGAAGAAAACTGCCAGTTTAAGTCCAAGTTCTAGGCTATTATTACCCAACCTTTGGACCAGCCTCTCCCATATCCTTACACCTTTGCCATTGAAAGAACAAACAAAATCATTAGTGACCATCTGAAAAATTGCACACAAAAGCATACTGAAAGCAAGCCCTCATTACTTTTAACACAAGACCATAATTTTCACCTTCAATGTACAAAACCATGTATCTCTGTGTCATCTACAGAAAAAGAGTAAGCAGGCACAAACAGAAAACTGAAACATAGAAAAACTAGAGAAATCTCCTTTACTAGCTCAGAAACTTTATGACTAACATTTGTTTTGCAAGATTACAATAATGAAAGCAATAACAGTAATTAAATCACTCTAATTATAAAGGCTAAGTTTTAAAAACACATTTAAGGCAAAGTAAGATTTGATATACTTAAATACAACTACTAAACACAGGCAAGAATTCCTTTAATTCCTGAAACAAACAAAAGTGCTCCATTTCAACAGGCTACAAAAAACTTGCATGATAAAATATGTAAACAATTCAGATACTTTTCTAGACATGTCTGCACAGTGCAAGACAGTTCAGTGTCTGCAACTGAAGCACATACTTAGAAAAGAAACATATAAAAAGGATGCATCCATTTTTGTTTTCTACTGTGGCTAGTCATGAAAAATTTTTGAAGAGTGCTTGCTTTCAAAATTAGGGTGGAAGGAGATGACTTACACAGGACTTAAAGAGAGGGTGGAGGCAGAAAACATGTTGCTCACAGGAAGCTGCACACTTGCTAAAATACCACAACCTAAAACCCACCTTGAACACTCTATAAAGCCAAAGTCTCTTTACTGGATCCATAAATATTTAGCCTGTCATGTAGTGGAAACTGTATTTCAGTTAATTCATAATCTCATTCTCTTTTACAGAATGAGCTCACATCAACCTTCAAGACAGGGTTATGAGGCATATGAACTACAATTCCAGTGAGACACCACAATATCAAACCAATTAAGTATTTGTTTCTCTCAAACACCTTGAGATGCTATTAAAGTTCAGAAGTTCTTATTCCCTGAGATTCAAAACAATCTATAAATAAAGAGCCATCTATTCCAGAGCCTGCATATGGTAACTACGTGAATTCCTTTCTTGCTATTAGATGTGCTTTTAGTTTAGGGTAGTTGGCAAAGACATAAATGTTTCAGAAGTCCAATCAAACAAAATTCCACAACTACAAGTAAGATGATGCAGTCACAAGAACAACAAATTAAAATATTTCCTGGTGCTGTTTTGGCTGGCAACCTAGAGGCAGAGGTTTTAGCTATCTGTCTCCCACAAGATCAGGCTGATACAGGTGATGAGAAGTCAATTTTTTGTTAAAAAAGCTGTTATCACATCCAGTCTGTTATCTATTAACATACTTAAGAAGAAAACAGGTTTCCTATACAATATAATAATGTGCAAGATCTGCTGCATGGGACTTCAGGTTCTTTCCTGGATCAATAAACAAATCATTAGCATAAACTTCAAAGCATATGCCCATCACAACAATTATTTCCTCAGATTCTACTAACTGGCATACAAGTGTGTGTTAGAACGCAAGTTCTCAGTAAAAAGAAAATATTAACCTCATAGCCATTTATCAGATGCAATCAAAACTTTGCAAATAAACAACCTTCCCCAGCCTTCCCTGCACTACCTCCAACAAGCATCATCAAGAGAACACTAAATTAAAACCTAATTAGTTCAAAGTATGTTTCTCTATTGATTTACATATTAACATACTAAAAAATGAATCTGCTAGTGTGCAAAACCTCTCAGTACACAACAGCAAGACTGATGGCGCTGTTTTAGAAACAAGGTGTTCAGTATTACCTTTATAAATTCAAGCAGCATCTGTCTGTCCAAGAAGCAATATCCAGACTAGCTATATAATCTCCCTTCTTATACTGCTGAGTGTCAAGGGCACAAACTTAGTGTGCTAAAGTTAACTGCTGTTTGAAATAGCTGTACAAAGAATGCTGTCAAGAAGACACTATCTATCGTAGCACAATACAGTATGCAAAAAAAAGGTTTATGTGAGCTTGGGTGGTCTAGGGTTTTTTGTTTGTTTGTTTTGTTTTTTTGTTTGTTTTGTTTTTTCTTTTCACTAATGTAGCACAGTATTATGCAATTCCTTAAAAGTCTTCCTTTTGGGATTGACAAATATCCAGTCTGCTTTAAAAATAAGGTGCTTGAAATTTGATCCAATTCTTACTAGAGCATCAACTTACACATTCCAGAATCCAGCTCAGTTCAGATTCATGTAACAATATGCTGCCAAAAATATACTTAAGGGGAAACATCACTTCTTTAGAGTTAGGATAACAGAGAAAACAGGAGATTTCAGAACTCAATCTTTAGGAGAAAGCAGACAAGAACTAGTCAGGCCAGTGCTGGAGGTCCACTGAAGCCAGGTGGTTTTTCCTTCTTGTACAGCCATGAGAATAGTGATGATGGTTAGCATGGGAAGGCACTGACCCTCAGCTCTACCACTCTAAACCCATCCCCGGTCCAAAATTATCCTTTACAACAACTGTGGGAAGAAATAAGAGCTATATGTAACATTGGCAAGATGTAAAGCCAGGTACTCTTCTTCAGGCATGCATGCATGCATTGGTTTTGAGTTGTAAGGTGGAATGCAGACACACCAGAACGCTGCTGGACCAACCACTGCTATTCGAACCGGAACAAAGGCACCTATAAAGCACTGTCTGGTACACTCGCCGAGAGAAGGGGTCTGGCAGGCGACTCTCCAGGACGCGAGGGCTTCGGGAATGGGAACCAACTCCCGCTAAAGGCAGGCTGAGGAGCAGGGCAGCCTCAGGCCCAGGGCAGGGGTGAAGACAGAGGAGCAGAAGGCTCGTGGAAAGGCAGACGCCGGAGCAGCTGAGCGGCGGGGGAAGGCGTGACCGGCGGGCGCGGCCGGGGCGGGGAGCGAACCCAGCGTAGGCAGGCTGGGGAGGGAGGAAAGGAGGGAGCCCGGCGGGGGCCGAGGTGGGGGTGAGACGCGATGCGGGAACCGGGGGAGGTCCCCAAGCACGGCACGCCGGCGGTGGGTGCTGCAGCGCTGGATGGGAGCTTGGGGGCGGAGAAGCGAGGGATGAGAGAGTACGCGGCTACGGAAAAGACTGAGAGGAGGAGCTGGGCGCCCGGCGCCGACGGGGAAATGTGCCTCCTGAACCCGCCAAGACCGGCCCCCCGCACCGCGAACGGCCCCAGGCAGCAGTTGCTCCTCGTCCCGCGCTCCCGGCAAACGGCCCGCCGCCATTTTGAATCCGCTCCCTCCTCCGCGGGCTCTGCCGACACCGGCTGCCCCCCCGCCCGCCCGGGCGCCACGCGGAGCCCCAGGGGAAGGCGGGCGAGCCCGGGACCTCACGCCGCGCCGCGCCCGACCAAGCCCAGCCCAGCCCAACCCGGGTCGACTTACCTCCTCCCCGCTGTTGCCGTCGCCGCCTGCCAGCGGAGAATCCCCCACTCTCCCCTCACCGACCGCTCCGCGCTTAAGGGAGGGGGCGGGACTAACCGTACAGAGCGGCCCCGCCTTCCTCCGCCCGCCATCTTATTGTCAGGGCCCACAAAGGAACTCACTTCCTCCCCGCCTCCCCGCCCCGCCCCTCCTGTAGAGCAGCGGCGGCCGCTATTGGCTGTCACCAGACCACGCAGAAGCCGCTCGCCGCTGTGATTGGCGATGCGGTTGCCATGGCGCCTGGGCTCTCCCGCCCCAAGGCACCGCCCCCGGGAGGCTGCGGGGTTGCCATGGCGCCCGAGCCCTTCCCCTCAGCCCTGAGAGGCTGCCGAGATGCGGAGGCGGGGGTGAGGCGGGGCCTTGATTTCAAACGGCGGGCAAAGCCCCACGGCGCGTTTGGGCTCCCGGCCACCGGCTCCAGCGGGAACAGGTTCAGACCTGGCTCCGCTGCTGCCTGCGAGGCTCTCAGGGAGCCTCAAGGCGGGGGGGGGGCCCTCCTACCCCGAGGTCGCGCCGCGCCGCGCAGCCTCCCCCGCAGGGCCCAGCCGCTCTCTGCTGTCGGCAGCCGCTTCCTTCAGGGCCCGGGAGCCCCCGGCGCCACCCGCTGCCGGCCCGCCCTAGCAGCCGCTTCCCACCCTCGCCCCCCCGGCGCTGCCGCCCCGCGGGGGGTGCCAGGCCCCATGACTCCATTAGCAAGGCCTCTGGCATTTCCTGTTTGGGCCTGGCCTCCCAGCCACAGGCCGCGGAGTCAGAGGCCGGGGAAGCCGCTTCCTTGGGGTGGAGGGGAGGGAAGGAGTGAAGCTTCCCTCCCCTCTCCTCGGGAAGCCTCTGTTCCAAAAAGCTCCAAGCGCCCTGCTGAGTGTAAAAAATACACCGACTAAAACCAAACCAAAAAACCCCAAAACTTTAAACGCTGCCATGACTCCCAACTCGCTGCTGCTGCACATCTGCAAGTACTTAGGCCGATGAAACGTTTCTCGTCGCTTTCCCGGTCTTGCAGCTACGTGCCGGCTGCCTCCAAAGCATCCAGAAGGAGGAGGGGGGGGAGCCGGGCTTGTCCTGGTTGCGGCTGCCGGGAGGGAGCCGCAGGGCCACAGCAGCTGCTGCCTCCATCCTGCGGCTTGGGCGAGGGGAGGATCTGCTGCGGGGAGGGGGAGAGAAAGAAAATAGAGAAAGGGTGGGCTAGGGAGCGGGGGGGGGGAGGGAAGGAATCAGCTGGGCTTGAGGCTGAGTTGGAAAGGCTGTAAACAACCGAGTTGTCGCTTGATAGGAGAAAGCAGTAGGAAGTAACGTTGCCATAGCATAGCAAGATGAGCCTCTGGGACAAGACTGGTTACCAAGTTCAGTATTTTCCCCGTTTTTATTTTATTTTTTTTTTTTTATTTTCCCATTCTTACACCGTGTTTATTACATCCGGGTGCAAAAATACAAGTAAAAATTTTGAAAGAAAAATGCTTCAAATAGATATTTTCGTCCTTAATTTAGCTTGATATTGGTGACTTACTGTTTTGTTTTAAAGAATTGAAATAGGTAATCCCACAATAAATCCTGCAATAACCTTTGAGCCTCTCTAGACTTATCTTTCGAGGCAGTGTGAGTGCTATTCCCCTGTTCCCTGCAGGATTGTTCTTTCTACTGATAGCATCATCTATAGGGTAAAGTACATTGGTCCTCTCTCCTTTTTTTTTTCTTTTCCTTTAGATACCATTAGAAGGTCTTGACATTTTTGTTTGTGGGGTCTTTTTTCCCCCTATAAATTCTCCAGTGAAATGAGAGGATGTCTGATGGCTTAAAAACCTGCATAATCTGTATTTCTGATTCAGCCACTGAAAGAAAAATACTGAAAGGTTCTAAGCACTGTCATATTTGAAATGCTGATGAATTATCAATGTTTCTTCAAGGTATTACAACATTTGATTGTTCTCAAGAAAAAACCTCTCACGTGTGAGAAACAAAACTTGAAAAGTCAAAATGGAAAAGTCTGGACAGACCTATGTAAAACGGTACAGCTGAAAGAATTTAACAGAAAGTAAACAAACTCAGGACTAAAATAGAGTAGTAGAGAATTTCATTGAATTGTAACCACAATGTGATAAAGAGAATAAAATTTTAGCTACATGCTGAAGTGTTTCATCCTCCTACTTGTTTCAGTAAATGACATTTTAACAACAGAGTTGAAAAGAAAGGTGAAAAACTGGTAATTTCCAAAACAGATATTTATATAATGAGAAAGCTGTCTCGGCCCATGAAACTTTTGCAGCTAAGACAATCTGCAAGTAAAAGCAGAACCGAGGGCTAACAAGTAGAAGGTCTAGAGACAAAGCACTGAGTGGAACTGGAAAGAAACGTCTGCAATGCAGCCTGGTGGGGGAAACTGAAATGAAGACAGTAACTGCATACAAAAGGAAAAAAAAAAAGGGGAGGGAGGGGGAGATTCAGTGGTCAGACATGGCAGGAGACCTTAAACGGGAAGGAGATTTAGAATCTGTACTCAAAGCTTCTAAACAATTGAGAGGCATTGTAGCCAGCGAGATCCTGCAGAGCAACCTGCTTGCTGATGCAATGACCAATATGGGTGATGGGGAAGAAAATGAAGCTCCCAGCCCAGCAAGGGTCTCCTGTGAAGATGGGCCGGTACTGGCACTTGGCAAAATCTTCAGTGAGTGGCAGTCCTGAGGGGATTTAAAAGCAGTGGGCAGTGGCAGCCTTTATAAAAGCCAAGGAGTGGTGAATGGGATCCTTTTATTTGTGAAAGCAGCAAGTACAGGGGTGGTTTACTAGGAGCAGGCATCGCTTCACCGCCTTCAGCTGCTCCAAGGTGCAGATCCATCCTTGGCACATGGTGGGGTTCTATTTGAGATGGAGCCCCTGCCTCAGAGTAGGAGAGCTGAGCCCCTTCCCTTGGCCGGGCAGGGGTTTGCTTGCTCTCCCCATGGATGAAGGATGGGTTTGGCTTCATCCCCATGAGAGCTGCATGTGCAGAGGGGCTGTGGCCACACAGCCTCCCCCATGGTGGAGCAGCAGCAGCTGTGGGAGCCACGCTGTCCTCCAGCTCTCCCCATCCCACAGCCTGCCCTCTCTCTTGGAAGCCCAGCCTGCCTCTTCCTCTGGCTGTGGCTGGTACCGGGTGGTGTGTGACCTGCGTGCCACGCTCCTTGGAAATCAGCCACCACTCGCTCCTTCCCAGCCCCCTTCCTTCCCTTCCCGAGCAAGGCTGTACTGGGCTGTGCTTGATGCCTCGGGAGCTTTGCTGCTCCATTCTCAGAGCTGCTCAGCCCCTGCTGAGCTGGCCAGGCTTTCACACATCGGCTGTGACAGGAAGGCTGCTGTAGGGTTGGACAGTGTTTATAAAACCACAGAAGTTAATTGGAACTCAGTGGCTGGGAGCAGGGCTGAAACTGTGGTGTTGTTGTGTTTGGTGTTTCTTTCTTTCTTTAAAAACCGACAATTTCCAGTTTATTTATGTAGCTTCATGCTGTGCAAAAGATCTCAGTCTGTGACATTTCCACACTACAAATGCTTATGATAGTGAATTTTAACAGTCTTAAAGGGATAGTGTATACAACCTTTATGTAGGTAAAGAATAAGAAACAGAAATACATGAAGAATGAAGGGGGCTTTTCTTGGTTTTGGTTTTTTTTTTTTTTTTTGGTAAGTGGATCCCTGCACTGGTATTTCTAGCCTGTGGAAAGGTCTCTTCAAGGGAGTGTTTCTGGGGCTGAGAGACACTGTGTCTTTTACTCGGTGTTTGTAGGAGGCTTAGTGCAGTGTTTCACAACCGGTGGCTTGTGAGCCCTCAGATAAAGAGGGTAGGAAAGTTAGTCAGAAGGTTGCTTAAGCTTTGAAACAAACAGTTTCAGCAAGATAGGATGCAGGCCTGTCTCAGTACCAATACTGAGCTGTCAGGGAAGCATTTTCCACTCTCTACTCCCATGTGGCTGCAGCGTTTTCAGCTGCTGGTCTGAGGGCCCAGGGGTGCCTGTACTTGCGCTGCGTGGTTCAGGGAGTGCGGCTGTGCAGAGACAGGAAAATGTGTGCTTGCACTGCTGGTGTTCGGAGCAAACCAGACATGAGTCAGCCCCGAACTGGAAGCCGTGAGCTGTTGTCAGGGCAGAGCTGTGCTCTGGTAGTGACTCTTAGTGAGAGACTCGTGTTGGCTCAAGCTCTGGGCTGTACCAGCGTGACTGTGTGAGGTTTGGAAGAGTTTTGGCTGTGATCCCGCTGGTTCAGAATGGGGACAGAGTTTGCTTGCCTCTGCCTGCTGAAGACAGTGTGGATTTGCTCTGAGTCTGTATTGTTTCTAATTACTGTTGGATTAAAGTGTTTAAGATACGTTTGTCTTTTTAATTTGGCTCCAGAGTAGGGCAGGAGGCCCACTCGTGCTGTTTCCTTTAAGCCCAACCTGGCAAATTCTGATTACCCCTGAGATAGGCAGCATTATGAAACACTCCTGAGTGCTTCTGCAGACAAGCACATTCCTGCAGCAGAGGCAGCCTAAAAAATCCAGGAGCAGATGGAAGAAAGGCTAAGGGGGGTAATTAAATGTGTCTGCTCCCTAAGAAGTAAGCCTGTTGTAGCGGTTCAGCAGGGCCCTGTAAGGCAGGTACAGGATACAACTTCATTGCGTGTGGTCTGCAGTCACAGGGCACTGAATTTAAGAGAAAATGTTTTTATACCATTACAGTGTGTTAATGTGTGGGCCACCAAAGGTGACTGGGAGTTCTGCAATGAGGGTAAGCTTCTCCTTCCCTGCTCTGTATTGCTCCACCTGTAGGAAGGGGCTGGACAAAGAACAGTGGGCATCTGGTGCTTGTTAACTAGCCAAAGTGTTCATAGTAAGTGAGCATTTGTGGGCTAACTGTAGCTTGGTATTCCATGATAGTGATCAAACTTGAGTGCCTAACAAACTGAGAATGGCATAATCAGAGTACTCATCACACCAACTAATCCACGCACCAGCTAATACGTGTCTGAATATGGCAACAGCTGGTGGGCTGTGTTGGCTCAGCTGGGTGCTTAATAGCAGTAGTAGACAGGGGATGGGAGGGAGGGTATGTGGCTGTCAGTACAAGAATGGCAAAACAAACCCATTCTTAGGAAGAAATCTGTCTGCCTGAGACCACCAGCCTGAGCTGTGGGTATCTGATTGATACACTAGGAGGCCAGGAGGATTAGAGGTGACTTGAAGTAAATTATAAGCAAAGAATGAGCTAAAAAGGACTTCACTGTCTAAGAAACACTGTGAGCTAAAATCAGCACTGCATTTATCCAAGTCAGCTAGTAACTTTATAGAACTGATAATGAATTGTTAAGAAGAGGTATTAATATGGTTTGACTGCAGGAAATAGAGTGGAGACAGAACACAGGAAAGCTGTTAGGCTGGTCCTAGCCTGCAAACTCTTCTGGCCTGCCTGGCTACAGTGGTTGTGTTGAAGTTTAAGGAGCCTTCACAGACAGCTGTGGAAGTTACTGACCATCAGTTTCCTCTTGAGGTGGAAAGGACCTGAAAGAAAGAGTGCTCTCATATTACAATATTTGTTTGTGCTCCTTAAACATCAGGGTATGACAAAATAAAAATAAGTATTTTCAGCCAGATTTACAGTTGCCAGCCAGTTCAGAGGCAGGTGAGAAATTCCAGCCATGAAACCACAAATAATGTTTAAGCACTGGCAGACAGGGCCAACAGCCAGTATGTGGCTTTCTGTTGGTAGTGGACATCTGTGGTAGGAACAAAGCCCAGATGACATAAAGTTAAGACTTCCAAAGCTTTACCTAGTGAGGTACTAAAAAACTGCCGTAGAAACCTCTAGTGACAAAGCACTATGCCTTGTACCAAACTGCAGAAGTCTCTGGATTATGCAGTAGCAGTCAGCAAAGATGGATTTTTGAAGAGCTAAATGTTGTTTGGAATTTTATTTTAAGGTTAATAAGCCCTCTTCTGGCTCATCATGGTAGTTCTGCTTTGTGTTTGTGGGGGACAAAATTGTTTGTTGTTGTAAAAGTGTTGCATTATAAAGGTTTTCTAATAACTAGAAGAACACACCTATTTCCTTCATAACAAGAATTTCCTCTTTAACACACATTTTGGACACTGGAACATTATGCTGTCTGGTGCTGCTTAAAATATGTGTTCCATATCTAAGCATAAACACCATAGGGTATGACAGTTGCTATAGCAACCAAGCATCTACTGTTAAATAGCACCCACAAGCTCAAAAAACATGTGCAGCCTGTCACTACACAAGGTATTCCTTTCTCTGCAGCAAGCAAAGTACCATATTTTCATCTTGGAAGTTAGTCTGTTTCTGATGAATGTGTTTGTGCTGTGCATGTGAAGATCTTTTTTCCCCCACCAGCTCTACCTTCTTTTGAAAACTGCAGATACTGTAAGAACAAAATAGCCTGAAGTGGTTGCAAGCTGAAGAAGTTAATGAATTATTCCTTTTCCATATATCCTTGAAGTGTGCTTCTCAGATCTTTTATGCTAGATTTGAGGCTTGCACCTTTACTGTTCTTTGTCTTTTGATATTACAGTGTTTAACTCAAGAAACCAGCCTGTTGTAAGGCACTGTGCTGTTTCTAGAAGCTGTGTCCCTGAAAATTACAATACCAGTGGGAAGCTTATTCTCTGCAGTAGTGGCAAACTGGAGAGTTATAATTCAAAAGCACAGTTAAAGCTAAGAGAACTTTCAAGGATATGTATGTCACTTAATTATTTCTAATTTTGCCTTAAAGTTGTGAAGTATTTGGACCATAAATACCAGGGGAAAAAAGAAAAATAAGAACTGCTTATGCAGTAACTTAACTCTAGTGGTTAAGACTCCAGTAATGAGGTGTTGACAGCATGAGTGAAATGTGATTTTTCTTAGACCCATCATTAATAATGAAGAGAATAAAATTAAGAATCAATTGTGATGGTTATAGAAGTTAATGCATTATCTTCAAGTAAAAATGACCCTCTCTACTCCTTGGAAGAGCCCACAATGACTGTGATGGTTTTTTGGTTTGTTGGATTCTTTACAAATTTTATTTTAGAATCTGGTAATTAATAGGTTAAACCAGAAAATGTACTGGATCCACACATTATTGCTGATGTTGATCCAGTGGTTACATATCTGAATTACACAGTGCCTAAGAAAAACAAATATCATAAATTATAGTTCGAACAGCAGTCTTTATAGTTTAATGAGAGTATCAAAAAAATAGAATAAGAAGTAGGTAAACTAAGGTGTGAAAAGGCACATTGAAAAATGTGATTTTTTTTTTTTAACCCTTTTTTCCTAAGAGAATGATTGCTAATGTCTGTCTGCCTTATCTAGTTAAAAGGTTAACCCAATTAGAAGCCTGAGTATGAGCACAGATAACAGGCTGTGCGTTAGTCCTGGTCTCTGCTCCAGTCCTGTGTCTTGATAGGAACAACACCTCTAACTCTTGTAGCAATAAAGGGATGTTAGTTAGCTCATGTCTGCTGGTGCTCTGTCAGTACCCAGTGCTTTCCCAGCAATCATTTCAATGTGTCTAATGTTAACAGGATAATACATCTTTAATTGACCTTGCTTAATCTGACTAATGAGTAGCATCAAATACCAATAGACTTGGGATAAAGTCTCCAGAGCTGCAGTGGACAGTGGTGCAGGACAACGTGGAGAGTGGCTTGCTGAAGCAAGAGGACAAGGTGAGGATCCTCAAAGAGTGATTTAGAATTTGCTGGGTGTTTAGATCCCCCAGGGGCTGGCTCAGCTGCGTGCCTTAGATGGTATTTTTACCTTCTGTCACTTAAATCTTCACCAGGGAATCATGGAAAGTTCCATCTCCATTTTTTACTGTGCGATGCAAGGGAATTGCCTCTCTTTTCCTCCACGATTTCTCTTACTTTCTTTTTTTTTTGGTTGGTTTTGTTTGTTTGTTTGTTTTTCTTTCCTCTAGTTTTTCTTCCTCTTTGTAGCCACCATTTGAAAAAGGTTGCTTGTTTCTGCTGTAGCTGGATAAAAAGTATAACCCAACCTTGTGTCTGCCTCAACAGTATGGTAAGTATGAGCTCACACACACATCCCCATCTGTACGGACTGTTTTACCTAGCAGGAGCAAGAAGTTTGACAAAATCAGGCTGCAAAGTTAAAGAGAATTTTTTTTTTTCCTGCTGTGGAGTCCACCATGACCCGCAGGAGAAATAGGGTAGAGTCTGGTGCCCTCTTGTGACTGACTTAAACTCCTGGAGGAACAATTCCGTGATTTAAAAACGGTCAGGGCTTGAATTACACTGGAAAACACAAAAAATGTTATCAAAAACGAAAGTTAATAGTACAGACAAGGAGAATTAACCTCTCAGAGTCATTTTTTGAAATGAAGCTTTGCTGCGTGGTTCAGAATTGAGGCAGTAGACTCACAACCCATATGACTGATATGTTGAATATGTCAATGATATGTAGCTTACCTAAAAGCTTTTCTTTATGCTGGTAAATTAGCTGTGGTACTGAAGCACAGACAAGTCAGGTTTATACATTAGTATTGCTTCACATCATAGAAGAATATGTCCAAGCTACATTTCTACAAAGAGATTTTTCTTCAAATTCTTGAGGTTTGATGTCATTATGACCTGAAACTATGGGCTGTTAAAAAAAAAAATAAAAAAATTCTCATTTTGTTTTCCACTGCTTAAAGGGAAGGAGGGCAGGTATCACAGCTTTGATTTAACTTCATGTTGATTTATTTGTAATAGTATTCAGTATCTCTGGAGAAAAAATACTGGTTTCTGGGATTTTTCCTTGTACAGTGTTATTTCTCATCTTGGAATCTGACTGAGAAATGGTTCTAGTATCTGAAGCTGAATGGTAAGAAAACAAAAAGACAAATATCTAATATAATGTCAAGCTTCCTTCCTCTCTTGTGGGAGGGGAACATTTCTGGTCAGAAGAGTCTGTCTGTCTGCATCTGCTTCATGCTCCCATGTATAAAGGAAGTTCCTCATTCATCCCTTTTGCTTGTTTCTGATAGAAATCTCAGATCTACACTGTCAAGGCAGCAAAAATCAAGTCATGTTCTCGAGTTCCCTTGTTATTTAATGTACATTCTTCTTCCCTTTTATGGGTTGCTGCATCCAGTCTTGAATTTAGTTTGAGCCTTGTGCATTTGTTATCTTCATGACACAGCAATTACTGCAAGTCCTGCAGGGAAGTGCTCAATTCCATTGAGAGTTATCGACTGTCCATTTCCATAAGCCTTATTTTAGGGAAGTTTTGAACAAAAGAATTAGAGGTAGACTGGCTGGATTTTTTAAAAATACCTTATCAAATGTTCTTTATCCAACATATCCAACAGTGTTGTTACCTATAAATGACAAATATCCAAAAATAGAAACTACTTGTAGTGAGTAGTGTTTAAGACAGGCAAAAAAACCAACCCTAAATTTATCAAATAAGTAAGTATTTGTGCTGCTGCCTCACACATATACGGCTCACACTGTCAGAGATATATTCACAAAACCTGATGCTAAGGAAGTGTTTCCCAACTCATGAAAATAGTGCCAGGAAGGAAGAGCTTGAGAGGCAGTGTCCACATGAACAGATCTCAAAGCACAAAGAATTTTAGAGATTATTGGTGGTG
Source organism: Calypte anna (assembly GCF_003957555.1). Taxonomy (NCBI): domain Eukaryota; kingdom Metazoa; phylum Chordata; class Aves; order Apodiformes; family Trochilidae; genus Calypte; species Calypte anna. The sequence continues at coordinate 35,150,491 of NC_044251.1, forward strand.
GCCTATCATGCATGGAAGTTGCAAGAGCAAATGCTATTGGTATTACTGATTCTTTTCAGCCCTGTACCCAAAGACATACTGTGAGCCTTGTGAGCACTTGGCCCTGAGTGTTTCCAGTCTGGAAGACAAGTCTGGTTTGGTATTAGTCTTACCTTTTGGAGGAAACAAAACGTCTCCAAACACCAAAGTATCCCAGTGAGAAAAAATCCCAGTGAAGTCCCCAAGATTCTGCTGCCCCTGTTACCATTAGAAGACCCAAAGTTACAATGTAATCTGGTGGGTTTTTTGTTTTGGTTTGGTTTTTTAAATTTTTTTTTTTCCGTTGGTGCCCGCGCACAAATAGAAGTAAATAAAGTGCTTTGAATCTGCCCCTGGAAGTGCTGACCCAATAGAATTTGTTCTCTTGTACTTTATATCTTCCTCCACGCTGCTTACTGCTCCCTTGCAGTAAACTGAATATGCATCCAACACACCTGCTCACTCTTTCTAGTACATCCTGCAAGGGGTTTTTATTTTAAACTGAAAAGACAGACAATGCTCAAGGGAAGAAGTGTCACATTTTACAGATGGGGAACTGTGATACAGACTGCTGCATTTCTAAGTAGCTCTCTGAACATGCAGGTATTTGCATACTTGTTCAGAACATCTGCAGCTGTAGGTTTACAAGGCTTTTCAGGATTTTGTTTATTGTACAGCACCCTTTCCCCACGGTATCTCTCTTCTCTTTGATTCTTCACCTCCCTCAAGAAAATGTTTCAAGATGGATCTTTGAAGATACAGGGGATGTTCATGATCGTGGGCTGAAATGTCTGGGCCCTGTCACAGGCTGAGGCTGCCAAACAGGATGGATCATTTCATGGTGTACTGAGAAGGCGTATTTTGGGGTTGCTCTTGCAGACCATATTCATGTGATGTTCTGTGAAACTCTTACCACATAGTTTATCATCTCTTCTCAGCAGATTTTTCTGTCTGTCTGCAAGGCTGTTTTTTTCTTTTTATCTCTGATAATTTCTTACCGATGGAGTAAGAGAGCAAACCTCTAGATTTTAATAATGATCTGGATTACAGTGGTGAGACATAGCGAGCTTGGAGTCTTACTCTGTCTTAACAGTTGTTCATGATGGCAGCAACTAACGTCTCGTAACAGGATCTTAGTATTTGGGAGAGCAGATTTCTCTTTTTATGGTTCACACCGCTTTCACTTGAAGATCTCGCGTCCTGAGATCCCGCTGCATCCCTGGTGCAAACAGAGGATGGGAAGCGCCCTCTCCTGTGCGAAGCTTTGTTGTGCAGGAGAAAGCGGGTGTTCTGAGGGATGCAGCCCCCGCTATGAAGCAGGGTAGAAGAGATGGAGAGGGCTGGTAGCTGTCCTCATGTCCAGACATTCGTTGCCGAGGACATTCTGGGACGTCCACATTTAGGGATGCTAAATGTGGCTTCCCTGCATAGCAAAGAGGTTTAAAACATGTTTGCATCTCTCTGATGCAATCCACCCCAACACTTACTTGCTACACTTAGTTCATGCTGGTTTAAAAATAAGACGGATATTCCAACCTGTGGGACAACTTTGGTGTCATTTCACTATATAGAGGATGTTCCAAAAAGACCTGGCCTGGTGGAAGACAACACGATCATGAAGAAAAGTTGTTAGGTTGTTGATATTTTTGAAAGCCTGGCTCTGAATTATGTTTCATCACTCAACAGAAATTCAGCGTGGGGTTATATGATAGCAGGGACTAAATCAGACCAGCTACTGGGTCACCAAATGCAGATGCATTGTCATGCTTGGAGAGTCTGAGTTAATTCATATCTGGATTTGCTTTTTCATATAACTGTCCTCTTGAAGTGAAATCTAAATTGACATGAAAGCATTTCGTAGACAGGAATGGAGTTTCATAAGTGAGTCACCCCAAATGATGACTTTAAAAATGCAGTATTTAGAAATATCTTGATCTTGATGAATAAACAAACAAATTGGATATATTGTCTGAAAAAAAACCTAGTTTGGCCAGCTCTAGTTCACAGACAGAAATTATTCACTTCATGCTTCTCAATTGTACTTAAAATAATGAGCAATCTACTTATCTCCCAGGTACATTATGAAAGTCTGAGACACATGTAAAAATAAAATGTTTTATTTATTAAGCAGACTGCCTTTCTTTAAATCAAGTTACTTTAGTTATCCCTGAGTAAATACTGAATACAAAAGAGACTGAACTTTTCATATCTTCCTGTTACACTAGTGAGTGATTTACCCAGGGCCATACATGTGGAAATGTGGCCATCTAAAGATCAAACTGGGAAGCATAGCCCAGGTCTGGTTCTGTACTCACTCCAAGTTGTTTTACAGCTTAAGCAGAACTGAGGAAATCAGGGGACAGAGCTAAATAGCTGGGCTGAGAATTGCACACATGATGTAGTAGGTGAACCTTTCTTCACAGCACAAATTGGTCCCTCCAGGCTCATTGTCACTGTCCCTGCAGGAGGAAGGAATGGAAAGATCCACACAATCAATCCTTCAGTTCTGCTCTGTCCTGAGTAGTGTCCTTTGCTCTGTCTCTGACAAATGTCCCAGTGCTGAGATCCGTCCTTTGTCTGCATGAGACAGTGAGGTACTGTGTGACAAAACAGATCCCATGCTTCAGTTCAACACCTGAGAAACAGTTTATCAGATAGGATAGTTTAACAATGTAGAAACTGCATTTCTTGATGTCCTCTTGATGTAAAGCTGCTTTTCCTTTTTGTCCAAAAGTCAGGATTTGCAGTTTTCCCATGCAGATATATTACATGGTACCTGGCCCCTAATCCTTTCAGTAATTTTTCACCGAATATTTTGGTTTCAAAAGGAAATCATCTATGTCATATTCAAAGTTAGACCAGGGCTTTATCACCTCTACTGTTTTTACTTCAGAGTGCATCTGAACAAAGACCTCTGAGGACTTTCATTAAAAGAGGATGTATAATGATGTAGTAATTTAGAGCAGCATGTGAATTAAACAAGGTGAAAGAATTAGAGATGTTGCATCAGACTCTTATAATCCCTGTCACCTGCACCATCAGCATTGGGTTTCAATATTGGTTGCTCTAAAGATACGTTTTATCAGAGGAAAAAACACCAGAGAGATTTCGAATTTGTCAAGGTGAATATCTAATTTGCATCCATTTCAATCATTTCAGAAGTCTCTAATTTCTTCTAAATTCACTGCTATTATATGTCAGTTTTACATTTAGATTATGAAAATCCTGAGGTTGGGGCAGTTTGCATTTGTGTCTTCAGAAACTAATCACCAATGCTCTGGCCGGCTGGTCTGTTATGATAAATGCCTGCTGCTGGTTTTTTTTTTTAGTAAAAAAAAGTTCAATTTTCAACAAAATTACAGGTATTCAGCACTCTGCAAATCTCTCCTTGATGCCTTACAGGTTGATGTCTAGCATGCATATGAAAACTCAAAGCCACATTTTTTTTACTTAACATCACAACAGAATATTTTTAAGAAAAAATCTCCTGTTCAATTCAGGATTATGTGAACTTCTTTTGAAGATAGAAACATTTCATAGGTAGATGCTAAGGAAGTAATTAAATAATACAAAAATTAAATACGTCACAAATACAGTAACTCAAGGAAATGCCAGTTTGGCACAATGCTTCTTTGCAAATCTGTGTAAGAATAAAAAATAAGATGCAGAAATACCTATGACAATTTTAAAACATTAGCAGGTTTTGTATTTACATTAACAGTAGCTAATGTTAGTTCAATTCAGAAATGTGGACATTAATAACTGTTTAAAAGCATTACTGTAATACAGCATTACAGATGAAACAGGATGTTGTGGAACACTCCACAAGTGCATACTTGAATAAATGTTGAAACTGATTTATGAACTTTGTCTGCTTTACTTTGCTCACAGAAAAATGTGAAGAAGCTGTTTAGTGAAATCTTGCCAGATTTGTGTTGTTACTGTATATTAATAACTGGTTTGAAGGCACAGCGGACTACCATCAGTACTTTATTCTTAGTAAAGTGGCAGCAGCATCAACAAAATCTGCCCCAGCTTTGTCTCATGTGCATGAGCAGCATGTCTGAGGGGGTTCCCAGCGATGGGGAGAAGGGACAGCAGTCTCCACGCTGCCAACTTTTCCTTGTCTGTGAGGCATTTACCTCTTGTAAAGAGTATACACACTAAAAGCTGGATGAGAAACAAAAGGGAAGTGTTAATTTAGTCAGAAATGAAACACAAGTTCAACAAAGGTTCAGAGATGACATAAAACCAGACATAAAAATGGTACCACTCAGAAATGTATATTTTTTTATATAAATTTCAGGGCATTCTACATTTAACTCCCAAACAAGTAGATTTTACTAACTGTAATTACTAATGTCAAACATTGGGATTGTAATTTTTAAGAATTTCAGGATAGGGCAGGATCTTGACTAATATGAAGTACTGTTGGTCTGTGTTATCAGGCCACTGTTTTGCCCTCTAAATCTCAGTGTGCAAGGTAGATAAAGCTGCATTCTGAAGTATTAGGAACATTTTCAAGGCACTCGTTGAAAGACTTCCTCATTTTTAATATTTTCCACTGTTTAACCACAAACGTTAACAGAGTATGCGGATGAGAACCTGAACATGTTCCTGCACCTGAACCTCAAGAATTAAAATTTTCAACTGAAACAAGGGGCCCTATACTGTTCTCCTCAGCAGGGATTTTCATCGTCCATCTCAGAAGATAAAACTTGTTCTGAATTCATATGAGGAAAAAAAATCGTCCACAAAAGTAAGCTCTCATGATCTGAATTTGAGTAAAAGTAAATTACTTTGTTTTTTCCACTTGTCCTTAGCAAAGCAATATTTTCACCAGTGATACTGGTGGACAAACTATTGTAGGAGACAAACAAAAATAAGAAGTGTAGCTCCTGTAGCATCCTCAAGGAGTTACAGACATCAGCATGTAAATACTTTTGTGCTGCAACCTGCAGGTAGCGTTGGGAACTTCTTATTTGTGTCAGCAGGTAACTGCTAGCTGCCACCTTTGTGGTGTTTGCCACTCTTGCTGCTCTTTTGAATGTCAGATAAATCTGGTATTTCTTTGTTTCCTTCTCTTATCCCTCCCTCTTCTGATTCTTTTGACGTTTTCACTTTTAGGGTGTCAGTCCTGTGGTTAATGGATGAATTCAGCTTGGATGAGTTCAATCTCCATCTTCTCAGACTCCTATAAAAATCTTTTCTGACGTTTTCACAAACCAGAACGTAGATGATTGGGTCAGCAACGCTGTTTGCAGTGGCTAAACACAGAAACACTGTAAATATTGAATAAATAGCTTTTTCAAAAGGACATGAGGAATTTTGATGAAACATAAAGTATATGGATCTTATTACAAGTACCACATGGTAGGGAGCAAAGCAGATCAGGAAAATTACAATAATAGTGATAGCCAAATATTTCACTTTGGCTTTTTGGTGACAAGTCAAGCTGCTGCTTGCTTTTATACTTTGGATAATTTTGTAGTTTGTGAAAATGAGAATTATGAAAGGTATGGCAAATCCAATTAGGAATCTGGCAAATCCAAAAGAAGCCAACTTTATGTCAAGAGGAAAAGTCTCAAAGCAGGTTTTATTCATGCATTTATCTTCCATGTTAAATATCGGAGTGTGGGTTATTGCAACGACAACAAAGAGAAAACACACTATGATGATTGCCTTTTTCTGTTCTCTTCTCCCCCTAGATTCCAGAGCATACACCAGTGCCATATAACGATCCACAGAAATGCAGCACAGAAGCAGAATGCTGATATATATGTTGCAGAAGAAGATGAACCCTGTTATTCTGCAAGCATTTACACCCATATTCCACTCATGCTCATTTTGCACATAGATAATCCAGAGGGGCAAAGTACTTAAATACATCAGCTCGCTCAGTGATAAGCTGAAAATGTAGATGGCAATTATTTTATTCCTTTGGATTTGTACAAGTGTAAGCACGGAAGTTATGCAATTTGCTGGAAGGCCTATGGCAAAAACGATGCTGTAAACAGCAACCAGAAGTGTCTTGCTCTCGCTGTAGGGAATTTCTGTGCAAGTGGGGTGATTATTTGTGTCTGTACAATTTTCCATTATTCTTTTTCCAGCTGGCGTTTCCTGAGAATCAGAAGACAAAGTGGAAAGTTAGCATGTGAATCACTTACTTAAAAACATGCCAGTAAAAGTTATGGACCCACAGGTGCCAACAGGACATGTCAAGGGGACAAGTGGAATGCTTGTCTAGGGGGAACACCTAAAACAGGCAAGTTTTCCAAGTTTTCCTGTCTCTTGGGAGTCAGGCCTTAAAGGAAAAAGTTCCTGTAAGTAAGTAAGGAATTTCACAAGGAATGTCTTGACAACAGTAAGCCTGTTCATTGAAACAGAGAATTGGAGACTGTTCCTGCACCAGGTTGCCTCATAAATAAGACAGAGCTTCTGATCAATTACTGAAGTCACTTCCCAGAGGAAGTTAAAAAGACCAGTCTTCAAATAATTTTCTTTTTCAAACTGAATAAAACAACTTCAAACAGTAGAGATTTTGGAGGCAGACTCCCAACAGAAGGTATCATGTATGGTCAGTTGGGGAGGGAGGGGGAAAGCCTCAAGTGGGTGGTAGTATTTGCGTCAGAAATTACCACATATGCAGGAACCAGTCTGCCCACTGGTGTACGCCTCCACCATGGTTCTTTAGACCTAGCTAATTCATACTTCTCACCTCCCTCCTCTAAAAGTATAAATGCAGCTGAAGAACATAAACTTGTAGTGCTCTGTAACATCCATGATAGTAAGCAGTTAGAGGAATAATCAAGACCAGAGAGAAGAATATACACATATTTAGGAAATGGAGGTGAAGAAAATCAGTGCTCTTTGAGCAGGAGTGCTTAAAAAACCTCCACCTTTCTGAGACAACCATAAACATGAGCAGAACTGGCATTTGGTTTGTGTTAAGTAGTGCTGGGAGAAGCATTTCTTGCAAAGTCACAGGATGATTTCCATACAGAAATCTTCTTCAAGTGAAGAGAGGAATATGGAGGTGGATGCACCGGAATAGTATTGCATGCCCTTAAAAATTGTATTTTGCTGTATATATGAGTTGAAGGTGTCCAATGTATACCATCTGTGATAAAAAGAAGCCTTTGTCAGGCCTTATTTGTTGGTCATTCTTTTATGGACTAGACACGCGCTCCAGGCAAGAGTCCCCTAACTCCACACTGAGGAGATGTTGTTAACAGAGAGCGAGTCCCTTCAGACAGAAGAGGGGAATGAGCTTTCCTAGTCCACACTGTGCATGAGCCATATCTTTAACCTCGAGTTCATGCAGCCTCAGAATGTTTATTTGTTGCTTGTTTGGCCCCTCCTTAAGTGGACCAAGGGGAAACAGTCTACTTTCAGTGCAGTGGGGTTGTCTCCTGCATCACTGGGATGATGAACAATTTAGTGGGCAAGAGCAGTCCCTGAGGTGGTACAAGCAATTCTACATTAAATGCCTGACAGAACACCTGCCATGCAAGAACCCTAGAACTTGGAGGGCAATCAGATCCCCTGACTTAGTTTAGTTACAAAACTATCAGAACTCTGTGAGAAAAGAGGAACAGGTTGCCTTAGCCTGTGAGGTTCTCGCAGTATCACTGTGCTAGCCACAGCCATAAACACCGAGAGGGTCTCCTGGCCCATGCCAAGAGGTGTTCATTTCTATCATGTACCTCAGCACAGTCAGAACTTGCTCAATGACAGTAGCTTCTGAGTGAAGATGTTCTGGCAAGTGAGCAGACAGGGCAGAGTCAGTGGTACCTGCTGTCCCCATCCCTGTTGGCAGCATAAGCCAATGGAGGAAGAACTGAAAAAGTGCTGAGTGTGTGAAAGAAGCCCACTCTGGAGGGTGCAACTGTGCTCTGTGACTGCCTTCCAGTTGCTCCCACAGCAAACCAGACTCTGCTTATGTGCTGACACCGTGGTGAGGGTTAGCAGGCAGCTGCCACCATGCTGGTTGGACCATGGCCTCTTGCCAGAGGGCCATATCCCTCCACAAGTGAGAATCAGACTGGAGTTTGGTGGGTATCTTGAGGCCCCCTCAAGGGGAATGTGAAGTCTTCTTTAGTTTCAAATGTCTCATCTTAATGGCTGAGAAGAGGATCTGTACTGCTGTGCAGGGAAGACAGCACCGTATGCAGCAGGGCTGCTGCAAGGTTTCTGTGTGAAGTTACTTCCCTTCTTTTCTATGCAGTGAAAGTGTACTGACAGCTGTTGTTAACTTAGAAGTACTATGGTTGCTATAAGGGCTGGTAGTGACTTTTTTTTTTTTGCTGCCTCTTCATTCTTCTGCCATCCTTGGTGAATGAAGTGAGGTCTTCTCTGGGCCACCTACTGAACCACTGTGTAGAGGGGATAAAAGTGGTGCTTGGTTTCAGGGTCAGCAACATTTCTCTGCCCAGACCTCACATGAGAGCTTGTCTTCAGCTCAGATGTGTCTGACCAGTGTGGGAGATGCTGTACACCTGCACACCAGAGAGTGGTCTTGGAAACTTCTAAGGTATAGGAAGATGGGGTAATCCACTAGGATGTGCTGTGTGCCTGCTCAGTATTTTCACTCTTTCCTGGACATCTGCTTTTGGCCTAGACTGTAGCCACATTATTGGGGTAGGTAGGCCTAGCATTTCTAATGTTGTTGTGTTATGTTCACACTGTTAGACAAATAGATAATTGCATTTCTTACGCCTAAAATGGAGTGTCTACATGCTGTAATGTAGTGAGACCTTATGGTGAGAAAATCCTGAAAAAGGGCAAGGAACCTGCAGCTGCCCAAGTAAACATGGTTGTGGATGGAAGAGGTGTGATGGACATGACATTTCTTGGGGTGCAATAAGAAAGCAGCAGAAATGCCTTGCTGCAGACCCACTGAACAGGGCTGTGAAAACAGACTGAGACTGACTGTTCTTTCCTTACCTTCTCTGTGATGCAGTACACCTTGCAGGTACACTTGATTTACCAGAAGAAGTGGTAAGGTGCTTGCTCTTAGGCTTCCCTTGAAAGTGGAAGATTTAAAATACCAAAGTGCTGTCTGGTCTAGAACTCGTATCTTCCACTGTGTGGGCAGGGGCCAAAGTACTGCTCTGTTGTGCAGGAGAGCCTATGCAATGTCACCTGCCCTCTTCCCTACCCAGGAAGCCTCAGGGAGCACTGATCTGTCCTGCAAAAGTGCCCTACACAGCCTACGGGGGATGGCACCATGAGTCTAGGATGCTGTGAGGATGTGGTTTCACATCACAGGCACGCTAGCATAAACACCCTGGTTGTCACCTTTTTTTTTGTATGCTTTGTCCCTGACCAGTGGGTTCCTGACCCTTCTGTGAACATGCACAGAGTGGTAAGCCACCAGAAAACTTGTCCCCATTTTCTATTTGGGTCAACTGTCCACCAGCTGACCTTTCTAAACTGGGTCAGTAGGGTCAAAGCAGCACCAGGGCTGGCCTAAAGGAAATAGTAGTAAGTAATGGCCAGCAGTGGAGCAGCAAGAGGGAGGTGGAGGGAGGGTTGTACTGAGAGCAGCTCAGCTGTAGTGTGATCTGCAGCCTCCATCAGGCTCCAGAGGCACTGCTGATCTCTGCTGACTCTTTAGAGCTCTTTGCAACTGAGTTGCTCAACCAGGTACCTTCTCTGTGGATGCCAAAATCCTTTGGATAAGCTGTTTGGCTGTTAATAATCCATCTGGCTGTTTGGGTCCACATGGAGCACAGCAGCTCTCACCACAACACTCCAGTTCTTTTCCTTTGAAAACATAACTGCTAAGCCCTGAAAAGTGTGTGGACTTTTGTGAGCGTGTCAGCTTAGAGGTTATTGCTTCAGAGTAAAGGTCTTCATGGGAGTCTGGCCCTGAATGAAGCAGAAAGAGGTCCTGGGTGGTGTGGAAGCTTGACTGGCAGCTCCTGCTGCTCCTTCAGGACGGCTGCATTAAAGTTTGGTCTTTCCTCAAGGGACTGAAGTGTTTTTGCTAACACTGAAGTATAAAGAGAGAAGTGAAAACAAGGGGGAAAGCAAAAGACATTATTTTGCCCTTTTTTTGCTTCATTTTTCTATGAGCTACTCATGTAAAACTATTTCAATTCCCAGCAGAGAAGCTAGAGTGATAAAAATAGCCCACATTAGGAAAGGTTAAAAAAAATGTAGATACAGTTACAGGGCAGAAAGGAGAAATCAAAAAAAGTACAGTAGTTGAACAAAGCACTGGTTGGAAGTCTTTGGATTCATCCACCAGAGATATAGAGAGAGAAGAGAAAAAAGAGACTTTGAAATACATAACATGAGTGTAATTACATAAGCAGAGCACATTATTTATTTTTCATTTTAAAATAATTTTTCAATCATCCTTCTATATGAAAGATAATTGTAAGAGCTGAGAATACTGAGGGGCTTATGTGGATATTATGAATATTTTTTTAAGGTTACACTTATAATGGTTAAGACAAAACCAGCCCCATCCCTTCACCCACCCCCCGCCCCCTCCTGCTCCCAATGCATGGAAAGAATAGCAGCCTGCAAGTTTTAAGGCATAAATCAACATTCAGTAAAACAGAACCTAAGTGTCTGCTGAAAGATTTTGTGTACTTTCCTTAGTAGCATGTGGTACCACAACTGACACAAGATTGCTACCATGGTGTTGGTTTGACCACTCAAATCCAATATGATGAGACATCAGTTCCCAGATCTATGACCCACAATGCTCATCACTTTTCTTCTGACCCTGAACTTCTCTTTCTCATGCAGACCTTGCATTACTTATCTGTAAACTTTAATTACTGTTAGCTTTCCAGCCACTGGCTTTTGGCTGTAAATTTTAATAGAAACTTAGGAAAACTTGTGTGTTATCTTTGTGGATAAAAATAGATCATGAACCAGAACTTAGTGAACTGTTTTAATTTTTTGTTTGTTTGTTTTTCCAGCATTAGTAATAAACAAACTCGTAGAGGAAATTACTTCTCTAAACAAGTCTCAGCAGACAAAGGAAAAGTAGCAATGTCTCCTCTTAGTTACCCAGCAGACTGATTGTTTTTACTGATGCACACAAGATAGTGGGACTTGAAACTGCATAGTATAGAATTTGAACATAGTATATAAATATATAATTTTGTAACGATATAGATGCAGAGCTCTGTAGAGAAAAAAGGGTATTTAAAACTACAGGACTATACTGGAATACAGCCTAAGCACAACTCCATCTTAAAACATCTGTCTCTATCTTAGCTTGATCAGAAGAAAACCACCAATGGGATTTGAATGCAGAAACAAATCCACACCATATGAAGCTGCTTTAATGCTTAGTCAGGAAAAAAATCTCCACATTATTCCTGAAAGAGGAAAGTGGCAATTTTCTTGTATTTGCTAGGTTTCTATTTGAGTTTTGCCCTCTTTTGAACACTTCCTGGCTGCTGCAGCTGTGGGAAAGACACTTAAGAAACAAGGAAGGCCTCTGAGCAGCCTCCTGCTGAACCAAAGCACGGCATAAAGTTTGCTTTGGTCATCAAGTGTAGTCATCTTAGGCTCAGGTATGGTTTTGCTTGATGTAAGCTCTTGTGCAGCAGTGGTTACACTGATCTCCAGCTGTGAGACACCAGCCAGAGCACTGTGGTGCAGCAGGTAACCCCTCAGGTGACTTGTGCTGGTTAAAACAAGCTGCAGAGCATTTAGGCTGACAGTAGCTGATATAAGGAAGTAGTAGGACCTTGGGATTAGTTATGCAGCCTTAATAACTAACTCTACACTGCAGATACGAGCAACTGTGTAAAAAAAAACCTCAAACAAAAAAACAAAAAAAAATTTTGTCAGAAGATAGAAGATGCTAATCATCTGCCATTGAGGAGGGGAACTCGGCAGTCATTTCTGATGAGATGAAAGTGTTTATTTATCCCATGATGCACAGTTCATAGATGTGAAATCTCAGCAACTAGAGGTTTTCAATACCTGTTTGTAAGCATTTGCAAAGACCCACACAGCCACTTCCCCTTTCCTATACTCTACAACTAAATGTGTTACTTTGCTAAAATAAGAACTTGTGAGTGAACTGATACATAATTCAGGATTGACAAAGGACCAAGCTTAAAATTGTGATCCTTCCATAAACTTTATGTCTTAGTGCCTTGTTACAGTACCTAGTGAGGGTCTGCAGAGCAGGTAAGAGAGAAATGTGTAAAGGAAAGCTCCTTCTATAGGGTTTTAAATCATCTTACTTGACACATCAAAAAATAGATATATCTATATATGTGTTATGTGGAGTAGATAGGTGAAAAATAGACCTCAAAATCCCCCACAAACCAGTGGACTTTTTTTCCCCAGTCTCATGACTTATAAGCCATGACTCATGATTTTGGGACTTTTGGATCTGGCGAAGTTTCTCAGTCCTCCCTGAGAGCATCAGAGAGTGGCTACTACAGGGCAGATTTACTCCCTGGTACCTACCAGCTCCAAGGCCAGGAAAGCCATCAGTATCCTCAGAAATGCTATCATCAATTTGAGGCTGAACTGTTAAGCCTGTCAAGTCAAAAGGCTGAGGAAAGCCTTTGACTTTTTGGAGCAGAGCCAGTGAAAGTGAAGAGCTGAGAGAAGCCCCAGGGCTGGCAAATTCTGTGCTGCTGATGCACACCCTCTTCACACACAAAACAAGCAGGCACTTGTGCTCAAATACCTCCCTATAGCTATCGCAGCTTTGCTGATAGCCTGGGAGTATTTAAATATGGCTTCTGTTACTTGAGTGGCCTCCTAACTGGCCTCCTAACTGGCCAGATTTTCTTGCTGGCTTGTACTGGAACTGTGAAGCCTTGGAAGAAGGACCCTCTCCTGGGTTCTGTATGCTCCTGGATGTCAAAGCAAGGCAAAGTACTGGTAGATTTGACACTGAGGGCTTAAATGTGGATGAATATTACTCTAGACTCCAAAAGAGCAGGTTGGGGTATGAGAGCAGCTATTTTAACAGGGCAAGGAGATTTGGCCATGCTGGCACCCTGCTAAAGCTGAGCACACCTAATTGTCAGGTCTAAGGAAGATACAACAACAGGTAACTGAACAAGGAAATGTGAAGACCTATGTTCAGAACACAAGGTGTGCCCCTAACAGAGATGCTCTGTCACCCTGGCAACTGGGCAGCAACTGTTCATCTGGAGTTGCTGGAAATTTCTGGACTGAGGCCATGTATCTTTTTACCCTTCAGTGAATGACAACAGGTGACTGTGTGTGTCACCTGGGCCAACACCAACACCAAGAAAAGGCCCTCAGGTCTCTGCATGAGAAAGCAAAGGACAACCTGTGGTTAAAGGGAGTCTTGTTCTTGCTGGGAGGAGCATCAAGTTTGAGTGTTCAGCCTCATCACCTCTCAGGCAGTCAAGGCCATTGGAATGGGAGCAGTGTAGCCATGCCTGTGGCTTGTGGTAGTCCTTGGCTGGCACTCAGGATTTCCAGGCTCCTGGACCCACAGAGGCTGTGGGACCCTTGGATTCTATTGCAGCCCAGCATGAATGGAGCAATGCTGCAACAGAGACAGGCATGTGTTTTAGTGGCCATGCAGGCATCCTACCTTGTGGTAAGCTGCCCTGCTTGTTTGTAAACTGGCTGTGGATTGTGGCTGTTCAATGTTTGCCTCCCTATATTGGTTTATTTTTATTAATGGACCATGGTTGTATCTGACCACAGCTTAGCCCTGCATGCTGTTGCCTTGTCACTGCTGACACACTGAAATTGCTTGGATTTTCCTTTCCTTAGATGTGGTCTCTGCAATGCCATGGTTTGTTCCTGACTTTCACCAACACACTGATGCTTTCCCTGCCTCTGTCTAAAGCCAATCAGTGGTTTCCAAACCACTACTGGCCTAGGATATCTACAAATGGTAACTCATACTTCTTTTGCCATTCAAGTTCCCATGGAAACCAGAGGATGCATGCTCAGAAAACAAGTGTCCAGGCAGGACTGCCACTAGGCAGTGTCTATTTGTTCATAACCGAAACCATCTCCTGATCAAGCTCCCAAATTCACAAGCTTTCCTCTTGTGCACTGACATCCCCTGCAGTACTGACAGTCACAAGGAAAACAGACTTTTCCTACATCCTTAAAATACGACTGTCGCTTTCCTGCCAGTTGCAGGAAAATGCAAAGACAGTGCTAAATTTTGCCCTTCCACCTTCTGACAGCAGACTCTGCCTGGTAGGTTTGTGCAGGAGCTGCTGTCACCTGGGAGCTGTACTATGGATGGTAGCATCATCAGTCCTAAAAAAGAGGTTGCTGGGGAGCAGAAACATGCCCCAAATGATTTTATGACCTGCCAGACTTGTTCTCACTGACCTACTGTCTCAGTGAGAAGTCTAATCTAGTTTCTACTCAAAACTGGTTTTCTTTTTCAAAAGTCAATGTGTCTCAGCAGTTGGGATCTGCAAAGCCTTTTGAAAACCATAGTGCCTTCTATATTTGAAACAATCCTATTTTAACAGAGCAGTTAAAGATAGTTTCCACAAGTTTTCTGAACTCACACACTACTATGCCCTCCCTTTCCATTTTCCTTGAAACTCAATTTCTTTGTTCCTTCTTGTCGTATGATTCATTTTCAACTAATTGGAGAGCTACTGCTTTCCTTTTTTTGCCATCTGGGTCACCTCATATAGCTATTTAGCTCACATACCAGCAGCAGGGTTTTCCCCTTAAGATCTTGGTTATACCATCAACAACTGTGATGCTCAAAGGTTCCTCTTTGCACCTACACAACTCTGATGTCTCTGTCAGCAACTACACTCTCTCTCTGATGTGTTCTACAGAAAGCAGCTGTAAAGATGATGGGATTTCTGCTAGTATGATGAGATCCTTGACTACTTTCTCCATCACCACTAAATCATAGCTCCAGCTCAGGAGGGAGGGTTAAGCACTAATTGCTTCCATCATATGCATTGGCCTCAAGAGTTCAGTTGAAAGCCGTGGTGTGACAGAGGGATGTTAGAAGGTCCTGCCTGCTAACTCCTGCTAAAATTGTCCCAGCTCCATGCACAAGGCATGCACAGCAACCTTGGAGCCAGGAGCAGTGTGGAGATATACATATTTTTGCAGAGGCAGCTGAGTCTGTACAGGGAGGGAAAAGAAGTAAAAGGAGAAAAAATAACCTCAGGTGAAAAAAGGACCACGTAAGTTCAGTGGCCCGAAATGCTCATTGCTAATTACACCCCATGACATGCTGAAAACACAATAGGCTTGCACTGACTGTCAAGAAAAGGCAAACAAAGCCTGAGCCTGTGCTAAGCTCAGGCCAGATGTAGAAGCTTTGAGCCCCAGAGAGCAGCCACAGAAACCTGTCCTCATGTTGTCTGGTGCAGCAGTAACTGCAGCAGCTGCTTTGGTGATGTTCTTATTGCACTGGGACAACTGCTCCTATGAGCAGTGATACAAGTTTCTTGGTAACCACAGCAATGCTGCTCTCACCTTCTGCAGTTCTAGCTCTTTCTGGTGGGGGAACCACTGTCTTGCTACCACTTCTGTAGCCCCTTGTGTACAAAAGCAGAAGAATGTGGCTGGGAGGTCAAAATCATTCTGCACAAAGCTGTGAAATTTCCATTTCAGCTCTGAAGTGAGACTGAGCTTTGTCAGGGAAGGCTGAGATAGTTGAAACTCTGCTTTCAGGCACTTCTACAGTGACAGCAATGCTGTTTGTGTGATCATGGTGTGATCACTGTAAGATCAGTCTCTCCTGGAGAGATCGTGTGGAAAATGCTGAACATGAAAGAGCTGCCTGCAGTTTCAGGCAGAATTCTGTACAGTACAGAGGAGGTACTCAATACAGACTGTGGTTATTTGTTTAAATAGTGTCCTGTGCAAAGTCCTCAGAAGAAAATCAGCCTTTCCCATTGAGTGTTAAAGAGCAGAATGAGTCCTTTTATTATTTGCCTTCCCTCCCCCCCTCCACCCCCTATCTCTGTACCAGATGTGGTTACTCAAAGTTAAGGAACCATTGGTTTAAAGGCGATTGAAGATTTTTGAAAAGTCAGACAAATAAGTCAAATCCCAAAAATATTTGACATAAAGAATAATTGCAACTCAGTCTCCACACTTCTGAGTGACAGAGATCAGCAGTGCTGTGTGAATAAAAGATGGAGAAAAAGAAAAAATGTAGTGTATCCATTTAGTCACTATAGACTAAAGTCATCACAATAAATTCCAGTAGAGTAAGGATGAGATGGAAGGCTGAATATGACTTCTCTTTACGGTCTATCAAAGGAAGTCCAGCTTTTGTGTTTCCAATGTAATTCTGTACTCATGCCTCATGCTCTGCAGTGGTAGTTAAATCTAACCTCACAGCAACCTGTATCCTGCCAAAATCCTTCAGTCCTCATTATCATCTACCCCTAACTGGAACAAAAATTGTTCTGTGAAAGACAAGTATGTTTTTTACAGGAAAATGAATTTGTAAGGAAAACAGATCGCAAAGACTCCATCAGCTGCAATAAATTCTAATTAATATGGACCCAACAACATTTCAGGTCTGTTGTATCAGTCACAAGGAGACTACAGTGAAACATAGGCAGTGAAACAGTGAAACAGGGTCTGCCTTTCTGAAGTGCAAACACACAGCAAGGAGAAGCAGTAATCAAAGCAGAACAAAGCAGAATACCACTCAGTAGAAGTAATGCCTTGCTTCAGGGACAGAAATCACTTACTTCTTTTTTCTTGGGCTTTTGCAAAGGAGGTGATGAAGTTCTCGTGCTGTACTCACAGGCTGCTCTGTGAAAACTGGAGGAAGTTGCTAACGGTACCACGTACAGTCATAAGTGCTGTGAGCTGAAGGAAAGTAGATTGCTCATGACTTCATGAGGATCCCAAAGTGTGTCACTTGTAGTTAGGTGCCCACTAGTAGATAGGAGGGTGACTGGAATACCCCAGCCTTTAAAATCTTTGTCCCGTCATCACTTGAGTAAGTCATTGTAAGAAGGCATCTACAGCAGGGAATATCTGTGGTAAGATCTGCTCCTGGAGGTTTACTGGAAGTGCAAGAAGAGGCAGAAGAAACAATTTACTTGTTACTGCCGGTAGAAGATCATCAGAAAGTGGGAAAAAAACAATGGGCAGGACAGGAAAATGTGTAATTAGCAGGAAGATGGAAGGAACAAAGAGCATTGCTCTGTGTGTGAGGGCAGCCCAGGCACTGAGGGCTGTCATGTTTCTACTGAGCAGAGCAGTCAGGATATCAGAGTTTTTGCAACGTTAAGGGTTTCAAAAAGCCTTCTGAAGCAGTCTGTACTCATTTCTGTCCTCTATATTGCTGTCAGATATGAAGTAATGCCCAGCCTCTGCACAAGTGGACTTGTGCTCAGCCACAGATGGCTGCTGGCTTTCACAAGTGCCTCTGCAACCCTGTCTGCATTTTAGGGGGGGCCCTATGAGAAAGGCCACGCTTCCTGCCCCCCAGTAACATAGCAGACAGCACAGCCCAGTGTGGGGGAATTTGGACTGCTACTCTTTGACTCCAACCTCCATTTAATTTACCCTCCCTGCTGTGCCAGCAGGGCTGTGCTTGGGCTCTTTGCTGGACACATGGAGCTGTGGCACGATGCTGTGGCTGGGTGATGGAGGAAGCAGAGACTGACCAGTGCACTCAGCTAAGAGAAAAGAAAACCATAAAAAGGGAAATGATTGCTCTCAGATCCAGTCACTTGTCCATGTAGAAGAAGATGAAGTAAGTTCTGCTCTCTACAACTACCTGAAAGGAGGTTGTAGTGAGGTGGGGGTTGGTCTCTTCTCCTGAGTAAGAATCAATAAAACAAGGGGAAATGGTCTCAGGTTGTGCTAGGGAAGGTTTAGATTGGATATTAGGAAAAATTTCTTCACTGAAAGGGTTGTCAGGCACTGCAACAGGCTGCCCAGAGAAGGGGTGCAGCCACCATCCCTGGGGGTATTTAAAAGCTCTGTAGATGTGGTGCTTAGGGACATGGTTTAGTGGTGGACTTGGCAGTGTTGGGTTAACAGCTTGACTTGATGTTCTTAAAGGTCTTAAAGCCTCGTACAGAGCTCACATGGCTTCCTGGCTTCCCATGTACATATATCCAGTTCTTGGCATGCAGTCTGCAGGAAATGCAGAATCCTCCTTATTTTGCTGCTGAAAATGAAATGTGGGCAGGTCAGCTGCAGAGATTTTCCGTGCACTGGATTTTCTACATGTGTTACATGCTGTGCTATCACAGAGCAGGATGACACAGATTTGTTCTTTTTTGTCAAGTTGCATAAATGCCTGCATCACACATCTCTGCTTGAAAGTCCTCCTGCTTGTGCTTTGCCCATTTTTGTGAATGGTGTGCAGAAATTTGGTCATATTCAGTTTTCACAGATGCAGTGGGTGTGGTGTGTGCCTCAGGTATGGAAATCTCCAAGCCACATGTGCAACTAATCATGTCTTCGTCAAGCAAAACCCACTCACCTTGATGAGAAAAGTCCCATCATGTTTGATTGTCCTACTGTTTCATACACCAACATGAAGATGTCACCTGGCAAGAGCTCCCTGGCACGGCACAGCTGGCTGTCACATGCTGCATCTTAGGGACCTTTGACTCTCTGGGGCCATGATGGGTTTGTCTTCTGTATGGTAGGACTTAAGAGGTGCCAGCCTGGGCATTGGGGTCCTCGGGGTGAGGTGAGGTGAACATCTGTTTGGTATTTAACAGCCTCTTGGGAGAGCCCTCTGCTGAGGTTGAAAGAAGAGAGCATGCTGCAGCAACAACCACTTTGTTACTACTCATAGAATCATAGAATAGGCTGGGTTGGAAGGGACCTCAGAGATCATTGAGTCCAACCCTTGATCAACTACCGCCACAGTCACTAGACTATGGCACTGAGTGCCATACTCTTTGAACTCCATCTCTGAATGTGTAGGTCCCCAGACATCCCAGCCCATCCACATTGTTCTTTTGTGTGACTTGAACTGCTGGAATAAAAGTCAAAAACTAAAAAAAACCAACCAACCAACCAACCAAAAAAACCTTAAAACCCCCCTGCAAAAACAAAAACAAAAAAACCAAAACCAAAACAAAACAAAAAAGCGGGGGGGGGATAAATCTGGGATAGCAGGTGGTAATGATGGGTTGACTCACACAGCCCTTGCAGCCTTGGTTGCAGCCTTTTGATGGATGTCTCTGGCTTTTTTTTAATTAAATAAAACACCCTCCTTACACTAGGGAACCGTAACACCTACAGGATTAAAAAGGTTATAGTCGTTGGTGCCTCAGAGAGGAAAAGGGTGTAGTTCAAACAAAATGTGTTTCTGATTTTTTTTTTTACAAACTCAGAACAGCAGCAGTGGTGGGTGAACATCTGAAGTCAGTTTAACCTTAGCAAGCTCAGATGGAAGAACCAATTGCATATCAATAGCATGGTCTGCTCTTCTGAGCAACCACATTTACCTGTGGTACACACAGGCAGAAATTAAAGCTGGTTTTGTGTCTTCTACACACAGCTCTGTAATTTAAAGCCATGCTTTGTTTTTAACTTGGAAGGCATCTGTGAAGGGGCCAAAAGCTGATGAAATTGCAGTGTTTCAGTACCCACTAAGGGGATGATTTACTGAGGAGGTACAACTTTTTCTTGTGGCTACCCAGAGCTCTGTGATACTACGTGGTTTTTATGGTTTTGGTTATTATATCTCAGATAATACAAAAACTGTGTCAACCACGGAAACAAAATCATAAACAAAATCATCACAGAGACCAGTCTGAGCTTTAGATCATCCAAATACCACTCAGACACATGTGCCATATATCCAAACGTGTTTTTTTCAGTCCTGTTGTTTTCCCTGTAGCCTCCAACAGTTTGATTTGTACCTAGGCTTGACACAGCTCTGAGATTCTAAGGGCTCTGGTATTTGCATTGCATCAGCTCCTCCCAGTATGGTCAGGGAGCCTTGCTGCCAGCAAGGACCCCAGCAGTCTTGCTTGGAGAGCTGAACCAAATCCTTGGAGGGTGAGTGGCTTTAGGAACCTTGTACCCTGCAAAGGGAAACAGCCACTGAACTTGCAGGTACCCATGGGCTACCCCCAACACATCTGCACTGGGCCTTTGTGGCTGAGGGGCACCTTAGAGAAAAGCCACAGACAGGAAAGCAGGAAATGTTTTGCAGAGCAGAGATAACATTGAAAATAATACTCTGTAAATGGTTTGATTTACTGATTCGCCTGCACAGGAGCTGCCGTGCAACATCACAGGAAAAGGAAATGGAATAGAGGAGGAGTGGGAGGAAAAAGGCAACAGGACAACAAAACAGGTTGGCAGTATTCACTGGGGACAGGACTTAATGTCCTGGGTTTTCTCCTGAGCACAACATGTTGTGGAGATCTGTGATCACACACAAACACTGAGAATGTGAATCCTTTGACTCAAAAGGAAATGTTGGTATTTATTTAACAAGATGGACAACTTATGTTATCTTGGCATTCTCCTATGCTGGAAATTCAGCCTTGTATAAAGCTGGAATGGCTCTGGGCATGCTAGATTTATCTAGAGCAAACCAGTCCCTGAGCCACAGGTCTGAATTTCAACAACTGTGTGTGATGAAGAAACGGCTGCAGAGCAGACACATGATGGTAGAGTTGTCCCCCCTGAGCTCCATTTCACACACTTTCTCAAAAGCCTCTTTTGCGTGAAGAACTCAGAGCTCTGCATGACATTTCTTTGAGGTGAACACCCCAGATGACGTGAGCCTCAGCAAGTTGTAGGAGCTCCTGCCAGCACCGTATATCTCTGTTAGAGCACTGGGGGGAACCTCTCTGCACAACTGATATTTTGAGCCTTTGCCAAACATTTTGTGGTCTATTTGGCTGTTCCTCAGTGGGGGAGCTCACAGACCTGCACATGCTCAACATTACAATAACTTTTTTCTTCACCCATCTCCCTCTTTTTTGTGTTGCTGTCCTGCAGTGGGGAAACTGAGGCTTACACATGGGTGATGATCTGGGTGATGATACCACTCTGTATTGGCCAAGCTATGAAACCACCTCCTGCAGCATTAGATGGTTACCTCTGATGCCTCTCTTAAGGCATCTTCTATGAGTCTTCAGGGACCCAGGTCAGTATGAAAGGTCCTCCCAGTCTCTGCTGCTGTATTGTTGCGAGCAACTTAATGTTTCAGAGAAAGCAAAGTCTTCAATAAATTGAGCAATTTAGTGGGGCACATACCTTGAGATATTTGCTTCACCTTTTGTCAAATAAATACCCTGATAAAGTCTGAAAAAATAAGTATGGTCTTCCTTGAAATTTCTAGGTGTGTATGCACACTGAAGGGAAAACATTCAAGTTATTTCCCCTCCTTTCCCACTAGTTTTTCAGATCCTCTTATTCCATCATGAAGATGGAACAGACAACAGAAAAACCTATTGGAAATTACCCCTGAAAATGCTGACTTTGGAGTTCTGTCATGATTTTCTCAGCATCAATAAATCTTCCATTGATTAATCTTTCTATAGACACCTTAGATTTTGGCTTGTGTTCAGCAATGGCTATTCACTTAAACAATGATTCTACAGCCTCATTTTCCACACAGTATTTCCATGACCTACTTGGGGCTACCAGTGTATTTTTAAAAGATGCCTTTGTGAAGCAGCCATGTTTAATGGAAAGATTCTTTAACATTAAAAGAATCATCTTTTCTCCTGACACTTTAGCATCATGGGTCATTTTTAAAATAGAGCTACCCATGGAAAGATAAATGGTGTAGCTTCATCTGGTACTGGTGTAGTACAGACTTATTTTAACACATGAGACAGGAGATGGGAAGTCTGGCTGCCCTGCAGTCTGTGGTGTGTCTGAATGATATCTGTCTTAGCATTTATAGAGTGAGTTTACTGAGTGGACCTTGACACCACAAAGCTCTGTGTACTCCAGGTTACTGAGATGTGTGGTGTTTTTGCATGAAACTTCAGTGCAGAGAAACTTGCATACTTCAATATTTAAGAAAATGCAAATATCTCATTTTTTGCACCAGTTTTGTAAGAGTACATGGCCAAATAATGAGAAGGAAACAGATGCAAGTCAGTTCCGGACTGATCTTGAAGCTCTTTTCATTAATCTCATCTCTGAGTTTTCATTTTCTCTGTTTAAAAAGGCAGCTGTAATATCGGCTTCCTTTGAAAATATTCTGAGATGAAGTGTCAAAAGACACTGCATGAGGATGAGGTATTTTTACAAATTAAAAAATATATAGATACCTACACGCAGTGAATATGCATGATTCACAGAACTCTACAGACCTAAATACCAAGGCTTTGATGACCTCACTGAGTGCAAATGTCTTGGTATGTGGCGCCCACTGTCACCACTCAGATCAGAGGCAAACAGAACATGATCGGGCAGGTTGATACATTCAATGCAATACATACTGCAGCTTATGGTAGACAGACAGCAGATATATGGGTGAAAACAAAGTGTGTCTTGTTTGGGTCCCAAGTGCCAGACACCCAAGAAAACACTGATATAAGCACATCCATAAAGTCTGACTTCGGTTTCTCTGCAAAGCTTCTTTCTTTTACCATCACCTCAGGTGATATCCCAGCACTTTCAGGAACAGGAGGAAAGTGTGAGGACCAAAAGAAGGAAGAATATGGTCCAGAAAGAATGTGTTGTCTTTGGTCTGCTTGGTTTCAAGATGGTTGAGTTGCCTAGAGGTTGGTGAAGGCTCTGGGCAGCGATAAACCACTTCAATTCTTCTGCAGACAGATAACATGAGTATCTGCAGGAGCTGTAGGAGCAGACACTGATATCCTACAGATGGTTTTGGGTGCCCCAGAGAACTCTGACATCATATTACTACAGCCACGCTTCCCCTTTGCTCAGGACTTCTTTAAAGACCAGAAAAGCAGCAACCACAGCACAGGTGTTGGTCATCAGCCTCCTGTTACACACCTCAGGTGATTTTCATACATTTTGTTTTCTATAAAAGCCACTTGTGCTCTCACCCTGATCACTGTCAGACCTCCTGAAACAAGTCTGTGGTTTCTGCTGTGTCCCTATTGCAATGATTTTTCTTTGTGTTGTTGCTGTTGACATCTTGCTGTGTGGACCAGACCTCCTTTCTTACAAGCAATTCTGCAGGAGACGGGGTAAGCCAACACCATGCTCTGCCTCTATTTAAAGGGGAAGGTCCAACTCCCATTTGAAATGAAAAGAATAGGTCAGTTTTCTGCCATTTTAGTGAGAAGAATTGGCCCAGTCAAGGTTCTGACAAATGCCAGAGATGGTACAAAGGCAGTTGGCAGCAAATTGTTATGTTTGGCATATTGTTTATAAAAAGGACATCTTGTGGTGACAATCCCTGTGGTTGTTCTGTCATTCCCCTATTGTGGTTTGGTGTAGCAAATTATGAGTGTGTCAAATCTGTGCACCTATTCCTAGCAGCAATGATTTCTGCTAGGATATCATTTTCCTCTCCCTGTTAGAGTCGGTCTTACTAGAAACATCCATGTCCATTACTAGGACAGCAAAACAACAATCACCTTGTGATGCCAAAATCCTTTTGAAAAATGCTAACAGCACAGTGGTATTTATTCTTCAAAGTCTAATCCATTATTTGGAAATGAAGTAAATGAAGTGAGGCATTTCTTGTAGTTAAAAACCTTATCAAGCTAAATCAAAAAATCAAATTAAAAGCTATATTCAAATGCAGCATGCTTTATAAGGTGAATTATTACTTCATTGAACAAGAAATTCAAAATAGTCTAAGATGAAAAATCAGATTCTATCTGCACTTGGTTGTTTTTTTGGTAACCACTAGATTACGAATAGTCTCTACTTCCATGTCTGCTACTCAATTTCAGTTCACTTTATTTTAACATATTTGAGGGGAGTTTGTTTATGCTATAACTTAGGGGAATTTCCAGATGGAAAGGAGTTCATATGTACAAAGCTGGAGTCAGAGCTTTTATTCTATGCTTTGTTTTTTTTTTTTTTCCCCTGAGAAGGAAAAGACATACCAACAACAATAGTTCCCTTTTACTGGTGCTTTTTCATCTGTCTGTGTAGGTGGTATGTTGAGATAATAGTTTGATGGAGATTAAAGGAAGTGTGACTGCTATGTAAGTCCTGTCAGAAGGGGGAATCCCAGCTCTTTAAAGAACATGTGCAACTAGACATGAGGAGTGTTATTATAGGGTTCAAAAGAAAAAACAGCCCAAACATCTCATTTCTCTCAAAACCTCCTCTAGATTTTCAGTATGTGTAAAAATGGGCCAGGTCCTTGGCAGGGGATATTTCTGCTGAGGTGGGTGTATGGTTGCTGGGTCTGGGCTCTGCTCTCTGCCCCATTTTTCCCCATTGCTGTGCTGAGTCTGAAGAGGTCATCATGGGTTAAAGCATCTTCTGTGGAGATGTACAGCCTTGCTCTGGAGATGTAAAGAATGGAGACCCCACCAGGCCCTTATCATGTTTGGTGAATTCTCATGGTATTTTATCACAGTTATCAAAGAGCACTGCTGAAAAGGTTTTCCTTCCTTCCAGGCTCAGTGTGTCTGGACTCAGGAGAAGCCAGTTTGTCTTTTATATACCAGAAATACACACTTATTTTAGCCTTCTCACCTAAAGTAAAGCAGTCTTTTATTCCTGGTATTTTCTTCCATAGAAATCAAAGTACAAAAACCTCAGGCATACCTCCTGGAAGCCCTTCTTAGTAGAACAACAGACACTTAACATGAACCCCCCTTTCAGTTTGGCCCACATCTAAACCACAGTCTGTTTCCTTTCATTAGCAATCATGCCTTCTATCATCTGTGGTCCCTAGATACCTTCAGCTGGATCTTCACATCTGCTCAGTGCTGAGCAGCCAAGCATCTAATCCTGGGGTTGACTCAAAAATGTGCTGAAATCATGGTCCCCCTCCCCAAGAGTCTCAGTACAGCAGCTCTGCACTAGGGACAACCACCTTACATCAATAGGTTCTTCCAGAAAAAGCTGCTGCAGCCAGTATTTACTTTTTAAATCCTGTTATCTTTTTTTCTTTAATATATGGCAATCCAGCAGCTGTAGTCCCTGACTCCCAGCTGGTAGTGGTACCAGTCTGTGCCTGTCAGTTCCTATGAGGATTTTGGTTTCTCTGGAAAACATGTGTGATAGAGAGAGGAGGGGAGGAATAGGAATAGGGGAAGGTCTGCACCTCTTTTACTGAAGCCAGGACAGGTGTATGGAAAATATATTTATGCTTCAGAAGGAAAGGAAATGGAGAATTGTCCTGATGACTGGGGAACTCATCTGTCAGAAGGAAGTCCCAGCCCCTGATGCCAGGGCTATTTGTGTCTTTTAACAGATAGCTGTAGTAGATCAAACAGAGAAACTGTCCTGACAGCTGGTCCCAAAATGCAAGTGCTGCCCATGCACTCTGCTCAAGGCCAGACCTCTACTGGCAAGGCTAAAAGGCTGTGCTGGTAGCTAGGAACTCAAGAAACAAGTAATTATTTGTGCAAATATTTGTGCAATTAACCTGCACATGGTCATAGGACACTGAGAAGTGATCTAACATGATGAATAAGGACTAAAGCCAATAAAAGCCTGAAGAGCAGAGCAAGCCCTGAACCTCACAGAATATGGTGTTTGCTTTGGTCTTTGCAGGTTGCTGTTGGAGGTAGTTCACTCTTTCCTTTGTTCAGATTGCTTTGAAGAATGCACATCTGGGAAGTGTGTGGATGAGTGGCTTTACTGGGAGGCCAAAGGTCTGTCTAGCTCACAGTCCAGTCTCCAGCAGTGGTTCCTATAGAACCACTTCATGGTGGTAGCACACAGTATCCTCTCTCCTTGAAGCTCTCCCTGAGCTCACGAGTCTGTAGGTCAGCACTGATCTTTCTACTGCTAAGAATGAACATGCAAAGATAATTTCCCTACATATCTGCTTACATGTAAAGCCACATACACACTCACAGCTGCTGTATTTCCTTATGTTAGGTTTTGCACTGATAGCCCATGCTCTGGTCATTCATCTGTATTCAAAATATCTCATTTCTCCAGCTTTTGTTGCTCTACAGAATGTGGGGGTTGTTTTTGCCTTATACAGCATCCAGTGCATTGCAAAACTCTGAATCCATCATGTCTGGGCCAGACTCATAAAGGCTGGAACTCATTCTCTCAAATAAATCCTGTTGTTCTTTGAAAGATGTTCACTGGCGTTCACTACACCCTCACCCTTAGCTCACAGTTGTTTGCATCTGTCACTTCTGTTTGACTGCACTTACCCAGCTCATTCTGTTCCCTTTTGGAGTATGGATGCACTGTAAGCATTACTTCAGACAGAAGCAGGAGAGAGATCATGTAATCTCTTTCAGGAATGCTAATTAGCCAGACTGCTCATTTTCAGTATAAATGGTAGACCTTGTTTATAATCCTATCAGCATCGCTGTGCCCATCAGCAGCCTCATGTTGTAAATGTGCACAGTGTGACTTCTTCCTCAATACAGAAAATTATTTAAGTACTCTCCTTTTTTTATCACGCTATTTACTACCTCCCCCTAGTGATACTTCTGTACCACTGTTAAACTATTTTTATTCTTAGTGAATGTTTAAGCACTTTCTTTCCTCTGCCTGTTCTGAGGTATTTCCAGGTAGTGTGAGAAATGAGTCAGTGAAATTAAAACTTAGTTTATTTTATTTTATATGATCTGACATCCATTTCTCCCTTTCACATCTGCAACAGATTGCTTTTCGATTTCACAGCAGTTCTTTCACTTTATCACTGGCAAGGATGAGATTTTTAGCATGATCCATTTGCACTCTTGGCTTGGATATCACAACTTTTTGAGTACCTGATAAGCCCTTCATCAAAGAACTGAACTTTCATTCAGATTTTTATACCCACATTTTTCCTACCAATGAATTTCAGTAGTAGCTTTCCTTAAGATACAGATCTTACCTTATTTTCAAGGTTTAGATAATCAGAATGATCCATTCTACAAATAATGTCACAATCATGATGGCTGGTCTTTAGAGAGAAACAGTTTTTCTACCCAGCAATTCTTTCACTTTGGATGCAGTACCTGATGGATTGGAGAATTCACCTGTATCACCTAGATACCTTTTTCCTATTGGCTGCATACATTTCTAGCATAAGTCTGCCACTACATATGTCTGTCCTCCATGCACAAAGAACTTTACTTTCTACAAATTGGATGAGTGTTTAATGCATAATGTGTTTAAGGAACAACGCATCCTGCTTTTTAACTTTCTGACTTTGTTGATGATCTGTAGCAGGTCATTCTGCAGACACTCTTCCTCTTCTTCTCAGCATCTTGTAAATCTGTCTTAGCAACTCACCAGCTCATAGTGATGATACAGACAACCACCCCCGCCTGCCCTTTCTAGTCAACACTATAATCACAGTAATCAGGGAAGTCATCTCACCAGGCTTCTGTGGCATCAAATTCCTTCTCAAGTAACTTCCTGTTCTTCTCATTTGTTACTGACCTTTCTAGCACCAGTATAAATGATGACAAGTTCTCATTTTTTCTCATTCTGCCTTGCCAAGTTGCTGCCTGTGTGGCAATTCATTTCCCAGCACTGTCTTTGGTGTTGCTGGTATAACCAGTCCTGTATGGTTCCTTCTAAAAATATGTGGAACCTACAGTTGTTTTTCCTGTGTTTCTGATGTTGCTTGTCTTTCTTGAGAAGAGGACACATGCAAAGGCAAATGTGGTTGTCTTGTAGCCATTGTGCTGGCCACATACAGCTTATTCCCAAGATGTTCTGCTTTGTTGCAGTATTTCAGAGCATTAGTCAAATACAAATGTTCTTTTGTGTGTGTGTTCAGGCTCTTATTTCATGTCAGCTCTGACCTGAATGCTTGTGAGAAAATATTTGGTTTTAAGAGGTTTCAAGATCGATGTTGCTGATCTATTGATATTCACATGAACATCAACAAGACCATTTCTAAACCATTCATGGGTTACATTGCTGTTACAGGAATACAAAATGAGACATCATCTACAGTAGCTGGATCAAGGGAAGCTGAGTGTAAGTCAGGCTGTTGTGGTGGGAGTGTCTTTCAAGGAGGAAGGGAAAAGAGCATGAGGCACTCACAGCAAGTGTGTGTGTGTGTGTGCGCTTGAGAAGTGAGAAATATCATAAGCCAGACAACCCCCCACCTTGGAATCTGCTGCAGTACATGGCAGGGCACCACCATGCCCAGGAGCACAGTTCTAGGTCCTCTCTCCCAGTTCCTACCCTACAGCCAGGTCTGGCCCGGGTGGAGGGGATGGCCTTGCTCTTGGTTTCAGAGCCTAGAATGGGCTGGAGGAACATAACAAAAATCTTGAGACAGATAAAGACATCTTCTGCATGAAGACAGAGGGCGACAGAGGAAGATGGATGCTACAGTGCATTGATGCTGCATCAGGTTGTGTGAAGGGAGTCAGAGGGAGCCTTCTGAGAGCAGAAAGGAATGTAAGGATGCAAGAGGCATCATTGTGTCATGTCTAGAATGTGAGGACGTGACTTGAAGGCTTTGCAGCCAGAGTAGGCACAAAAAGAAAGGACAGGAAGAGCAGACTGGTGCAGTGAGGACAAGGTGGTTTCTATAGCAGTGGCATTTGGGATGGGAAATCAGCAGAGAGGAATTTGTGCTACTGAAGGTGGGGAGGGTGAAGAAATCGTCATCAGGAGATTTTACTGTGGGCAAGATGAGAAAAGCCCCAGAGTTTGGTGATGCTATAAGCAAAGGTAGAAATTATCAAACCTGACTGCAAGGAGAGAAAAAGGGAGAAGAAAAGGAGTGGGAATTTGGTATGGAAGAGGAGAACGGAGTCCAGCAGGAATGGGAATGGGTCTAAAAAGAAGGTTTATTTTAGGAAGAGCAGTCTTTGAGCATGTGGTGGGACACCTAAAGGAACTTTCAGTAACAGAGAGATCAGACTAACAATAAAGCTGAAAACACCCTCAGAAAAATGATTACTGTGATGAGGGATAGGGACAAGTTTGCCACGGGAGAGGCTTGCAAGTGGTGATGATGTCCTCCCTATCAAGGCCTGCAGAGATGACTTGTGGGAAAGACACCAAGGGATTGAAGCCCAACTCCTGGAGCTGACATGTGGATTCAGGTGGCTGTAGCCTGTACACCAGGTTTGTTAGCTTCTCCTCAGAGGTGAAAACACTAAAGAGAAGCTTAGGGGTAGAGGATGGGCAGATAGTCAAGTGGATCTGCTGTCCTGAGAGATGAAGCACAAGGCTACCATTTTTCTGAGATGAGACCTGGCTACAAGAGAGCTGAGAACAACTGCCCAAAAAAGCAGGGAAAGGGACTGGAGAGCTACTCCAGGGATTTAAGGTAAAGAATCAATCAGCTGCGCCCAGGAGGAAGTGAAGAGGGCATCTACTGATGGTCAGAGGGTTGTGGGGTTTCCCTTGGTCCCTGGGGCTGGTGCCTTCCCACTGACTCAGAAAATGTTCTGAGGCTGTGCTGGAAGCCCTCTCTCTGCATGCATCAAAACTGTTCTGTGGATTTTTTTTAAGGAGGGTGGTAGCTGAAAATGAAGATGAACCTTTCTAGCATGTCTCTGACTGACTCTCTGTCTGACTGGGAAATAGAGTAAGCCACTGGGAAAGCATGTGTCAGAGGAGAACTAGGTTGTCTGTCTGTCTGCATGTCTGTCCACAGGCTTGGCCTCCTGGCTGGTTGGAGAGCTGGCTAGGGCTGAGAAATCATAACTGCCACAGCCAGGGCTGTCACCTCCTGCTCACAGGGTGAGAAGGACAGGTCCAAAAGGCTGCATGAGAGTTGGTCTGAATGCAGCCCTGGTTTTGATGGGAATGACAATTTTTTAATGTTTAGAAGAAAAAAAATATTTTTACTCCTTAAAAGTAAAAACTTAACTTTCCTTCTTTATTCCTTTGCTGCTTTGTGGATAACTGCAGCAGCTCCTCTCTCAGACCTGGGTGCCTGCTTTCCTCACGGACACCTTTTTGGTTCCACAAGTTGGAAGGACAGAACCTGGACCCCCACAGACACGGGAGCATGACTCATCCCAGAAAGCCACTGGGGAGGAAGCCTCATGCTGGGCCAGGAGCAGTATGACAGAGCTGCTGCCTGCTGCTGCCACCAATCTGCTTTTCATTTTCCACTCAGCTCTTTATGACAGAGACCCTGCAGTGTGGTGAGAAGCCCAAGCACGCTCCCAGTGTGTGAGCACTCGTTTGCATTTTGCCCATTTTGCCTGTGTTGTGTCAGGCTGCCTGCCTCAATAAACATCTTCAAATGCCTTCTGCCTGTGCAAGGATCTTCGTGTTCTTGCATGACTGAAAGGAGCTTGTACGCTTTCACACAAAGGACTCAGAGGTGGCACGGAAAAGCTGTCACAATTTAGTGATCTGAAGGGAACCTTTCAATGCTTATGAAGTCAGGGACATCTTGATTTTGCTTTGGATTTTTGTTGGTTTTTTTTTTTCTTTTTTTTTTTTTTTTTTTTTCCCTGGGTCACTCATTGCAAAACTATTTGAGTTAGTCAGGGGTTGAGAAAATTATCAAAGTCTTTAAAAGAGGCAAATTCAGACATGCCTTGGCTGAGTGCAGCCAACCTCTTTGCTCCTAGAAGGAATGTAGCTGTTCCCATGTTGAAAAAATAATGTGACTAAGATATAGGGTGTTTGAATAATAAAGCAACCCAGTCTGGGCCCCACTGAGTGGTAAAGCAAGACTCAGCTTGTAACATGTGGCTTCAAAGTACCTTGTACCTCTGACTGAAAGGTGATTTTTAGTCTGACCCTCTCAAACCAAAGGAATTCAGGAATGTCCCAAGCTGTGTCTGCACCTACTGGTCCTGAGGATGTCATCCTTAGGGCATGGGGCATGACTCCCTGCTCTCACTGAGGCATCAATCTGTCCCCCTGCTCCCTTCCCCACAGATACAGCTACTCCTGGCTGTGCTTGGCTGGATGACCCTGGTCTTGGAAATTGGAAGGGAAAATGTTTGAGACCCTGTGAGTACAAGGGCAAAGCTTGGAGATGCCTTTGTGAGCATTAGACTGCAAAACTGATGTACAGACAAAACTTCCATGTTAGTCTGTGGCTGTCACTTGAGCCAATAATGAGAAAAAAGTTGAGCAGTGCCAGTATTTACATTTTGAGGCCGTTTGTCATTGTCTCCAGGTGCTTTGAAAATGGTGGATAAGTCTCAATTTCACTTCCTGCACCATTCCCTTTCTGCACTAGCATTCTGGAGGATTCCAAAACATAATGGACACAAAGAACCACACAAAGCCATCAGTGATTCTAGGAGGCCACTTTCAGCTGCCATTAAAAGGTTTTTGGATAGATTGTTCAACATCCCTGGATGATGAACAGTGGCTTCATCTGAGTAATTCACATTGGCCATATTAAAATGTGAGCTGGTGGAGACTCCTTCTCTGAGGCTGCAGGCTGCTCCTATGGCCCAGAGACAAGCTTAAAATCACAACCATGTGTCCTCTTTCCATGGTGTGTCCTAGGTTTTTCTGTACAGAGCTGGTAGGTGGTCTCATCCCACCCAAGATTTTATAGAGACTTTTGTTTCCCCCAACTCAGTCGATATATTTTTTCCTGAACCATCAGTACTGCCACCACCACAAATAAATAAAAAAATAATCCAGCATCCCAAAAGCAAATCATTTATTCAGGGTGCTTCCTTGGTATAAAATCTCTGGCGCAGTGACATTTAGGAGGCTGTGGATCAGCTACATTGCAGTGTCATGAAAATTTCATGCTCACTTGGCAAGGAAGTTGGTGAGTCAGGCAGATGAGCTCTTACACCATATCCCTGACCTGGATACAAACACAGTTTCAGGTTACTGCTGCGGGTGTACAGCTCAGAAGGGGAGAGAACCAAGAGTATTTAGGCCTTCAACATCAATGGGGACCAAGTTTCAGATCTGCAGCACCCTTTGTGATTTAAAAAAAAACATTCAGTCCTGATGCCCCTAAAATATATTGACCTTACAGATGGATTCGTGGTTTCTAAATGCAAAGGTTGAAGTTATGCACAGAGTATATACCTGAGAGTGACTTTATTGCTTTGCTGGGACTCTTGCCCCAGCCAGCAGCACTGGCCCATGACTATGGGTTTCACCTGCTCTGCACAGGGGGGCTGGAGGTGGCAGGTAAGTGGAAAGGGAAAATGTGACAACAGGTTTCTAAATATTTTCAGTATAAAAAAAAAAGAAAAAAAAAAGTGGGGAAATAAATAAATAAAAGCAGATCCAATGGACAGGTTTAGGCACAGCAGAACCCATTGTTATGAAGTGAGAACCTGGACTTCTGAGTTGCATACAGTTTTGTTACACGACTTTGCTTTACTCGCTTTTTTCTCTGCTGCTGTCCTTCCTGTGCTCCTGCCTGTCCCATTCCCATGCTCTCTGGAAAGGCATCAGGATCGGTGAATTCACCCTGCCTGTCTTTTCTGCTTCTCTGCTCCTCTCCTGCCAGCCCAGGGATGCTCCAGCCTTGAGCTGAAGGACTCGTACCAGCTTTCACCAGGCGAGGTCACACTAATCCCATGGATGCTCTGCAGCAGGGAGTTTATCCAACAGCCACGAACACTGCAGTGGAGGATTCCTCCTCTCCTGCTGCATTAAGGCTTTGTCAAACTCTCCTTTTTGTACCCATCACGCAGTATAGAAGGTACCATTAAGGCTTTAAAATTTAATGGCGCCTAATAAAATCTCTCCCTGTGATACACAACCTAAGCAAAGGCTATGGTGCAGGAAGGTAGCATTTGTGTGTGCCTTTATATCTTTCCCTCCAGTCTGTTTTAACTACACATTCCCAGTCACTTAAAAGCATTTCTGGAGCTTTATGTTGTGGAGTTACTGCAGATTCACTCCATAAAGGTAGGTAGGTATCAAATTGCCACTTCAAGCCTAACTCCAACACAGGGGCATCTGCCCCACCCTAGCCCTGGTGTTTACATTTCTGACATGCTGATAAATGCAAACCTGCTGAAATCTTGGCTTGGCTGAAATGATCATGCTCAAATCCTGCTTGCTGACTTTCCAGCTCATGGAAACAAATGGGAGGTCTGTCCTCTCTCCTGATTTGACTAGCGTTTCATCCTCTAAGTTTGCAGATCACATGAGCCTCTATAAATGTCTGTATCCCATATATATAAATGGTTTTCTCAGCACACCAGTAATCTGCACTGGAAAAAATGCCACTAGGCCACTGGAAGCACAGACTGAGCCTCTGTTTCCTATGGTCTATGCAGAGCCTCCCACATCCTGAAAAAAAATGCTGTGAGCGTTTAACTGATAGATCTGTGGTCTGGTCTCAAAGTCTCCTGCTGAAGCAGTTCCCTGTTGTATAAATAATTAAACAGTCATTGGACCAGAGAGAAGAGGTGGAAGATGGACTCTGCAGCCACATAGTGAGGAAATTTGTGTGTGATGTGGGAAAGCCAAGTTATAGGTTCCTGCTCCAGTAAACATCTAACTAGCAGCACAAACTGGACCAGCTCCAACAGGAGAGGCTGAGATCCCCTGTCTCAAGACCATCCAGGGCCTGCTTCTTTGGGCATTTCCTGAAAATAGGGGAGAAAGGACATCAAGAATAACCTGCACAATCTGCAAGGTTCTAAACTGCTGGTATAAGAGCTGAGATGTCTCTGTAGAAAGAATCTGAGGTACTTCACATAAAGCCTGAAACATGAGCTGGTTCAGAAAGGTCCATCTGGCTCAATGTCTGTCTCTACCCTCAGCTGAAGACAGGTGCTGGTAAAAAAGCAAAAATGCAGGGTAAATCCTTAAAAATACCTCCTTAGAACACACATGAGGACACCAGAAGAGATATTTTTCCCAAGTGGGTATAAACACGTGCTCACCTCTTCTGGGTTCCTCATAGGGTATTCTTGTGGCTTCCCCAGTTAGATCATTTCTTATGACCTTAAGCCCCTCTCAGATTGGGTTTGCTTATTTTGCAAAAGGAGAGGGGAAAAGAAAAAGCATTTCTTTTTAGCAAAGCTCTCGCTATTTAATAGTTAACTTCCATGCACCATCAAAGAATTTCTTAATTCCCTAATCTGTTGCACTAGTTTTAAAGTGGAGACAAGATGTGGAAAGAGAGTCAGTATCTTTTGGAAGTCATTCTGGTATATTTGGACAGAAAGGCAGGAGTCCAGGCTTTGACTGGCCTGAAAGAGAACAATCCAAGCTAAGTTTAGGATCTTCTATTTCAGACCTGGAAAATAGTGGGAGTATCTGAATTTATCCAGATCAGTAGTTGAGCTAATCGAAAACATTCCTCTGTAGACCTTGCCCAAAGGGTATCCTTAGATCACCTCAGCTGTTGTGAGAGGAGCTGCAAGGGTGTAAATAGTACAGAGAAGAACAAGGCTCTCATGCAGTCTCCTCCTTAGGAAGGCTCTTAAGCAACTTTAAATGTGCTTGCAGTTTTCGGACTTCAAGTCAAGCTCTTAACACATTAAAAGGTGGAATGACTTAGCCTTGGGAGCCCTGGAGACTTCAAGGAGAAGCTGTTTGACCTTTTTGTGTCTCAATCCACCCAGAACATGAGAGTGAAAAATAAACAACACCTCACTAAAAGAGAAATAGATAGTGTGACTGACCTGAGCTTGCCTTGGTAAATAAATTACAAAGCCATAAAACTGCTTGAGGGGCTGCGTTGTCCCATTGAAACAACACCCACTTTAGACACTCTGTAAACATATCATTCTAGGGTGATGCAGAGCAACTGCCAAGAAGCTGTTATCTTTATCTACCTGTCAAGGCCTCATATGTTCTCCCTGGGCTGGTGTCTGAGCTAAGGAGAAAGTACAAACCAGTGATGAGAGGTCCCAATAAACACCAAAGGGGCACGATTTACCCATGAGCTCTCCCAGCTGTTCTTGCTGCCTAAAAAAATGCATCTCAAGACCAAATTCTTACCTGTGTCCTTCTCAATACCCAAAGGGCCCACCTTGCTAGCTCAGTTGCCCTGGACATTTAGTTGCTGCTGTCCTAAACACCTCTTGCTGGGATGCCCCTTGGTAAATAGTGGGGTTTGCGAGGCCTGGCATCATTAAGGAGCAAAAGGGAAAAAAGTCAAGGGCTGCTGGAGGAAGTGGTGGAGGGGTGATCTGGGCTCTTAAAGGTTAAAATCAAAAGCCAGCCAAGCAAAGTTTGCTGCTGATATGAGTCTACTTAAACACTGAGATGCTGCAGTTGATCTGAAGGAATGTCAGTGCCTCTGTTTCAGCACCAGATCTGAACAGAGTGGAAAAGTCCTTGGCTACAAAAGCCAAGTTAGAAGCATCCTTAATACATAGAAATAATCTCCTGTTGTTTTAAGAAAATAATAATGGGAAAACCCTTCTAGGTACTTGGGCAAAGCCCAGATTTCACCAGAGGCTTTTGCAGGTTGGCTACAATACCTTGGTTATTTTGTCTGCACTCAGTTCCACAGCATGTCACAATAAGAGATCTGCCTGACACTGGCATCATTTTATAGAAGATATCAGATGGTGATTGATACTAATGCAACAGGATTCAAAGTGGGGAAAGGCTCCACATGTGGCCAGATGAAGTGTGGTCCCCTACCACCATACTGCTTCAGTAGTAAACCAAACATGCAGAATACTCCTCATACGTGGTGAACATTCACCCCCTTGCCCTGTGCTCCATGGTTTCCCTGCCCATGACCTGAAACTCACCCTGCTTATTCCCTTTCCCCTTGCTATCCTCTGTCTTTGGGAATGCAACCTGCCATGGGTCACATTAGCAACTAGTGACATCCGTGTGGTGTCCCATAGACAAGCAGGATCCAAATTGGATGTTTGTTCCATCCCAGGAGATCATGGACCTGCTGAAGAGAAGTTTCAGACTTGCTTTTCAGTAGTTGTAGAATCAGTGCTTAACTAACATGGCATGGAACTAACTTGACAAGGAAAGGAGGAGTTTCTTGGCATGGCCTTTCTACATTGCCTTTAAATTCTTGTGTAATTAAAAAGAAGCAAGGAAAAAACCCCCAAACCACAACAAGCACCACTTTTTATTGCTCCCCCTATGTTTAATGAAATCCTAAAAACTAGAGAACTGTACAGACAAGACTTCTGAGCATGGCAGACCAAAGCTTATGGGCTGTATCCATGGTGCTGCTGGCACTGCACACAGCCAACTACTACAGCATTTGACTGCATGAGATCTCCAAGTGATTCCAGTCACTTATTACCCAGGACTGCAAAGCCTTGGCATGGTGAGTGGACAAACAACTGTGGCACTTACATTGGCAATGCCCTTGGTCTCAAGAAGGAGGTGTGATTGTGTGTCTTGTCACCTCCTCGCCCTTCTGCTTGTCTGTGTGAAAAGCTCCATCCCCACCCAACATTGTAAGATCAGGATGAGGGATTTGTCTTTGTTTTCAAATAGCTGAGACGCTGTATTATGCCTCTGAGGGAGATGAGTTCGAGATGCATTTGAAAAGCAGCTAAGTGTTAATCTCTACTAGGCAGGATCCTTTGTGGGGAATCACATTTATTATTTAATTTTACAATTTAGCATTTCACAATGTTGCTCATTTTGAGGCAGCAATTTATGGAGAGAAGTGCAGCAAAAGCACAGCACTCCAAACAGAGAAGGTCAGATATATTTACATGATATAAATATTCTATTACATACCGTGCAAAGAAAGGATCTGTTTGCTCAGGATGAGCTAAGACATTTTGTTGGCCTCCTGTCATGGCAGCTCATCCTGGGCCAGACTCCATAGAGTCTTGCTCAGCAGAGTTTCTTGATGCTATCAGTAGCAGTAAAATGCCTGCAAAGGTCTTAGAGGTAAAAACCTCCTTGGCTAAGCCAGCCCAGAAGCTCTTGGTGTTTTCCCTAACACACAGTTTTCCATCTTGGGCTTTTTGAGCTATCTGGGTGACTTTATGGGCAGATTTCCTCTGGCTGAGAAAGGCTGAGCTCTACGTAACAAATCAGACATCTTGGAGAGTAAGAGGATACTCAGTGTGAATAGAGACTCAGGGGTGTCTGTGCCTTGGCAGTGTTGCCTACAGTCAAGACCTGCACACTTCAGTGAGATAGTTAATACAGTTAATGTGGTTAAAATCAATGGGCTGTGCTAATTTACCTCAGCTGAATTTCTCAGTGCCTGCGTTTCACATGGCTTTTTAGTACTTCCTTTAAACTCTATTAATTCTAATGTTTAATTGCAAACAAACTGCCTGATGGATCAGTTAAAGAAAAATCAACTGTAAAGGGTCAAAGATTTAACCTTTCCTATCTTTATTACTCCCACACAGATCTTTCAGACCAGTTATTTGCATATGTTAAAATCTAATTTGAGTTGTTCATCACATAGAACTATGTATGCTACTTTTTTTTTTTAAATGAGAGATGTAACTTCAGGGCACTATTAAATTCTAATTAAAAATCAGTCAAAAGCACCCTTCTCTTAGTGTTTGTGCCTGCAGCAACCCTTCTATCATGGTATCAAAAGCTCAGTTCATTACTTCTTAATTAATTTTGCCTTGAGAAGCCCAAAGTTCTCAGTGGACCTGTTGGATTTTCAGAGCATTGTCTATGTAGCATTGACTTGTAAGCAGCAGTCACAGCCAAGTGACATTCATATCAGCGATTCTTACCCATGTAATCCAATTTGATACAATGGCTGCAGCCAGCCAGCTTTTGGGAATCTGAAAGACCCTTGAAGCTCACAACACAGAGGATATTCTGCCTGGAGCTACTCATCTTGTAGGGATTTTCCCATCTCCCTATTCCCAGTGTGCACATTTTGCAGCTGAAAGGGTTGGTATACAGGTTGTTTGGGTGGGGTTTTTTTTTGGTTGGGTTTTTTGTTTTTTGGTTTGTTTTGTGTGTGTGTGTGTGTGTGTGTGTGTGTGTGCGTGTGTGCATGTGTGAAGAAGTAAGATTAAGGAACTAGACTGGTTCCTGACGCCCAGGAAATCTTGTTTTTAAGCCCTTGAGTTAGCCAAGATCTTTTTGCCCTGCCAGGCACCTGAAGATGTGCACGTTCGTTTTCCAGATAAGAATCCTGCTGTCGTGATCTCTCACTGCAAGTGATTCATTTCCCCTCCTGGCCTGGCTGCATGCACACACGTGTCTGAGGGTGGTGAGCTGGGGGCTGACCAGTGCCCTGAAACAAAGTAAGGAAAAGAAGGGAAAGGGGTAGAGGGAAACAACCTACATGGGAACATTTTGCACTGGTCTGGGGAATTCTTACCTGAACTTTTCTTATGGTGGACCAAGCACCCCCAAGGGGCCCATGGCAGCTTGAGCGCTCCCCAAACAGTACAAGAGTGGTTTGACAGAAGAGCATGAATTAAACTTGCCCCTCCAAGCTGGGCTTAGTAGGACATCTGTAGCTGCTGTGCAAGCCAGGAGAGACTTGAATGGTACAAGCTTTCATTAGAAACCTTTGTACTAATCCTGATTTGCACAAGGCAGATCCCACAACTATCAAAAGCAATGGTTCAAATCTACCTTCATGTGTATCCAAGCCTTCTTGCTGCAAGGCACAGAGTTAGATGGGTGTGACTGAGGGAGCTGTGGATAAAAAGAAAAAAAAAAGAAAAAAAAAAAGGTGGAAAATGGGAACAGAAAAAGTTTAAAACATGGTTTTCAGGCAATGTCAGCTTTCTGATTTTCCTCTGGGAGAAAGTGCAGAAAGGGAAAAAAATTAAAAATAGAAGGAAAATAAACCTTGGCCAGTGGATGAGATCGAGATATTTTGGACTCTGGGGCAAATCCTCTCCTTTCACCAGGATATCCTGTCCCTTTCTTCAGCAACACTTTGGATAAAGCTTGCCTCTCCTTTTCTCAGATGCTGATTTTGGGGCAGAACAATAGCCGGATAATTTCTTCCTTCTTCTTCTTCTCTGCTGGGATGCTGAGGAAGCTGAGCAAGGAAACAGAGCAGGGATCTTAAGAGAGACTAGGTATGAATTATTCACTCAGCTCTCTCTTCTTGGAACCTGTCCACACTGGAACCAGCAGAAGCAAATCTCCGGG
This sequence comes from Calypte anna, assembly GCF_003957555.1. Lineage (NCBI taxonomy): Eukaryota > Metazoa > Chordata > Aves > Apodiformes > Trochilidae > Calypte > Calypte anna. The sequence continues at coordinate 35,189,470 of NC_044251.1, forward strand.
CTGAGGTCCTGAGCCACGTCCCTTCCTTACTGCTAGAGTCACACTTAACAGTAGGCTTTAGATGGATGGATGGATGGATGGATAGATAGGTGAATGGATAGGTGGATGGTTGGCTCCACAAGGCTTGGGTCATCTAATTTATGTGCTGTGAAGGCCAGGAGAGGTTGAAAATCAGTCCCAGGTTTGTTCCATATGCTCTAGGATTTGATGCTTCTGCTATGTCATACAGCACCAACACTCAATACCAAGTAGCAGTTGCAATAAGCATCCTGTCGACTTGAGAAAGCTGCAGACCAGCCTGGATTAGGGAGAGTCAGTCTTGATTTTTGCTGTCCTTTGCAAAGAGTCAAAATGTTAACCCTCTTGATGCTGCAGTTGTAGATATGCTAAGTACCCTTCAACATGAACCTCTCAATTCTGTCCAGTTCTATGTTGCACCAACCTAGTAATGTCAGCTCTAGAGAGAAGAAGCTGAAAGTCTCTCTACTTTTGACTTTGAGGTTAATTTGATTTTGCCATTTTTTCATTACTGAAAGGCAACAGACCTGACCCTTATGTGCCCCAGAGATCTGTCTTCATTTAAATGTCAAGGACCACAGGGGCTGTGGAGAAGACAACAGAAAGAGGGTTGGGTTCTTAATCTGAGATGTAGAAACAAAGCTGGCTTAGCTTTTCATGGAAGAGAAAAGGCACAGCACAAGACTTCACCAAGGCCATGGTGGTACAGAGATGGCAAATACTGGGGCGAAACAGGGAGTCCCTTGCCTAATGCATGCAGCAGGATAATACAGTTTTTTTCTGATATCCTGTATGATCTCACAGCTATCAGTAGTAAAATTATAATAGGGTGCACATAAAGGGTTGGGACAGAGGTCTGTGTAGCAAATGAACCTGATCAGGGACTACAGGAGAGGAACCTATAAACCAGCTTTACCCTTGGTGTGCACAAATAGGCTGACCTACTGCCCCTGCCTTACCAGGCTGCCTGTTTGCCCTCCACTATGAATGCTCATGAAAAGGGAAAAATTCTATGCTCAGGGAGCCTTGGAAGATGTTAGACAAAATGCTGAGTGGAGAGGTGAGTAAGGCTGCAGGGTAGTTTTAGCAGAGATCCCATATATATCTGAACCCACCCCCTTTTCTTTTCCTGTTAAGAATGCCTGGCCACGGGGCTCTACCTGCTACCTGTGCAAGACCTCAAGGCAGGGAGAGCAAGTCATGAGTGAAAGGCTTCCTAAGGGAAATGTTTACATCCACTGAGGGTTATTGTACTGGAAAATGTATAAAAAGGAAAAATGCTTGTGCAGGACAGAGGATGGCCTGGCTAAGATAAGAGATGTTGTCAGGCTCTCAGAGACTATCTGTTTATTTACACCCGGTTGCATCCAGCGAGGGGATGTTGGCATCCTCTCAGTTTGCGCCTCCTCCCTGGCATCTGGGCAAAAACACATGAGAGAGATTGAGCCCAGTGGCAGAGCTGAGAGCACAAGGGGACCTTGCCCCTCACCTCCTGCTCCCCTTCCAGTTCTTTTCTTTACCTCATCTCCCTGCCACCCTTTCCACCAGCTGGCACTCGCCAGAGCATGACCCTTGGAGTACGTGCCTCTGACCACACTGCCTCCAAGCCATTTCAATGCCAAGTTCTGGTTCCTCCAGGAGTACAAGGAGTAAGTTTCCAAGGAATTAATTTGTCATTACTGCTAAATAAATGAGGGCTGATAGGAATCTGCATTCTGCTTTCATTAAATCCTATAGGTGCTGCTGCTGGTGTCTAAGTAATTTCTCACAAGAAGTCACTCATTCTTCTCCATAAAAGCCGGAAAAGGCTGCCTGGATCAGCTGGTGTAGTTACTGCTGGGGAAGGAGGCCTCTGAGCTTTCATTATCAGCAGTTGCCATGAAGTGTTGGACAGGGAAGGCTCAATGGCACAGCAGGAAAAGCATTTCATATCTGGAAATAATCTTGCAGAAGTCTCTCTTAGCCCTGAAATTCTTGGCACGAGCCTTTCATCCAAATCCCTTGGGACAGCAAGGCAATGGGCTCTCATCCTTTAGTAAAGACTGGCAAGTTTTACATATTTTTGAAAAGCAATTAGTGTTTTGGGTTTGTTTTGGTTTTTTTTAATCCGTATGACAGGCACCATAAAAATACTATGTCTAGTCCCTTTTTAAACGATGGATATAAAGCAATATATTCCACAAGTGACATCCAACATATTTTTTTTTTATCCAGACAGGTCTGGCTCACATCTCCAAAGCACCTGAAGAATATGTCTTTAGATGCCCAATTGCCACTGAAGTCAACATGATTTAGTCAGCTACTAAAATAGCTTTTCAAATCAAGGCTCAGCTGTCTTGCATGTCTTAATACATGTCTTCTCACAAAATTTCTCTGAAACAGGACTGTATTTCAAAGACTGGGGAGAAGGAACAGAGTAACTGCTGGTTACATTTTCTGAATAGCCTGGAATAAATCACATCAGTTTGAACACCAAACCCCTCCAATGTGTCCAAACTCTGGGAGAGGATCTGGGGATAGCACTCACATCTTCATTCTCAAAACTTGGACTTCACAAGGCCAATCAAGGCATCAGTTAGAGCTTGTTATCTTTGGCAGTTTCTTAATTTTCTACGGTTACTTATACTTTTTCCACTATAGAAGCATCAGGCATCAAGGAGGGTGGGGGAGACTTTTGTACTCAAATATTTCTTCACAAAAGGTCTAAAAAAAAATCCCACAGAACACCCAAGATAAGATTGTTGTCCACGATATTAGTAATGCACCCAAAATGGAAAACATTCGCATTGTGAAACTCTCAGGTTGCTGTTTTGTTTGCTCCTTGTTAAGAGTTAATAAACAAAACTCTTTGGGTTAATTTTGTCATGTGTACTGTGAGTTGCTAAGTAACATGGCTCCACTCTGCCTGAAGTCTGTGTAGTGAGACTACTGAGAGAGGCATTAAAGTGCTATAAAATGAATGGGATGGATCATGTTATAGTGTGCCAGACCCTGACTTGGCATTTGGAGCATGGATTATTTTTTTCCCTTTCTTTGTTTTAGATGTAAAAAAAACAAAGATACAAAGTCTGCCTAACATATGAAGAGCAAAGAGCAGGTCATGCTTCTGGCAGGTGAGATGATGTGCAGTGCTGGGAGATGATGCCCACAAATCTCTGCCTGATGCATTGTTGGGCTGGAGGTCATGTGCAGCAGGACAGATCCCAAGGGGCCAAGGAAGACATTGAGGAAATTTGTTGTCCAAAGACCTGGGAGTTTTATGCTCAAGATTTTTGATCAGGTAGAGGAGGAAGGCTTGGTGTCTCTGGAAGGTCCTACATGGTGGCACTTCACATTAGGGAAAGGCCCACACCTTGCTATGTATGTCTGTGGTGCTACAGGGGCTCCAGCCCTGCTACATTCCCCTGCTGCTTCCAGACAAAAGACTTCCCAGATGGCTTTTAATTCCTAGTGTGGCCAGACAGGCCAGGTTGGACAGTTTCAGGTGCAGGGATGGAAGAAGTGAAAAGCTATATTAAATTATGACCCTTACAAGATTCTCAGAGCAGAAACCTGAATGTCTTTGAGGGATAGGGGAAAGGCCCTGATTTTATTGCAGCTTTTAGACAAATAAACGTCCCTTTAAAAGGATGACTATCACTCTCATACTAATGTAAACTGAGAATTATTTTCTGCAGACAAGTACTAAAAGAGGTACTGTGAGTAAGGTCTAATTTCATACTGAAAGCAACCAGCAGAGAACAAGAGACCATTTTAATATCAATAGAGATGGAGCATGTTGCTGGGCTGTAAGTCACTGGGGAACACTCTGAAAGGTTTTATCAGATATTTTTTGTTTAATTTGCAGGCATTGTTCGGTTTTGGAAGAAATCCTAATTCGGCTACAAGGATTTCAGTCTTTCAAAGGAGTGGTAGCAGCAATATGCTTTGCCTCAGTCTCCTCCTTGGATAGGTTGCTCTCAAGAAAGAGGCATTGCTCCATTTGTACAGTGAGCCACAAGCTTTCAGGGTATGTCAGAGATTGCTTTCAGAATTATTATTTTGGAGCAAAGACTAATGGTTTCAGTATACAGTTTTTCAAGTGTGAGACTTTCTCTTAAATTCAGTGACAATATCAATTATGCTGCAAATTAAGCAAGGGTTAGGGGAGAGAAACAAATTCCAGGAGCACCAGTCAAGGCAAATCATAGAAACACAAAATGGTTTGGGCTGGAAGGGACCTTAAAAACCATCTAGTTCCAACCTCCCTGCCACGGGTAGGGACATCTCCCACTAGACCAGGTTGCTCTAAGCCCCATCTGTGATGGCCTTGAGCACTTCCAGGAGGAATGTGAACAGTGCAAGTTTTAACTTTCCAGGGCCTACCAGATTGCTCAGGGCTAAACTAATACTTGTCAGTATGAGAAAAACCCCAAGTTAAACACAAAAACTTTGTTCTTTTTGACAAATTGTGGGCAATAACTACTGAGTTTAGAAATCAAGTTATCTCCCCTAGGTCCTACCTAAAGCTGTTTCCTTCCAGTAGCCAGCCAGACATCCTCCAAGCACCTGAAGACAAGATGAGAGAGAGCTCCTCACACCATCTAGAGTTGTAGTTAAAAGCAGCAGGTTGGCTGTTCCCAAGGTCCTACCAAAAATGCTTTAACAGATACAGGGAATTAATTTATGGCTTCTGCAAGCAGAAGGTGGGCAGGATGCATTTCATACAGCTTACACGTAGAATGCATATAGATGATGCATCTGCAGTCTGGTTTATTTTGCCTGCAGTGCCTGACATAGTACTGTCTGACAGTGAATCATGCAGATTCAAACAGCTCAGGGTGCCACAGATTTAAACATGTAAGTGCTGTTTCCTATTGTCCCTGGTCCAAGGGTTTGGTGGAACATCATAATAGGCCTGCTATTAATAAAGCCAGCAGAGTCTGTTCAGCACTGCTACATGACAAAACACATGTGAGGCAGAGGTTCTCTGCTGACACAGACAGCTCAACCCAGCCGTGCCCCAGATGCTCACATGCTTCTCAGTCCCACCAGAAACCCTGTAGAAATACTGAGACAATTAAGACATAGAAATATGATTAATGCAAACTGAGAACTGTCCCTGCTTCTGAGAAATGCTCTTGTGTGTGTTTCTGCTGGTGGAAGATGAGCTACGCCACTGGCACTCTGCCAACCTGTCACGTTATTGATACGAAGTTTACCCTGGTGAATGGGCTCCTGCTCCAGGGAATACAGGGACAGCTTCAGACCTTGGGAGGAGGGGAGAGAGGGGATACCTGCTCTGAACAGGAGTGTCTTGGGAAAGGAGCAACCACAGCAGGTTGAGACAGGGGGTTGTCAGGGCATGGACAACAGACCTGGCATATCCCAAGAGGAGGAGGAGGTGTGAGTGAGAAAATGCAGCCCAGCCAAAGGATTATTTGAGTGCTACTTGTCAGCCAGGGTTGTCAGGTGGATTATGGATACTTGTGACTTCACATTGTATGAGTATTTTAACATTAATTATATTCTGACCTGGAAGGAAAGATTTAGTGTCATGGGTTTGCAAGGCTGAACCTTCCCAGAGTCCATAGGTAGGGGAGTGATGAGCATTTGCTGTGCCAGCCAGCAGGAACCAGAACAAAAAGAAGCTTGGTGATAACTTGAGGGCCAAATTAATTTCCCATGGCTGTAAGGACTTAACTAATGTGCCTGTTCACAATGGCTTCCTCTAAGAGACCTACCGGGAGACAACTTATCCCTACTTAAGTTGCGCTTTGGGGAGGTCTGGCTCCTGCTGGGCTGTCTTTTTGTACTTGCTACTATGAGAAATGAATCCAGGACTGAACAGCACCAGAACCCACACCAGGAATGTTCCTCTCCTCTGGGAATGCAGGTTCTCTCCTGGCAGTTGTCTTTTCCACTTTTTCACCCATCTGCATCCTTGCTCTTTGCTGGAACTAATTGACACCCAATCTCCATCCCAAAAGGCTGACTCAGGAATGCTAACATGAAGCCTTTGAAACCCTGATCTTTCAGAACTTTTTTTTCCCTCCCCACCCATGACAAAGACAAGCAGTTGTTGCCATATTCCTCTGTTTATAAACCTCCCAAGGAAGATAAAGTGATCTGCTGCACTGTTGGCTTTCTTTGTCCACTCTGTCCTCATCTTTGCTTCCTGCTGCAGATGGTCCCAGCCATCTGGTGCAGATAGGACACACAGGCACAAGCCCATTTAAATATGGGCTCTCTAACTCTAACAATATTTTAAGTGATGTGTAGGCTTCTCAAGGGTCCTTCTGAGACCAACTGGGTTTCAATTCATTGAGAGAGAAGTTTCTTTCTGCACAAACAAGAGAGAATTGAATGGGGCTGTGCTCTGCCACACGGTGCTGAGGTTGATATGGCAACAAAGGTTCTAAAAATGATGAAACACAAATTATATTCTCCTGCTATATAAATAGCTGTGTCAAGTTGTTATGGAAACTGTCAAGTAAACTGGGTTAAGAAGGGCTACTTTTCCTGCTCTCATTTGCCAAGGCTTTCTAAAAGATTTTGTGCCACCAGGGTACAAGAATAAGAACCTAGGAAATCGGGTGATGCATTAATCAGAGAGTCTCTAGAAATGGGGTGGGATGGCATTACAACATCTGTCCTCTCCAGAGGCTGTGGCTTTGAATGAACCTCTGTGCCTGTCTTGTTCCCACAATATACTGGTGGAAGCCATAATGTGATCTCACCAGAATCTCCTCTTGGAGGCCTGGGGCATGGTGCTCTGCAGACACATTGCTGTGTGGGTAGATTTTTTTTTCTGAAGGCCCAGAGCCTTGAGGTGGTGAATGCCTGGTGGAACTGCAGTCACAGCTGTGCATACAGTAAAGCACTTTTGGGGCAGGCAGATGGAAGAGACTTCCATCAAGATTAAAAGGGTAATTCACTGGGTTTTGAAACCAATGTACCAGCTGTGAATTGGAGGGGGCATCAGGTATCCTTTGATGGGAATATAAAAAATGAAAATCAAAGCAAAAATGTTGAATTGCACCTTGGGCACCAATCTTCTGTCTTAAAGATATTCCAAGAGTAGATAGACCCAAAACATCTAAATCCTCTCTAAAGGATCCTGCTATTCTTCATCAGAGAGACTTCTTAGACATCTTGTGTTCAACCCCAGTCCCTTTTGTGAGCTGAACAAAGGCATCACTTAAATTAACCTCTCCTTGTGAGAAGCCCACTGTGCTGTATTGTCAGAGGGGTGATTTTGAGATAATGCACTTGTTCTTGATTCATTTTTGGTCCTTAGGAATTTTCCAGTAATGAAATGCAACTTGATCTCTTTGAAAGATACCAGACAGGTAGGTTAACCACTCACCCTATTGATGCTGTCCTGTTATTGTCACTGCATTTGCCTAAGAACATAATTCAAGCAATATAACTCTGTATGGTATGCACAACCTTCTTATCTTTGTTGCCACCAATACAGCTATCTGGCACCTACCCCTCTCAACACAATCAATATTAGAGTCAGAGGGAATGAGGTTGTTGAAAGGTTTTCCTTTCATTTTTCCAAAGACATGATAGCAAAGAGACTTTTAAAAGGGCATTACTGTGTTGACGTACAGTGGGTATTCAACCCCTATAAAAAGCTCTCTGTCATACATTCGATTCACCTTTCTAAAGCTTAGCAGTCAGCATGCAGAGTTATGCCACAAGGGGTTAGTGGAATGTACTTTGTTCCTGTGTATAAATAGATAGCTTTTAATAACCAGCATTCAAAAGTATGCAGAAGTGAGCAGGATGTTAAGACAGAAATCTTTTTCCTCTGGAGCTGTGCAAAGAAAAAAAAAATATCACACATACAGAGGAAAGAAAGTAAAAGGCAGAGAGTTGGGTTGGTGCCAGCATTACAAAAAGGAGGAAAAAAAAAAAAGGCAAAATTATTCCCCTTTCTCTCTGGGAGCAAGTTTTGCCTTTGTCTCTTCAGTGAAGGAAAATTGCCCTTTGCTTGGCAAAAGAATACTGTGTATGCACAATAGGAAAAGGCTGTGAATTGGGTCAAACAGTAAAAACAGGACCTGCAAATAATTTTTGAAGGCTGAATCAGTGGCATCATGCTCACACTGGGATGCCATTCCAGCAGAGAAGGACCTGACCCAACTCCAGGACAAGAGAACAGTGCTGTGGTGTGAATCAGGGGAGGGAAGGAATTCCTCTGGCTTCTTGCTGCTTGCTTGTGAAGCAAGAGGTCCTGCTCATGGCACAATTCAACATTATGTGGCAGGCAAAGGGAACCACAGTCAAGTGGCTAGGAGGACGCTGGTGGGGTCCAGATGGGGGGTGCAAGCATGGTGATCAGTCCCTCTGCACCCCAGAACTCCATCTGTCTTGGCCATTTCAATTGTAAAGATCCAGTTGGTGGGTGACACAGCTGGGGCATGTTTCTGGTGGTGATCTCTGAGTCCTATATTGTACAAATATATGAATAAATAGTGAAAAGTCATAAGGAAGAGGATCAGAGGCTGTGGAGATCATTTACTGTGGCGCAACAGTAAAAAGACCTGAGATACATTAGTAATGCAAATATATCTACTGAGTTGTAAATGCTTCAGAAGAGAGGAGGGAATGAAGAGGATCAAGCATACAGCTGGGAGGAGGAAAGGCTTCTGGTAAATGTCTCCCAGTCTAGGAACTTTGTTCAGGCATAGCAAGGAGGAGAGCAATGTGCAGTCACAAGGGCAGCAGTGCAAGGTTTTTTGAGGTGCATTTTATATGACAGAACTAGGGGATCCAAAGAGGAATTTTCACCCTATTAATTTGCTGGAAAATGCAATGTCTGTCCCCCTTAGATGGCTACAGCTCTGGAAGGCAGCAAGGGAACTAACTCCTCTATCTGTACCGTGTCTGAAGGGTTTATGGTCACCCCAGAAGGGATTTCAGAGGCTGGTGGCTGTCCCCCTCTCTCCTGGTTCCTTTGCCCCTCTGCTGGCTTGTGCACAAAAGGCTTGTGGGACAGAAGTCACAGAACCCACATGACAAAATGCACCATTTTTTCTTGCCTTTCTGCTGATTTGGTAAAAGGGTGAGGACAATGCTGGATCCAACACTTTTTTTTGAAGGCATGAATATGTCTTAACTTCTCTGTCCCTTCATATTCACCCACTTTACTTTCCTAAACTCAGCTACGTGTGAGATTGTGGGTGCAGGTGATACATGGCATGAGAAATGCTGTTTCTTTAAGCATTTATAGTGTGATTTTAGAGTAGGAATGGGGAGTAAGGGGCTGGATGGTCTTCTGCTCCTGAGACCTGATGAACCAAGACTGACTCCATAGTCCTTTGGACTGGGGAACTGTTTTAAGGGACAAACCATGCTGATTATAGGCAGCACCTACAGGATTACATTCTACAGCCATGTAGAAGCTGTGTATACCAAGGTTACAAATTTCTGTTTGGACAGAGTCATAGTCTGAGACATTCCTGACTGTTAAAATGGGGAAGACTGTTAGAAAGGTAACAGTCCTCTAAAGGAGGACAACTCAGTTCTGCTTCTGAAGAACCTGGTACCTGCTTCTGCAGAAGCATAATTCTGAATCAAACAGAACATTCATATTTTCTCTGCTATTTCAGGTAATTTTAAAGGGAAACCTCAGTGGAAGAGGAACTCAGCGACAATTCCTCAGAAGTCAGCTCTTTAACAGCTCCTGGGTAAAGGAAACAAACAAACCAGCCCCTTCGTCTCAGGGCATCATGCAGTGATTTTCCAGTCCTTTCCAATTGCTTCACATTGCGTGGGCTGAGCAGTGATTGGGAGCTCTTACATTTTAATGCCAAGTTTCACAAAGATCTTTCTCGATGTCTACTCCACCTTTGTTTCCTCTTTTCTTTGTGGTTTGGGTCCACCCAAACTCAGAAGCCAAAGAAAAGTGGATGGGCTGATTCACTAGACTTTGCACTTGAACGACTTCAGACATTTTTCATTCATTCCAATCCTCCTTAGAGGCATTCAAAGCATTTTTTGCTGCTTTTTTTTTTTTTTTTTTCCCCCCCCTCACAGCCTTACATGTATATACATTGCAATATCAGGCATGATAATAATGAGCATTAGAGAAGGAGTGTGACTGATCCCATCTTGTAGGTGATGTAAGACAGAGGTATAGTCTCAGCTTTCTGTAGCTCTGCAGCCTCTCAGAGGATGCCTCTGATAACACCTCTCCTGCTCCCCAAGCTCTGTCATTTTCTTAATTTCATGTTCTTCCTGGTGCCATTGTTCCTCCCTGAGATCAGGACGCATGTCTCAGTTTCCTGCTGCTTTTATTCTCACTCAGCCTGCCTCCCTTTAGCATTTTATTTCTGAACTGAATCCATCATTGGGTATGCTCTCAAACATACTTTGTGGTCATCCCTAGAAATGTGGTCTACTATCCCATAAAACCTAGGGAAAGTTGGGTCTAGAGACCAGACCCATGATTCTTGCTGTTTTCTTGCCTGCTGGGAGCTAAAAATTCCATGTCAAGTCCTCTAAGGCGATACAATACCTTTCTTAAATCTCCTCCCCTTTCTTCTTTTTCCCAACAGTGGAAATGCTTTACATACTTTGCAGATGTGTAAGGCTGTTACGTAAAGCATCACATGAAGGCAAGGGCTCTTGCAAATAATAAAACTGCAGGCTAGTTGAAACCGGCCCCCTTATTTCATTTTCCTTAACGAAATGTAAATCTACACCCACACAAACTATGTGTCCTTGGAACAAAACACTATTCCACATTCTGCACCAGGAGGGAGCCAGCCACAGCAAGGGGCAGCTTCTTGCCATGCTCCTTCTCCACTGAGCTTGTGCTGCATTTCCACACCAGATTTGAGCAGCCTGGGCATCAGCAGAGGTGCTGCCTGAGGCACTGAGGTGAGGAAGTGGCTTGCCCACTCATAACTCTTAGGGCAGCCTTCCTTGAGGATCTGCCCACCTCCTCAGGTTTGCAGATGTAGGATGGAAAGCTCTCAGCTTGTTTTCCTTCAGGAACTTGTTCACATGTCCACGCAAACTTCCCACTGGGTGCACCAGCACCAATGTGGGCACAGGAACAGGACAGGGGTCTCTGAACAGGCAATATCCAACCTGGACCTTCTCAATTTCATCAGGGTCTTGTGCCCTCTTCCCTCCTAGTTCTTACTTTCACAATAACAAAAGTTGCCCCACTTCCACAATAACTTTCTTTTCCACTGCCTCCTGCTCTGATTTAAATATAGACTAATAATAACAACCCTACCTCCCACCACCCCCTCCAAAAATTCCTAACAATCTAAGAGCAACACTTCAGTGGGCACCTCAAGAGCACTGCCAAAAAAGTAACCAAGCCACAGGGCAACCTGCAGGATGAGACATTTCTCAAGACAATATCCTAGGAAAATGTTTAACATGACTAGCTTCAATCAAATTAATAGTCTATTATTCAATTAAAAATAAGGAAGTAATAAGACAAAACCTTATTTAATTTCTTTCTGTCATCAGCCTGTGTAATCTGCAGTTTAATGAACCTGATGGGTTGTCTTCACATGAATAAAGAATTTTTCCTCAGGCCACCTACTCCAGTCATCACTGGGGGATGGGGAAATCTCAGCTCCATTAAAAAAGGAGAAGTCCAAAGGTGTTGCTTTGCAGATGGGACAGGAATATTCCCCATTGCTATTAAAGTGCCTTAACTGGAAAAGGCTCATTTGGGCTTGCAGAGGGACAACATATGCCATTTTCTACAGGCAAGGACTTCCTTTCCTCATGTATCTTTTGTGACAACACATTCCCCATCCCCCTTCCCAGAGGTGAACTGTTTTATGTGCAGGTGTTTCATAATTTGCTGCCAGGTCCCAGGAACAGCAGTATGTACAAAGACACATGCTCCTGAAGAAATACTTCCATTGAGCACTCATGCATTGGTTTAAAACTGGTTTCCAAGAAAACTGCATGGAAAACCTGAGCCTGGTGCTTTGCAGAGAGCCTGGAAGACGAGCACAGAATGCCTACAAGCTTCTTCTCTGCTTCTCCCACCTCTGGACACCAACTCAGTCCCTGACTTAAATTTCACTGAAATTATACTCCTTGAGAAAATCTTAGGCAGCTCTCATCTGCCTAGTTTTGCCCTGTGTAATCACTAGCCAGGTTCTTTTCCACAGCAGAGTTAAAGAACATATAAACTGCTTCTCCATGTTTTCTGCAACTAATCACAGTATTTGTGGTCCATTTGGAGAAGATGAAGCTCAAAAAATGGTCAGTTAAATTGTACTTGGAAAAAATACAGCTAATAGAACCCAGAAGAATAGAGAAAGTCTCCAGTGGACATAGTACACCAAGAAATTCCAGATAATGCAGACGCTGATGGAGCTGGTGGTGGCTGATGAAATATTTCTACCATAATGCAACACAGCAACAGGTGGCCAAGGGTCACCAGTCCCAAGAGTCTCTACTCCATTTTCAATTCATTTCTACCCCAGTTTCTACATGTTTAATCATTTGCTCACATGAATGCACAGACACACATTTCATTACATGCGTGCTGTGCGTGCCATTCCCCTGTGCTTGTCAGTCATGTCAACCATCCTGCAGCAGGCACTCTGGTTTGTGGAGGCTGTTGGACTAAAAAGTGATCCTAAACCCTTACCATCACTAAAGCAAAGCCACAGCATCAACAGACTCCCTGGTGTAACAGCCTTTGTGGGGAGCCATGCCCTCTCCTGCCTTCGTCAGCCTTATATAAGGTTACTGCTCAGCTGCAGCTCGTGTGACACTGGCTCCTTTCTGTGACTGAGAGGCTTGTGTGCCACAGCCAAAATGCAATGCTGAACCCATCAGGATAAGAAGTGGCCAAATGCTAACCTGCAGCTTCCAAAAGGTGGCTTGTACTCTGCTTCATAAGTGTAGCTGGGGTAAGGCAAAGGCAAGGTGGGCTCACCCTGGGGATAGGTGTCCTGGTCCACTCAATGCCAGCTGGATGTACAGCACTGGATAAGCCTCATTTGCCACCTAAAGCTTTATACTGGTGGATGGTGGGAGGTGGTCACTGCAGTTCTTGTCTCCTGTCCCTTCATCCCCTGCTCTGCCTCTACCTGGTGCAAGCCCAGGAAAGTGGTGGAATAAAAATCTGTGGAGTTGTTCAAAAAACGTGGAGAAATGGCACTTTAGGACATGGTTTAGTTGGCAAGATGGTGTTGGGTTAACTGTTGGACTGGGTGACCTTAGAAGTCTTTTCCAACCTTAGTGATTCTGTGATTCTAAGCAGTGAGAACCATCATTTTTAGTGGGATATGGTGGAAAGGGGAACCAGGAGCTGTGGTGACCCAAAGACTCCCTTTTCCCAGGCAAGTTGTTCTGGTGGGATTTATAAGCTCCTTTCCCTTGGCAGAAGCCTCCTCCTCCACTGCATCTCCTAGAAGGGTGGGTCCCAGATCCTGGGAAGTACTTCTGCTTGGACCTTCAGGATAAGCCTGGACTGATGCCATTGGAGCTGTAGGAGTGACCAGGCTTTCCCTGATCCTCACCCTAAAAATAAGTCAGAAATAAGGTAAAACAAACAAAAAAGCAAGCAATAACAAAAATGGAGGTATGGAGGGCTTGCTTGTGAGGCCAGGCTCCAGGCTGGAGGACAGGGGCTAGAGGATTCCCCTTGAAGCAACCAGAAATCAAGGGAGCAGATGATAAACGGGCCAATGTTCCTCTGAGTCAGCATCCAGCCAGCTCTCTGGCATTTGGAGGGCTGTGCAAATAAAGATAATGTGACATGACATCCTGTTAGGAAGCTCACTAATTGGCCAAGGAGCAGTCAGGCTGCAGAAATGCCGTGGATTTTGGTATTGGAAATTGCATCAGAGAAAGTGGCTGGTGCTGCAGATGAGTCCCATCTCCTTCTGCCCAGGGTATGGATTTTGCAGCAGCTGCCATCGGGGAGAGCCACTGATGATCACTGCACCTCAACCTTCCTTGTGTTTGATGTGTGACTGAGAGGAGGCTCAGGCAGCCCCTCAGGGATGCTGCAAAGGGTGAAGGGCATTTTTTTGTGCACAAAGAACCCGGTTTTGAAGATTTCTCCTGTCCCAGGACAAAATGCCTTCCCTGCAGCCTGTTATGGATGGTGCTGGTGGTGCCTGGGTCTGCACACTCCTCTGCATCATATTATGCACAGCACCAACACACATACTTTTTTTTTTTTCTTTTTTTTTTTTTCTTTTCTTACTAAGGCAGTAAGGTCCTGATTCAGAAACCAGGCTGTTTTTAATGGAAGTAGGTGTTCAGTCACAACCTCAGCCCTCTAGGTCTTATCAGGCAGCTACACCAAGATGCTGGACTTCTCCAACTGAAATGATTCTATGATTCTATGAAATAATTCTATGTAACTGGCGGATTTCTCCATGAGGTGGTCAACAGAAATTCTGGTTTTAAGTCAGACATCTGAGAAACCATTTCCCTGGCTTTTAACCAAAAGGGAAGGCTGGTTAAAGCTATCCATCAGGAGCTGAATCCTCCAAAACCTTGTGCCTTGGGCAACTCCAGCTGTCATACCCAACTCCAACATCAGCCCTGGGCCAAGCCCAACACATGAACTATAGCACTCCAAGCAGCAGAGCAGAGCAAGATTTTGGCTGTGTGATGCCAGATAATTTCTGCTTTTTTCCAGCTTGGTGTGATTAAAAATGCTTCCCCTACCAATCACCTGACTGCTGTAATTTTAGTATAAAGCATGTGGCTCCAGTTATCTTCTTTGAATTGAGATGTGCATTGCAAATTTAACATTTTTCTGTATGGCTCAGAAAAGCTTATTCTTGACTGGGTATGACTTGACACCTTTCTGGATAGCAAGACTACATGTCTCTTAGTTTGTCCCATGGGAAATAAGTATTAGCAGTAAGCCAGCATGACATATCAAATTGTGCTCCCCAAGCAGAGCATATTAAAATGCCATTTTTACATTCCAAATTATATTTCATTATGCAGTCAGTCACAATTTTGACAGTAGCAGTGCACAGAATGCATTTCATATGCTAACTAAAACAGCCTTTTTTTTGCTAATTTGCAGAAAAAATATTATGGTATATCTAGGACATAATGTTTCTGGATCGTCAGCATCAGGAGTGTAGTCTGTGATCTTTGTTTTGGGTGCTGATCATAATTGTACACACTGTTCAAGATGAAGTGGCAGACATTTCACCCAGTATTACTGAAGAACCATCCCATTTTATAAAATTTTGTCTAATTTATACACAACTCTGTAAAAATACTTGCTTATCTATATAACACACAGTTGGAGCAGATGATTGTTGTAGGTCCCTTCCAACAGAGCAGGTTATTCTTGTAGTAGATGAAATATTTTTCCAGATGGCTTTTAAGATTCCTAAGTATTTATTTGAAGAAAGTGAAGCAAATCTATAGCCTAGGATTTTAGGTTACTCTAAACCATAGTGAAAACCTTTTTGTCTGTAGAGGGAGATGTGGGGTCTAGAACAGGGCAGAGCACAGACCATTTCTCTTTGTGCACAATGGCAAATACAAGAGATTGCATTAACTTTATTTCTTGAGCTGGTCTCACAGACTATGTTGTTTACTCATCCAGGGAGGGAGAGGTATAAAGTGTCTTTATAAAGTGTCTTTATACCTCTTGGTCTGGGCAGCAGTAGGACAAGCTGTGGCAGCAGGGAAGTGACAACTAATTGCCACCAGCTTTATGACATAGCTTTTCAGTATTCCAGCCAGCCCAGCTAGAAGTGGGTATAACCTGCATCCAGATAAAACAAATGCTACTTCCTACCGTCATAGGAGACAAAATCAGGAGCCAGGTTGTGCCTCAGGTGCCTCCCAAATCTTTGCTTTTAATACTGCAGCCTAGACCCTGCTGTTAATTCAGGACTGACTGCAGCCTTTCCTGAAATGCCTTTCCTATGTCATTTGCCCCTACCCATTTGTCCATAGTTTGGCCTGAAGACAACCCAGCAGGAGCTCATGTGCCTGTGCTGGGTGCCCTCCAAGCAATTAATTCCTTGTACTGTTACCTCTCCCAGCTACCTCCTACTCCTGGCTTTTAAGCAGCTTTTAGGCACTGATTTGTTCAGAAAAATCAATTCAAGATCTGTTCAAATTGTAAAGTTACATTAAAATATGAATGATGGGGATAGCATGTAGTGTGCAGATATATGACACGGGTCAGAAGACATCAAAACCCAGACCCTGCTTACCCTTTGCAGAGGAGCCCAGGGGATCCCCCTCCCCAGGCACCAGCACAGCCCCAATTGGCAGCACTGCACTCATTCTGGCTCGTGTCAGGCCAGCAAAACATGATAAGAGATAATTAGTGATTAAATCGCAACCTTTTGTCTTGGTAAACGACAGTTACTTCCTTGTAGTCTACCTGTGTTGGCAATGAACCTTCAGGGCAAGCTGAACAAATCTGTTTACTTTGATCCTGAACAAAAACCTGGGAGAAGCTTCCCAGTCCTTAGGGAAGGCAGGATGGTAGATCCTGGAGGCTTGGGCTCTGCGGCCCCAGGGAGCCTCCAGTGAGAAGTTTCTGCTGGCAATGGATGCACAGCCTGATCCTGCCACATCCAGGGCTGCAGAGCAGCAGAGGGCAGCAGCTCAGCGTCATGCTCCTCCTGCTGCAGACGACTTCTTTTCATCTCACGGCAGCTTTTCCTACAGGTTTTTGCAGCCTCCAGGTAGCTGTTCTTGCTATTAACGTCAATCATGTCTTTTAAAATAAATCTCAGTGTCCTTTTCAGGAAAGGAGGAGGGCTTGCCTGTACCCCCGGCCTCTTGCAAGGCACCCAGGAGTAGCAATGAATATGCAGCTGAGTCACTGCCGCAGGTGACTTGATGCCTCCTGGGATGTGGAGGTGGCACAGGGGTATTTAAGGCACCATGTGAGAGGTGTAGGCTGGAGTGAGCCTCCTGGGAATGGAGTCTGTAGAGTCAGACTGGCTCTTGTCACTCATTACACTCTACTTTGCAATGTGTTTGGATCCCATATGAGAAGCCAGTGGGTTGCCTACATGGTGCAGACAAAGCTTTCCTAAGTCCTTGGCCAGTGCTGGCTTCTACAGAGTCCTGGATGTCAGACTTTGGGAATAAAACCAACTCCTATTTGTTGCAAAAGTAGCTTCTAGTCTAGTGTGAAGAACACAGACCTTACCTCAGCAGAATAAAAGATCCCTATTTGTAGAGAGACATTGTCAACCAGGTGCCTTGAGTTGCCAAAGAGTGGGTGTGAGTCCACCTGTGCCTGATTAGGACAGGCCCCTATTGGGCATGAGCAAGACCAGGGGGCCAATAAAGGTGGGACACACACCCACAGAAGGCACCTCAGCTCACTCTGGTGTGAGGCATGGAGAGGCCAGCAGCTCGTCAAGCCTCTGGAGCAAGAAAGGTTCTTCCTGCTACACTTCTACCCTGGAAGCGCTGTGTGGTGGCTGGAGTCCTGGAAGAGACCAGCAGCTCATTGAGCGTCAGGAGCAAGAATGGCTCCTCCCGCTACACCTATTCCCAGTCCCAGAGAGACCTAAAGCCAGAGACACTTAGGATACAGTCTCATCTAGAAAAACAGAGAGGTACAAAAATATGATTCCCTCTCTCATTCTCAAAAGCCTCTTCAGAGGCTTCAGAAACCCCAACAAAGGGAAGGGAAATAAATCACGGAAAGCTGTGATGAACTCCACCCTGAAAATACCAGTGTGTGCACTGTTGGGGCAGAGAGCAATAAAACCAATGCACATGCAGCAACATGGCAGGCGGGCACTCACAGCCACATTTTACACAATCCAGTGCAGGTATGTGAGTTATTGCCTGGTGCCCTCCTTCCTCTCTGAGACACAGTCAAAGAGCTGCACAAACACGTTGAGGAAGCTGCAGGTTATATCTTTACCTGCTTTGGCAAGTTCAGCTCAGCCATTAGCTGGGTGAAAGCTCTGCCTCACAGCAGGACTCGGGATCTGCAGCTGGTCCAAATATTCCTGGTGCCTGTATGCCAGTGAGTCTGCTTGTTTCCCAAGGCAGCTCTGTGAGCTCACCTCAACCCCTCCTTGGTTTGTGAAAGGCCATGGTGCTGGGAAGCTGCTGGCTGCCACCTTGGGCAAGAGAAAATGTCATGAAGGGTGATGGGAGCCCCCAGCATGGAGCAGATTGGTGGGAGCTCCATGTTTCCCTTGCCTCTGCAGCACCCGGTTGCTCTGCAGAGCCAGGCAGAGCCCCAGGGGGGATGGCAATTTCTAACACCCCTGTGTCCAGCAGTGCTGGAGAAATCATGGGCTGTGCTTGTTGCAGATTCCTAGGAGTCTGGCTTTCCCATGTCTGCAAATGTCTTTACTCTGTGCCCTGCCACTGCTCTGCATGCTGAACCTATAACCTTGCACCAGACCTTGATCTTTGCTGCCCGCTGCCACCCCAGGGAGCAAACACAGCAGGAAGGAGAATTCTGACCATCATCTCTGGAGTGCTTCTGTCTCACTGTCACAGGGGAACACCCGAAGCCCCATCCCAGCTGCAATCCCCTCTGCAAGCCAGTCCATAGATTTTGCATCCAGACTTTCCAACTGCAGTCACTCACACTGCACACAGAAATGCAGCATTTATTTTTAACCTAATGGGAGTCACCCAGGGTAGGGTTTCATACAGAGACCCTTGGAGCATTCAGGCCAGATCAGATTTTTAAAGATGATAGCACATTATAAATCAGTGCATTCCTCTTCTGCTTTCTTCACTTCTTTAGAAGGTCCATGCAGCACCCTGAGGTTCCAAACACAATTTAAGTACCATCAGGATTTGCTAAAGGATGTTTTTGAAATGTCTAAAATGACAGAAGCAAATGGATTCCCATCAGCCTGATTGTTCCAAGCAGTTTCTTGTCAACTTCTTGGTCCCTGCGGGTGCACTGCTGTGTACCTGTGCACAGAGAACACTCAGTCTGGTATGAACAACACTTAGCTCCAGACTCCTAACTCTGAAACTTCTGAAATCAATAGAAATAGTAAGCATTACCCCAGATAATCTTTTCCTCATTTACAGGAGAATGTCACAGCTCTGCCCTGCCTCAGAGGGTCACTGGGATGAAAGTGCTGTGATTGCATGCTGCAGCTCAGTGGCACAGAGTCCATTTCTTCTGCCACACTGGGAGCCCTGGTGGGCAGAAAAACGTCCCCTGACAGCCACCACTGATGCCACTGGAACATTTGAGAGACTCATGTGTCTGAAAGAAGTCTCATGCAGAGGGAAGATAAAGAATCAAAGCATGAAGTGAAGCAGGAAGACATCACTTAGTAGATGGCCCAGAAACTTCTAGAGCCAAGATCTGGCTCATGATCTCTCTCTTATCAAAGGTCTGGAGACTGCAATCTCCCTGGTACTGCCACAGCCCATGGCACAGATCTGCAGCAAAGCCTTCTCCATTGCCATTCTTACAGTGATGACTACAAGGACAGTCTTGGGAGAGAAAACCTGCAGTCCCAGATGCCACCAGTGCTTATCAAAGCTGGAGAAGGTATTGAGCATTAAGGTTTTAAAGAGGAGAATTTGGAATTTTCTGGCTGTTAAAAATCCCCAGGCACTACTTCTTGCTTGCTCTGTAGGTGGCAGCACAAGGAAACCAACCAACTTCGTGAACTCGGTGCAAGGCAAGTACACAAGTCTGTCATTAACAGGGTCCGTGGAGGGAGTTATTTCACCTGAGACTTGAACCACTTTCAATTTTTAACAGCAATGAGTCAGGAAAGCAAGAAAAAAAGCCACAGCTGCAAACAAGTAGTAAAAGTAACTCGCAAAGATAGAGAGATCCTATGTCACGTAGAGACGGTCTTTAGCTCATAAAAACCCCAATGGTTACCACATAGATGCAGATCAAGAGAAAAAAGCCATCTGAAGAGCTTTATTAAGAGTCTGTGTTCTTTTGGGCACAAACCTGACCTTTATTCTGTGTTGAAATAGCAAATAGAGATTCTTTGTCTCCATCCCTTAATGTTTTTGCAAAAGGGGCTGGTATGGCAAAATTTCTGAAAACACAACATGTGCTGAAGCGCTTGGAATTTCCATCTGAAGATGTGGGTAGCTAATAGTTCCCAATCACCTCCTCTGTGTATCTGCCCTGCAATCATTTGGTTGCAGTGAGATAAATCTTGACTGTGCAATTTAAAACCATAAACACGCCCTCCTGTAGAAATACGGGGCTTTTGTTTTTCCTTCCACAGAACGCATTTGAGAGGGAGCCTGGAGGGACCTTCATCTCGTGAACTCTCAGGGCTGCTATTTCTGAGCACCGATTTCCTACTTGGGATGTAGATCTTGACCTCCATGCCCCCAGCCAACTGGTTTGCATAAACAAAAGAGCATCGCAAAGAAGTCAAAGCCGGATGTACCTACAGCAAATAAATCTCTTCCTCTCTGACAAACAGAGAATGAATTGACCTCTTGCACGTCATGTCTGGTTGTCTGACCAAATCTGTCAGTCAGAACTTTCCCTCTGGAAGGCTTGGATGAGACAAGGGATAAAAGGGACATAAAAGTGACATCAGTAAGACTAAAACAATGAATGACAGGATTTCCTCTACCATCCCCATTGCTTGATTCCTACAAGTTTTCCAATCACGGATGGTCAGTCCCAGACAGTGCCTGTGTGCATTTGATTCATCCATGGAGAACTCATAAACCATCGCCTGTCGCTCCCTCCCTGTGTCCCAGCCCCATTTTTTGCATTCATTTTCTGGAAACAGTCCAGCTACCAAGTTCACCAGCGTGAACATTTGGGCTGGAGTGAATTTTAAATCAAACATCTGGGATCTCTGCAAACAGGAAATCCACCACACTTCTGGGCTGGAATCACGCTTAGCTGAGAACTGGGTGCTTTCTACTCTGGGACTGTGAGATCCCTGGGAGATGCCCTGCAATCTGCACCTCCAATCAAGCCATCTCAGTTCTCCTCAGGTTTCAGATGGTGAATCCTAGAAGCACAGCACTAGGAGTCATACCACGAATTACAGCAAGAATTATTATATTGTGAGTCATGGGAAGTTAATCTGTGAGTACTGGACAGTGCTCCTGGGTAGTTTGGCCATGCCCAGACTAGGGGGGATGTGAACTCCAAGGGTTCTCTCCTTGCCAGCCTCATAGAAGAATTCTTCCCTGGTGGACTGTGGAGATGGATGGGGGAATTGTGCATAGCCAGCCCTTGTTGCAGCACAGATTTGAGGCTCAGGAGGAGAGTTCTTGCCAGTCTCATGCTGATTTGGTGAGCAACGATGCATTCATTGATTGGAAGATGTAGTGCTATTTATTTGCTCAGCTCTACTAACAGCGTGACATGTGACAAAATGTCACAGACAATTTCCTCCCTGTAGGATTTTTCAGCCTCAGACACAGTGAGCCATGTTTGCTGGCATACATCAGCTGGCCCTACTGGACCTATACATATGTAGCTAAGGGTCTGGCCCAGTAATCTGCCTAAGATAGATAGGGTAGATAAAAGATATATGATAGATAGAAGGATAAAAGGATAAAAGGATAGAAAGATAAGTAAGCAGGTAGGTAGGTAGGTAGGTATATATGAATATCAATCACAAATCTTCCAGGAACATCTGCATTTTGCAAGGTCAGTTTGCAGGGCAGCCCTTAATGAGAAGCATGGTCATGTGGGCCATGGAGTTGTGAAGGTGTGAAATGTCAGAGTATAAAGTGCTGCCCTTTGGATACCAGCTGATGCAGTGGAACTCTGTCCCAGCCTTCCAGTTACCTGTGAGATGTGAAAATACAGGATAACCTCCTCCACATGGACACACCACAGGACTAGTCTGCCAAAACCTTCTTCCAGACCACCCTGGGAATGGGGAAACTGAGGCAGTGCCTGCTACCACAGAGAAGACTGTGGTGGCAGGGTCTGCTTGGGATCTGGCCCCATCCCTTTCATCCCAGGTTGGTACAAGAGATGCTGCAGAGATGTTGAGGGAGGGGGCTGGGCTCCTGGGTGTACTCTGAGCTCAGTTCTCACATCTGGGCTGACCTACTGCCTTGGTGAAAATCCAGGCTAATTTGAGCCCTGTTGGTTCATGTGGGAATGATGAATGGAATGCACATCTGTGTAATTTTTGTCCTTTTTAAAGCCCTGTCAAATTCCAGGCTTGTGAAGAAATGGCATGTCAGGCAGGAGAGCTCTGCACCATTGAGCAAAGAAAAGAGAGGACAAGCATGCTGCTGGGAGATGCTAAACCTTCTCAGTTTTTCAGTGCAGTCTGGAAACAGGCAATCTTAAAATCCACAAGTTAAATTGGAAACCCTGACCTGAAGCTCTGAGGCTCACATCTGAAATCCTCAGTCCCTACCTCTGAAGAGGATGTGCCTTTCTCTGAAAAAAAGGGTTGTGTTCCAATGAAAGTTAATTCCTGATAGCCTCAGTTATGTTATTATGTCTAGGAGGAATATAACCCAGGCATCTCTTTCCACCCTTACCATTCTCCCTGTGCTTCAAGGGCTAGTAGCTTTCCTTTGAAAACACAATGTGTAAAGCAAAAAAAAGCTGTAGTCCCTACAATGCCTGCTGGAAATTCAGAAAGGAGAAGGGTGCAGGTTGCTGTTGAGCTGGCTGCTGGTTCCTCCTTTTTGGATCTGGGAATGTGAGGCTGGGTCCTGTGTGTGGATTAACTGGGTTGTTGGCTACAGAAGACCTATGGGTTGCAATCACTTCCTTGGAAAGGTCCCAGATGCATCCTTTGGACCCACTGGTCCCACCTGGTCCCACTCCTGCCCTCCAGCCCCTGCTTGGACTTGCCAAAACATGGTACTGGAGATGGGGGGGGAAGAGGAGGAGGAAGAGAAAAATACAAAGGAATGGCAAAGGATCCAGCCTAATTCCAGCTCAGCTACATCAGCAGCCTTCCATTTTTATGGATCTTGAAAATAAGAATTCCTCCCATTTAAGGAAGTTTTTGGTGCAACACAGCAACGCACAGACTGGGAGAAAGAAAAATCTCCTTGTGCCTCCATTCAGTCAGCTCAGTGCTCCACGAAGACTTTCCCTGGCAGCTGTGAACACTGGATAAGGATTAGGAAAACTTCAGATGGTAGGGAAGTGTCTTGTTCATTTGTTTGTTGGTTTGAATGTTGTTTTAAGAGCAGTACAGTCTCTTGTGCCCCAGCAGCCAACTCCCAGAGCCGGCCTCAGGTTTATTCTGTCAGAAAGTCTTGGAGTGTACAGCCTCAGGCACCAGCTTTTTATCTGCACAACACGTCTGTGGGAAGGGAAGTGCAGTTAACCTAGAATGACTGAAAGGCAGTTTAAGGCTCCAGATCCCCAAAGGAGTTAGATAAAAATCAAAAGGACGTAAGGAACAGGGCTTTCCCAAGGGTGACACAGGTAGGATGCTTGGGTTTCCCTAGAGGATGTGCCAGTCCCCAGACCACCCACCATCCATGGACTGAAACAGACTGAAGAGAGCCCTGAGAAGAGCAGTGGGGTGGCAGGCAGGGGAGGCCATCCATTCCCCAGAGTATCTTCGGATGCAGCTCAGCTCATATTGTATCACACCGGGCTAGAAATCACATTTGCTTGCTGAGTTCTTAAGATAAAGCAGCGTATAGTATCTTGCTAATTTTCCATCCATCCATTCAGTCTCATACACTCAGCATTTACTATCATCAACTTTATTGTCTCTTCCAATTCAAACAGCCCAGCAGCACAGCCTTTATCTTCACCTCCTTATCTCCAGGCTTCCAGGCTCAGGGAGCCCTCTGGAAAAAGTGAGATTTTTCTCAAAGAGAAACACAATTGCAGCCAGTTCACTTCAGATAGGCCCTAATACTCCTCATTCCTGTAGTGGGGAGGCAACCCCATTAGGAGACCATTTATTTGAAGTGGAATAATTCAACAGCTGGGAAAAAGCCCATCCTGCTGCTGAAAGTGTGGGAGACTCACATGGTTCCAGACAGAAGAAAGCAGGGGAGCCATGTGACCTGACAAAATGGACCTTTCTCTGCATTGCATAGTGTTTATTCTGAGCAGTTTTCTGATAGGAGTTCTCCCAGATCAGATGTTCCCTTCCTGACAGCTCTACACACACCAGCAACCAGAATACAAGAGAGCACCTCACTTTTTTTCCAGATGGAAGTAGACTCCAGGGCACATGGGGCCAGGAAACATTTCTAGGAGATGCAGGTAAGAGGTGCAGAAGCTCTTCTGGACTATTGCTGGTGGCAATGAGGGTTTGGAGAGGAATGGCAGGAACTATTTCACAGTCCATAGACAGAGTAAGACTTGCTGGACTTGATGCTCATGGCGCAGAGTTTGCACTGCTCTACATGCTAGAAATTGTATCAAGCACTCTATCCACTTAATTCAGTTTCTTTAAAAAGTCAATAAATGTATTCAGGGAAGCTGAAAGAAGCCTTGACTTGAAAGAGGAAGTGTGGATTGAAACCCAAAATTCTTTCATTAAGCTAAATCCACATGTGAAGCATGATTTAAACCAAGAAATGTGTTGCCTAACTCAAATGCTTGCAGTGACAGTTACATTAACCTCTCTGGCACCAGAGAGAAGATCACATCCCACTAATGCGAGCTCTAAACTACAAAATACATGCCAGTTGAAAAGCTAACATGCAACTGGCATTATCTCTTGTTTTCTATCCAGGTTGTGCCAAGATACTCTATCCTTACAAAGACTTGATCCAGCTTAATTTAAGGAAAAAAAAAAAAAAGTCAATTCTCTGAGTCTGAATCCTAGTGCTTGGCAAGCTGCACCTTGGTGAGTACATTTCTCTAAGCAGGATACGTCTTGTTTGCTGGAAAAGCTTAAAAACCAACACCTCGGGGTGCATTATTGCAGGGACTTTTCATCACCAGGGAGCAGTTTCCTGAAGTCACCCGGTGAAAAAGGGTGCAGGAGGGTTTAGAGTTTTTCTTCAATTCTACCCGGGTGAAAATGCCTTCCCTTCTGCAGAAGCAAGATTACTTTTTCTCAGGGGAGACTTAGACTGCTCCCCTCTTGTTCTGTGGGCACATAGCATCATGAAGCACAGCTGAAATTCAGCCTGTCTCGAGGTCAAGGGAAATGAGCCACCTGGTACCTTGATGGAGGGGACATTCTGACTGACTCTTATATTTGGAAAGTCTGTGATTAAGCTGAGCTTGAAGGCTGAGTACATCCTCAAGGTCTAGAGTGCAACAGGACCTCTAGGATCAGATCCCCCAGAAGCAGAGCTGCTGTAGTATGACACTGAGAGGTGCTATATAAATATGACATTTCCAGTGATTCACTCTTCCCACAGATTCTTGTCTGTGCCATGTTATTATTAGTGTTATAAGCAATTTGTGGGTGAGACGGTGTTTTACCAAGGACAATATCTGTGATTCAACACTCTTCTCCCATTCTGCTAGTTTGAGAGCTTGTAGAGGAGAGGTTTGGATACAAGACATGTTCCATAGCTCCTCCGTATGTTGGAGAGTTGGATTGAATTGAATTCTCACTTCCCTGATCCAAACCTTTTTGCTTATCTGTATCATGGCTTTACCTAGAAGCTCCATCTGAAACTCAGGTGGTGGCTGTGTCAGCACAGCCAATTGTGCACAGTATTGTGCACAAATGTGCCTCAGTTGACATCCTGGCAGAGCAAGGACTGGGCTAATGCTTATTTGCAAACTCTTCTCTCTCTATCTCACCACACCATCACCACAGCCACTTTTTTTGGAGCTAACATCCCCATTGCTTGTCATCCACACTCCCAGATGAGAACTATCAAAACTGCCTGACTGTGCAGCTCCGGATGTAGCTGTTGCTCTGAGCAAGTACAGACAGACAGAGTAATTGCCATAGCAACAGAAGTTAAGTGTGAAATCCCTGGGAACCAGTCCTCCTCCTCCTTCCCCACCCATTCAGGTCCTTGTTCAGATTTCTTTATTTCTTTCTTTCTTTTTTTTTTTTTTTCTCTCCAAGGTGCCTGTATCAGTTCATTCCCTGAGCAGAACACCTAGGGAGATGCTTTGAAAAAAACAAGTCAGGTTATATCATAACCTGTCACCAATTACTGCAACAGCGGGACAACATTGTGGAGCATCATATTCGAAAAATGGATCCTGCTGGGTCTTGGGAAAGTCTTAATAAGGTAAATTGAAAGAAAGCAGATAGTGGGAAGGTCACTGCTTGCATTTAGGACCTCAAGGGCACATCCCAAATTCATTCCTGATCAAATAGGCAATGAACTATTTGGTTAGGAGGCACTAAGTCACCAGGTGTGCATTGAGACAAAATAAAACCATTTAACATCAAGCTGCTAATGGCTAGAAGACACATAATATTGCAGGGTATAAACCCCATAACAAGGAGCTCATTAAAATATGAATTACTAATTAGGTTACTTAGGAGTTCAAGTAGGAGACATGCAAGCAACAGAATAAGCACTGAATATTTGCCAGTAGCTGAATGGAACACACTGTGAAGACCAATGGCCAGGAGATGTGTGCAGCTGGTGCAGATTGGCAGAATTGCTGCAAAACAACCAAACTGCCTGAAACCAGAACAGGATCAAGTTCAAACGTCTTGTGGACTCAAATCAGACCTTGAGGAGAAGAATTTTATGCAGAGTGCTGCGAGTTTCATCAGAGTTCAGAGTTACTGATACTACCGTTCGGGTCAAATGGGGCATATTTAATTATCCTCTGGATGTGATAATCAGCCCAAAACTTACCAAAAGCTTTTTATGTTGTAGACTTTCACAAGAGGGACATTTAAGGGGACAGCTAAAAGCCAAATTACCTTGCACACTGGCATCCTGAAACTGCCAGTGGAGAAGAGTTTTACTGCTCCAGTCTGTGCCCTGCTTTTTACTATTCCACACAGCTCCACCATTTTAACTTCTTCTTTCCAAGCACTAGCCATCTTTATGTCTTCTGGGGGGATCTGGCAGCCTCCCAGAACTTGCTTTGCTTTATATATGTAAAAATATATTTTCCCCAACATACTGAAAATGGCATGCACAGAGGAGACCTTTAAGCTTTATTTGGTTGCTGCAGAAAAGCAGCACAGCAATGTGCTCCTGTGGAAACCTCCAGTTCCCAAATGGCATCCTGCTCCTGCTTGCTTTCCCACTCACACTTCAGCAGATTTCAGGTGTCACCAGAGGATCTGAAACCCAGCAAGTGTGCTGCCTGGCAGACAAGCTGTGGGTATAGAAAGACAGAGACAGAAATGTATATCAGCTGTGTTTCACTTGTACACTTAACTCTCACAACACCCTAGGCTTGAGCTGAGTGGTCCAGAACAGGCTTTTAAAGATACTAAGAATGGGACAGAGATTTAAAGGTTTCATGCTTAAGAAAAATACTTTAAAAAAAAGAAATCCAAGTTTTCCCTTTTAGAGGCAGGGAAAGCCCCAAAGTGGCAGGCAGGCACTTCTCCAGATGGGAGAAGGAAGAAGTAAGATATTCCAGAAAAGGCTGGGGCGATGCCTGGGTGCAGGAGGAGGGGTCTGTGACAGTCACAGTTTCCTGAAGCTCTCTGTAAGCATCCAAACGTGACACTTCTCCTCAGGAAAGAAGCCAGCATTGATGCTGGGAGGACAGCAGTTGCTCTAAACCCCTTTTGTTGCACCCCTAAAGCTTTATACCTCAGGGACCACATCACCTGAGGTCATCTGTTACAATCAACATAAATGAGAGTCTTTCTTCAGTGACTGAACTTTTAGCAGGAGGTAAGTTTAGTCAAGTAAATCACTTCACTTGGACAACACCCATCTTTATCCATTCTTCAGCTTCACCACCCCGCATTTGCTTTATGCTCTTGTTCAGTTCTTCTGGCTTGATTGAGTTAGCTAATTACTGTCCCTGCTAACTCAATAAATACATTAAGGAATAGCACATGTAGTACATGCTGTGGCTGGCTGCGGGGCCAAGAAGCAGGGATGACTGTCTGTAGGTTCCCTGAGCACACAAGAGCAGCTCCCACAAAGCTGATCTGGGCTCTTTTCTCAAAGCAATAGGAAATCTCTGCAGTGCCAAGCTCAGTGGCATGTCAGGGTATGTGTCACTGCCCAGTGCTGGGGCAAGCTTGGCTGGCAAAGTGGCTTTTGCTGTACTGGAAGACAACTCCTGCTTCTGGCAGACTTTTGGGAAAACCAGCCTCTCCTTAGAGTAGCTTGCATTCCCTTCAAGAGCCCTGCTCATGGTACTCAGTTTCACTTGTGGTACCAGCAGCCATCCCTAAGGCTATGGGGCAAAATGAACCTGAAGGGAGAGCACATGGAGTTAGCTGCTCCATCCCAAGGCATCAGCAACACTCCCACCCAGATTCCTATGGTGGACATCAGGGTGTGGGGAGGAGATGCCATACAAGGGACCACCAGCATGTGGCACCTCCAGGGAAGTCCAAACCTCTGCTGAAGCAGAACTTGACAGGTGGGCACAGAGGAATGTGTGTGCAATGTGTGTGCACTTCTTTTTCACATAATGAAACTGGTGCTTCAAGGGTAGGAACTATGTGAACATATAAGTCATCTCTTTGTGCACTCTGAGGTGAATATTTGAAAGTTATTTAACAGGCAAAACCCTGCTTTGAACAGGCAGCAAATCAAGGTCATCTCATTCAACAAAAATCACAAAGAACAACAAAAGTGTTAAATCAGTACAGTCATATGTTTTCAGTGAATAATTTAAGCAGCACCAGAGTTGAAGCCAAAAAGATTTGCTTCAGTGTTTTGAATTTAGCACTGTTTTCATAACCACTTAAAATGGTAAGTTATGCTCTTCTATCCTAGTGGTATTACTGAAACTCAGTCCCTTCCATCATGACTTGTAGGGGATATTTGCCTTAAAGATTGTGGGGGGGCATTTCTGTTCTCTTTCACCTTCCCCAAGATGTTAATTACCCAAAGGCTTTTCTGAGGACAGAAACTGAGATAAAACTGGAGACTTTACTAGCAATTGTTCAAGAAAGCATTAAGAAGACATTAAACATATTTTAAACTATGTGCTGCAATTTCAGCTGGTATAGACTGACATATTTCCAATGCTATAAAGGACCTGTGCCAACTCACATCAGCTGGCCACAGCATAAGATGTTGAAACCATTTGGAAAACCTCAACAGATATTTAAAAGCAGCATATGGGAGCAGCAGAAACTCCAGGAAAGCATTTCACTTAGGATATTCTGAAAATAAAATATATCCTACTGTAGTGTGGAAGGCAGTGTACTAACTTGTATCTATTTCCTATGGACAGTAATTATATTTTAAATCTTATATCTTTGCATCTTACTTAACACTGATTTTTATGGCCTTTTGGGGCAAATGAGTAGAAAGTGGGTGCTGCATGGTCACATGTGTGTTTAGGGAAAACAAATTTTAAATGAGCCAACAGAACTGCTTGCCCTGGCAGGACTTGCTTTTGCAACTGAACTGGTACTGTTTGTAAACTCTATGTAGAAAATGGAGAGGTTTCAATAGCTACCAAATTTTAAAAAGCTAGTATTCACCAGCCACAAAGGTTGTGTCTGGCAAATGGACTGGTTGTCCCATCTACCTGTGGGAGTGAAGCAGTGAATGTGTTCAGCACACCCATATCCAGCAAATTAACCTCAACTGGATATCAGTAGAATCTGGAGAACTTTACTCAGCCAGAATCTGTCTCACCTTTGGCTGATGTGAGAGTTCAATCTGCAAGTTTGTTGATGCTCAACTGCATAAGTGATGCTGTTTGTAGAACAGGTACTCTGGGAGGGTGACACAGACAAACACGGGAAACATGTCTGTTTTCTCACTCTTCCTTGGCAGCAGGTTTCAGAGCACAGTGCATGTTTTGTAGTGATTCAGCATCCGACTACCTAACAAAAAATACTTCAGGCTTCGGTTTATGAACCTGCAAGATGTATGTGGACTTAGATCACTAGCCAGCTGTTTCCTTGTAACTGTGTAAATTCCAGGGCAGTTGATCACCCTGAACCCAATGGGTGCAGGAGCAGTTATGTGTCAACCCCTTTGCACTCTGGCAGAGCTTTTTTTCTTATCTGATTGTCCTGTTGTGAAAAGTTCTCCAACAAGAATGATTAAATTCCCTGCCTGGTTGGCAACACAGGCTTTTCTCCATGCTACTATAATGACCATGGAAGAGCCACATGCAGAATTGCTTTGTGGAGCTTTCTCTCCGATGATGATGGTGCTTAACATAGCTTAAGCTTAAGCTCCTGACTTTTAGGTATCTGAGATTGTATGAGATTACTTCAGGCCTGGATGCAGCCCTGAGTGTCTTCAGACACTTTGGAGAACAAGAAAAACAAACTCAAGCAGGCAGCAGAGCCTACTCCCCACCATCACAGCATCAACGCAAGCCCACAGCGTACAATTGCTATGCTCTTGGCCTTAGGTGGGTAAAACCATTAAAGTTAAAAAGCAAATAATACTCACTCTGTAGAACAGAATGACTGGTTTATACCATTGTGTTTTTATTTCCTCAGGAAGACTAGAACTATTAAAAGCAGGAAGGAAGATCATAAATTTGAGAGAAGACAAGGTGATAACCACTCACCTGAATAGTAAGTTTTAAATAGTCAATCACTGAGTAACCATGATTTTGAAAACAGTATACCTTGCACTTTTATTCTTGTTTGCAAAACACATAATAGATATTATACTATGAATTAAAGGAGACTTGCACAGTAATCTGTACATGAACTGATTAAATACCTATATTAGTTTTAATTATACACATTGGCCTATCATGTCACAGATATACGGAGAATAATAGCTAGATCTGGGAACCATTCCACACAAACAAACAGTCCTCAGCCCTTCAGTTGCAATAAACTCTCCGAAACAAGACTTGGCCTCTTTTTAAACCACTTGGTCTCTAACATATTGCACACACCTAGGCAGATACATGTGGCTCTTTAAACCAGAAAGACAGACCCATGTAATAACTCTTTAGCCATGCTTTAGAACAGTTGTTTTCTGCAATAGTCTTCCTTTGTATGTGAGAATATGGTAGGACAGTTCAAACTAATATAAATTAAAATAATGTATATATGCTCAATCATGATCCACTTTGCAGAGGGTTGTGCATCTTTGTATTAAATCTTCTCTCCATCTCCATTATCTAATACATAAAATGGAAGAAGAGTGGACAAAGGTTGTATTATCCTCACCTCCTGATAGGGAACTGCTGGACGCAAGGGTAGGAGATTTAAGTAATTCGGGTTCAGGAAGTCTGGGCTAGAACCAGGAACTAACCCTGGACTGCTGGTCCCACTCTCTAAACCACAAACCTGCACTTCCTCTCATTTAATAAAACCAAAGTGGCATGCAATTTGAAGATTAGACAATGTAACATTTCCTTTGAAAAATATAATATTCATTTTGGGTTCTTGCTTACTAGTGCCAAACCCAACAATTGTTCACATATCTACATATGCCCTTTGCAATTATTTCTCTGGAAACAATACTTATGTAAGCACCACATTGTCCAGTCAGAACAGCAGCCTGGGGGCCTTCAGATGCCCCTTATGAGCTGTTTTCAATAGCTCATCATTTCTGCACACACATGGCCTTTCCCTGATTGCCATGATCAACATGCAGTTGACTCTGCCAGCCTCTCAGCAAGATGGTGCCTTTGGCACCAAAACACTTCTGAAAGTGTCACGGTAACCAGAGACCAGCAGATCCCAAATATTTTGATAGGCATAGCCCCATAAAACATCAAGTTAGAAACCCTGCAGCCCACAGACACCCATGACTTCAGTGGCTGCTTCTGACCTGTATCTAAGCAGCAACCCACATGAGTCAAGTGGTGGGAGTGAATTTCTCATCCCCTTCCTGCGGAGCTTCCGTTCACATCGCTGCAGCGGCTGTTCCGGGCACTCGAGTGATGCCGTGTGGTTATTATGTGCTGTCACCCTCCCAAACATGTAGGAGGGTTTCATATCCCTTTCCTTTGAAAGCCTTTCCACTGAGAAGAATTGCCAGGAATTCCTTGCAGCCCTGCCTGAGTGGAGAAGCGAGGAGCTGCCACTTGTGGTGAAGATCAGATAAGGATGAGGAGCGTCTCTGCTGAGTGCAAATCCCAGAGCAGAGGGCCTGCTGCAGGCACATCCTGCTGGAGGCTCCTGAAAGCCCTGAGCTAATAAAGGCTCAGAGATGAAGTGTGTGAAAACAAGGAAGAATTGGCTAGCTGGCTGGGCACACTTAGAGGTTTCTGGATCATAACCTGCCCCATGAAAACCAACCAGAGATCAGTGGGTTAGACAACACAGAGAAATGGGGACACTGGTGGAATAAGTGGTCCAGCAGTTTTGGAAGGCTACAAAATTTCAGTGGTTACTGAAGTTCCCAGTGGGTTCTCATCTTTTCCCAGGTTGGATAATCTTGTCCACAGAGGAAGCAGAAACACTGAGAGGTGATAGACAAAATTAGCATTTATCTCCTGGCTGTGGTGAAAGTCTGGTTGAAGTTGTGAGCTAACAGGTGTGAAGTCCTTGAGGTATGGCAGTTTAGGGTAGCTTTCTCCCAGTTCCCACATTGGAGAACCATGATATTACCACAGGGATATAAGGAAGGTAAGATTTATCTCTCTTCTGGCACATGTCGATTATTCTCCAAGGAAGGGGAATAAGTAACACGCCTGTAAAGGACATCTGCAATCCTCATGGCTGGGACTGGGCTTCTCCGTTAATTCATGTCCTTTTCTTTGCCTGCCACATGTTTGCTTTGCTGATCCCTAGCTGTACCCACCTGGAGGGATCTAAACCCATGAAGTTGGGATTTTCCACCTCTTCTGCAGTGACTTTCCTTCTGCTCACCAGAATACTTTCCCCTCACTGTTCAAGTTCTGTTGATTTTCCTTACATTTCCATGTCTACAGGCCCAAGGAACATTACTGAGACTTTGTCTGTAAACATCCTGTGAACTCAGAGGCAGCCAGCTGGTGACTCCATGTAGGTGGAGAACCAAACACAGGGCCAGAATGTACAGTGGCTTTAAAACCTATTTTGGACAACAGAGACCTTTCCAAGCCAATCCTCCTGGAGATCTTGTCAAGTCATCAGATCATTACCCCCTTTCCCAGCCTGAGTGTGGCCTGGTATGTGAAGCCCCACCATTGCTAACTGATGAGCTCTGGTTCTCCCTCCCACTCAGCAGCATTCTTTCATGGTAAGGTTTGTCTCTATATCAGACCTTGCTGCCTCCCTGTTTTTCCAGACTATGTGTGTGTTTATTTCCTTTGATCTTCCTAGTAAATAGGTCATTCCTTCCACCCTCTTGTCTACACCAGTTGATCTGTAACATCACCTGTTTGCCTGCACTCTTTTCAGTAGGCCCTGTACCAAGTGGTATTCCTATTAGCACTTCAAAAGTAGATTGATCTGTTTTATTTAAAATTAATTATCAGTTGCAGTTTTCAAACTTACGCATCCAAGGGCCTTTTCTGGATTACTGCTCTCTATAGCCTCTGTCTTACTATTTTTACCTCTCTTCAGTGAGTGTTGTTACCCTGTGGATGTTCCTGAACTTAGATTTGTTTGATTTCTTCCTATTCCCACTATGTCCCATGCTTCATTTATTGAAGTCCCTTTAGGGTGGTGCATCTAATAAAGGATTTGCAATTCACACTCCAGCTGAATGTTACCTTTGAATTTGATTGATGTACATTTCTTCTCCTTCCTTGGCGCTACTGCAGATGAGTACAATGTCCAACACGGCAAGAGTTCCCAAGGAGCCCAACAAGGCAATGTTTACCAGCATACTCCATTTTCTATTGTAGCAGCTGATTTTATTCTCTTTCATTGTTATTCTCTGTATCCACCCTACATCTTTCTTGTTCTGCTTTGGGCCCAGTCCAACCACTGTTAAAGTCAGCTGTGTCTGCATGGAATTCTTTAGGGATGGATCAAGATCTACAAGAATATTATGTCTGAAGAAACTGAATAAAATTACTTACTGAAATCAAGGAGCTCTCCGCAGGAGAGCTTTCTGTAAAACCAGTTGTCTTGCCAATGAGTGAAACCCTTAAGGGCAAATTTACTGAGAGACTCAAGGGACTTTATCACCCTCCTCCTCCCACCAGCATAGCCCACTATGGTGTATATTCCATCCCACATGATGGATAAGCTGCTTATTCTTCACTTACTCCACCCCACACACACACCCTGTGGTTTTCCTCCTCCCATCAACACTGTGAGTATAATCTGGCGGTACAGTCTATCACTTGGTTGCAACTGCTGCTCTTAACATGACCTATCTTTGTGCACAGCAGATTTCTGGTTTATTCTTCCTCCAGGACAACTGCTAGTAGTTTCTGGTTATTAGAGACCAAGTTTCACCTGGAAAGGATGTTAAGTTAATTGATCTGTAATTCCCCTTTTGGAAAGAAGCGTGATGCTTTTCCTCTGCCAGTCATCAGGGCTTCCTCAGTTCTTCAGGAGCACTTGAATATAATGGATAATGGGCCTAAGAGTTTTTCAGCTAATTCCTTTAATACCCTTGGGTATGTACCATCTGGCCCTCTGTGCCGATTTGAATGCATTGTGCTCTTAATATTTCTTTGCTCTTTCTTCAATGATTTTGCTAGCTTTTAGCTCTCAGATTCTTGGTTTTCCTTTGACTACTCATTGCAAGTTATCTTTTTAAAGGAAATCTAGAAAACTGAAACAGGTGTTGCTTTTTTCACCTCACTGTATCCATAGAAGAAATGCTACTTTTAAAATTCATCTTTTATCAAGAGCACAGATTCTTAAAAGTTGGAGCTTCAACTATTATCTTTTACCCTATCCAAGCAAAGCTGCCTCTACAAAACATTTTCTGCTACTTGAAAGTTTCCATGCAAGGGAATTTTCTCTTAGTGTAAGATTCTATATCTAAGTTTTGTCTGCTTGATACTGGTGGGGCATTTTCCCTTCTTGCTATCACGTCCTATTTTCTCTCTTTCCAAGCACATTTATGTGACCTGCCTACATCCTTCAGATACTTGTAGACTCTTGTCTCCTATTTTTTTATCTCTTTGCCAGCTTCTATCTAAGCATCACTTAATCTTCATAAATCAAACCCACACCAAATGATCTGATCATGTCTCTTCTCTCCTTTGAGGCCTCTGATTTTAGAGTGTTTGGCTTTGGGATGCCAAAAAAATAACATCAACCTTCCAGCTGTATCTAAGCCAGGCTGTGAGCACAACGCTCACTGAGAATGGCTTGGGTCTTCTGCAATGCAAGCTGGCTGCCAAAAGTTGCATGTAGATTGTCCACTATATCCCCTGCCACCCTGTTTTCATGTGGCTGCTCCTGAGTATCCTTCGAGGATATTTTTTCCAGAGTGTGGGGGGCCTATCTTATTCCAGCTTCATTATGTTATTTCCTGGATACATTGCTAATCTCTGGCCAAAGGCTAAATTCTCTGTTCAATAACATTCAGAACTCCTCCTATTTCAGCATCAACACCATCTTGATGTACTGTGCGTTTCCCCAGCTCACTTATATGCAACTTGCTTTCATTTTATTCTAACCTTTTCTTCTTACTCTCCCATATTCTTCCCAGGATATTTTACACAGTCTCTTCAAAATAGCTACAGGCAATGATGGGTCTTACCCACACGCTGAAAGACGTAGTAAAAGGTAAGTAAAATTAATTAGGTGAAAGAGCAAGTAGGAAGCAGGTCTACCAGGGGACGCTCCCAGGATGTTTTAAGTTTGGATGTGAGTCATTCCCTGTATGATCCACTTAGGATGGAGAGGGACAGTCTCCTTACTTATTGCTGTTAGGTGACACTAGATGAGAAAGTTCCTGTCTTAAGTCAGACTCACCAAAAGGACTATGCTGGAACCACTCTGCAGTTTTGGCTTTCCTCAGGTCCTGCATGGTTCAACCTCCTGAATCCTGCCACCTTTGATGATATTGATATTCTTGGCTAAGGATATTCCCAAGGCTGCTCTCAGGGCCAGGCTTGCTTCCCTCCTGCATAATACACACCCTGACCATAGCCAAGAAGTGCCATGGAGGAGCACATAAGCCCCTCATATTGCTTCAGACACAACACTCAGGGACCTGGAAAAGACATGGTGATCCCCCAGGACCTATGAACAACATTAAAGAGGGGACCCTTGGGAATCAGACAGCTCAGATGGCCTTCAGGCCCCTCCAGAGGCTTCTTCCAGTGCCATGGGGGCATCAACTTCAAACCTGGTAGTTACGGTTGCCTTCTCTTCCCCCTGACTTTGGAAAATT
Source organism: Calypte anna (assembly GCF_003957555.1). Classification (NCBI taxonomy): domain Eukaryota; kingdom Metazoa; phylum Chordata; class Aves; order Apodiformes; family Trochilidae; genus Calypte; species Calypte anna. The sequence goes on from NC_044251.1 coordinate 35,225,665, forward strand.
GTCATGCCATGGTCTCCAGCACTCCATTCCTTCAGCATGTCCAGCAAAATGGTGTCTGAATATGGACTAGTCCATGCCTGTAAAAATGCCGGATGGGAGTCAGAGCAGGATAGGATGCTGGTAAACTTCCTTGAGCCTTTAGGCTCCACAGAAGAAATGACCCCTTTTTTCTCCTGAAAAATGAAAGAATTGCAGACACAATAAACAAAGGGTTTCATTTAAATCTCTGCTTGCAGGAGATCATGAAGATTTCAATGATACCACACTCCCCTGCAGGAGGAGGGATTAAGAGTGTTACAGGACAGATTTACAAACCCTGGAGAGCAGGTATCCAATGGAAATCTTTGGCATTCCCATTCTCTTCCTCTTCTGGGTCTCACCCTGGCTTCTGGTAACACTTAGAAGAAAACCACCAGCTCTTGCTTATTTTAATGCATTCTCTGTTTTGCCCTGAACCCAAATGAAACATCAAAGGTCTGGCTCAAGCACTTGTAAGTAAAAATAGCTGTAAAGGCAATATATTTAAGGCCCTTGAATGGTATCGCTGAAATAATTCATCCTAAGCCCATGAGAGGGGAATGATGTTTGTTAAAGGAATGTGCAATGCACTGATAGTGGGCAGTACTGACATGTAAAGAGCAATGAGTGATACTGCAAAACAAAGGAAGGTGAGAAAAGGGGCATGAAGACTGCAATGCACTGTATTGTGGAAGAGGAGCAAAATATATTTAAGATAAAAAACAGTTTCAAGCTGCCTTTGGTCTTCAGAATCAGTCTGATTCTCCTCTTCCCTTCTTAGAAACTTAGATTTGAATCTGTCTTTCTTTGTACAAAAGAATAAGGTAAAACTTGGTATATCCTTGCTACACAGAAACATGACCCTCTCTCTCCCACACAGTACTGCAATCTATTTGTTACCACTCAGGACTCATTTATTCTCTGACTTGCTATTTTTTTGAATTAAGATAAATCAACTGTGTGAAGGCATCAAATACATTCCATGTAGTGTCTTTGCATCAGCCTTTTGTGTCTATTGCTTTGTATTATGCTTTCTACTCTGTCACTACAAAATTCTGCATTAAATTCCTTAGCTTCACAGGTAAATAATTCTTTCTCTTCCCCTGTTTTAGTAACAAGGTAAATTCAGCTTTGTAGTTACTATTCCTCAGTGCATTTACATCCTCACTCAAATTTGGGCAAGGATAGCTTGAGCCATTGCAATGCCATTACCAGGTGAGATTTTCTGGAAGAGATCAGTAAAAGTTCTGTGTTACTTGGATCTGATGTTTTTTATCACCATTTTTCAGCAAATGTTTCCAAAACAAAACACTTCTAATTAGTCTTTCTCAGATAGGATGGAGGGAGTCCGCAGGGTATTCCACAGACTCCTGCCTGTCTTGACAGACAATTTATGAAATCTCTTGAGTTGTGGAGAGGCTGTATTTAATAGGATGGTAATCAAAAAAAGCTGGAAAGTACACTTGATTTTAAGCACCAGGCACAGATCCTTCAAAAGCTTCTTCACAGGGAAACCCATTGCAGTGAGTATATCCTTATGGCTCACTAGTCAGGAACATGAAGGTGGCCTTACAGAGCAGTTGCAGGTTTCACACCACTGTCTGTGAACAGTGTGGTCAAGAGTCCCATTAGATCAGCCCGAGATGAGGAAAATAATGGGACAAAACTGGCCAAATTCAAAGGGGCAATTGCTGGAGGGTGTGGAAAAAAAAAGGCTGATGCCTTGCAGCCCTCAAGGCTGCTCTATTAACACGAGGGCTTGCTGCATTTATTTAAGCAGGATGAACAGGATAAAGAGAGCTTGTTGGTGTTGGATGCTGAGGCAGTGTTTAAGACATCCCTGACTCACAGCTCGCAAGCCGGGACTCGTTTTGCAAGCTCAGTCCCTGCTCAGATAGGATCAGGGAATGTCTCTGGGCTGGATTGTGAAGGAAGCAGAGTCTTGCCAAATATGCTCTGCCCACAGCACCGTCCAGACCCGTCAGATGATATTTCTTCTAATTTTACTAATGTATGCTTGGCCCCGATTCCACGCTACCTGCGGCTACAGCCGTAATAAAAACACAGCACACATGCTGTGGGTGGGTGCGTGCAGCTGGTGGGAGTTGAGGCACGTGAAAATGAAAAACACAGCCCTTTCCTAATTGCAGCACAGAAATCAAGAAATAATATTCTGATTTCCTGCCTTCTCCGTCTCTCTCTCTCTCTATGGCACGGTCTAACCCATAGCCCTGTCAGTTGCCAGAGAAGATGAGAACAGGTTTCCTCTGTACGTAGGTTGCTCCATACCCTGAGCAATGCTTAGATTTCCAGGAAGAAGTGGGCCTGTATGCCACACAGCTTGTGCTCAGGTGTGGCTCCCAGGCTAGCACCATCCCACATACACACCTTGTGGGTTGCACTGGTGGATGGTGTGTTGGTGGTCTAATCTCTACCTGAGGATGGAATGGTCATACTATTGCCCTGCCTCAGTCATGCAGGATGTCCACTTTGGTTTAAATTGCAGCTCTGGGTTGCTTGAAAACCTCACTAGGCATCTCATGGATTTAGAAAAGTTGGATTTCTTTGGGCCATGAGCCCTCCTGTATGTGTAGCTTATAACAACATCACCATTGTGTCTGTAGGAAAGAAAATAAAACTGAGGTTCAAAGTAGCCACAGGCTTGCTGGAGAAATGCAAAGATAAGATTAGCATCTGTGAAATTTGATAGTGGAGGGACATGGAGAGCCTGTTGACTTTACACAAGAAACAGGTCCAAGCTTGGGACTGGACCTCCAGTTGTTTCTGGGCCAGATGTGCTGCTTGGCATGGCCAACATGGCCATGGAGGCTCATACCTCCACCTACCAGTACTGACCCTCACCCTGTAAGGGAAGGGGAAGAGAGGAACTCCTTGATGCAGTCTTGTTTCTGTTCTTGGGATGTAAACACAGGCATTAGAGGGACATTCCCTCAAAGGACCAGCACATGATGAGGTACAAATACCATGCCCACCACTGAAACCAGCCAAGCAGTGCACCTCTTGACCTCCCTGCCACAATGTTCCACTGACACATACTCCTGATATCACTTGTTAGGAACCAGCTTGTTCTCTGACAGTTTTTCCCACTAGCATCTCTTGCAGAAAGAATCAGCATGAGATAGAGAAACTCATGGGTACTGCTGAGATGGCAGTTTGTGTTCTGGGAAATATGGGAATTTTTTATGGAGCTTATAATGAGCATTGCAGACATCACAAGTATTTTCAGCTTAAAAATTTGTATTAATCACACATAGTACAGTCTATTTGTGTCACTTTTCAACAGCAGCATTTTATTTACTAATAGTGTTTTTCCTGGCTGATGTTTAGCAACTCCACCTGCTGATGCCCAGCCCTGCAGGATGATATGCGAGTAAAGATGGTGCAAGACACATAAAATGGTCACTTCCTTCTTCCACTTCTTCTTCTGATTCATTTTACACAGTTATTACATTAACAATACCTTTTTTCACTGTCATTTATCTCATATGCCTTAAACACACTTGCCCAAGCAATGTACTGTCATATCAGGAGTTTCTTTTCCCCACTCTCTCCAGGGGGATCCTCCACGCCTTTCCAGGCAAAAAACGCATGAGATGCTAAAGTTTAAAATTTATGGAGCCTGATTTAAAAGCCAGGACATCTCCTGGTCTCGAGGGAAGGGAAATGACCCTTGGCTTATTTTGCAGTCACTCCTTTTCAGAGAAGGAAGTGCTAATAAGAGCTCACTTGAGACACAACAGCTTAGGACAAATGAAGGCCAAAAAGCAGAAAGCTAATTGCTGTGACTGGGAATAAAAAGAAGCCAAGGAGATCATGTGAGAAGGTTCCCTTGTGAGGGGAGCTCTGCAAGTGATACACACAAGCAGCCACGCTGATGCCTGAGGTGGGAGCTACTAAACATCCAGAGCTATCCCTGGTCCCTCTGCAGGAGCTGGGTGATGGGGATGAGTGATGGGGATGGGTCCACAGATGCAGAGGGGAAGAGGAGATGGGAGAGGCAGCGCTGGGAAAAGGAAATGCATAAAAACCACCACAGACCTTGGTAGGAGTTAGACATGGAGAGAATCCATCACACACCCTGCAGATATGTGAGCACTTGAGCAGTTTGAGAACAGCTCTGAAACCTGGTCACCCTCACCCAGAGGAACTTCTGGTGAGATCTCAGAGCATCCTCAGGCTCCTGGAGTTCTCCTGGAGGTGCATTGGGGCACTTGCTGCACCTGGCACTCTCCCTTCATGATGAGTCTTCCCACAGCCTGCTTGCCCCTTTAGCTCCATCACCTCTGAGCAGCCCAGAACTGGGTCCCCCTACACGTATCTCAAAGGTGACCATGCTCCAGGAGCCATGAGGCACCAGACACACAGAAACACAGACCTGATGCACGGTGCAGCTGGAAGTCAGAAGGGGCCATTAGTTTGTCTTACCCGGCTTGGCAATCAGAGACCATCAGAGTTCACGTGAGTACGGGGTCTGGCGACTTCATCAGGCAAAATGTCTTGGTCTTCTCAAGGCTCTGGAGTCTCAGTCAAAAGTCTGGGAATGGGACAGACCGATCCTGCTGTTGCCTGATAACTTGTCAGTGGCAGAGAAGGGCTTGGGTGAGCTGTGCCTCCATGACATCAGCAGGCAACAAACTACTCAGTGGTGTAGGGGAAGGTAAAAGGAATCAAGGTCCTTGCTCTCTGATCTGAGGAAAAAAAATGGTTTGAACCTCAAACACAGTCGTTGCTTTGACTTGCAGCAAGTTAGAGTTAAGAGTCAAAAGGGGATGTGGCCAGCACTGCCATGTGCAACTGTTACACCACTTTTCTCGTCCCACTTCCACTTACTGTTCAAGAGTGGCCCACAACCCTTCTGGCCACAATTTGCCAGTGTTATACTGAATAAATGTTCAGAGTGATAATGTAGAACATCTTCATTTAGAATTGCTAATTGCTCCCATACAATGTTAAATAAACACAGGTAATTTCCTGATAAAAGACTTGATGCACATAAAAACTTGTGTGTGCCATTTGAATACTGTAAATAGCTTATAAGAAATCAATTATCAGCCAGTCAGTCTACGAGATCTTGATAGTAAATTCTTCTGTGTTCCTCATTTCTATGGCCTTTTCTTGCTGTTACATACTACAAAGTCTCAGAAAGGGATTTGCTGTGATGTATGTATGTAAGTGAACACACATTCCGACCAGATCTTTCAGAGATGATGCCTCTCTGCAGTGTCCTCATGTCACAAGAGTGAGGCAGCACCTCAGCCTCTTGCCAACAAGAAATTCATCAATGAATAGAAGACATGATCCCACTGTATTTAGACTTCGTGTGTCCTCACTTTGAATACTGTATGCAGTCCTGGGCCCCACAATTTAAGAAGGATATGTAGGTACTTGAGTGTATCCAGAGGAGGGAACAAAGCTGGTGGAAGGGCTGGAAGGAATGCCCTATGAGGAACAGCTGAGGATTTTGGCCTTGTCCAATTTGGAGAAAAGAAGGCTGAGGTCAGACCTCATTTCTACCCACAGCTTCCCTAGGAGGGGAAGTGCAAAGGGAGGAGAAGAGCTCTTCTCCCTGGCATCCAGTGATAGGAAGTATGGGAATAGTTCAAAGCTGCAGCAGTGGAGTTTTAGACTGGACTTAAATAAACATTTCCTTAGTGACAGGGTGGTCAAAAACTGGAACATGCTTCCTCAAGAGAGTCAATACCCTAAGGCTGTCAGTGTCAGTGGTATTTGGACAATGCCCAACACACTTTAACTCTTGGTCAGCTCTGAAGATGTCAGGTAGTTGGACTAGATGATTGTTTTAGTCTGTTTCAACTGTAATTGCCATTCTATTCTATTCTGTTCTATTCCAAGACCTATGGTTCAGGTTGCTCAAGCCAAGTGCCCAAGAGATAACTGCTAAAACACAATCCAATGACCTGGTTTGGTCATTGTGACTAAGTGTGACTGCCAGCTGGACCACCTATGCTAACTCACTGTTCTGCGGAAGTAACACCTTAGCATTTCCAGTAACACTGCATCCTTTCACTGGATGCTTTTGGGAACTCCCAGATGAATCACCCAACCCTCCAGACATCCTGATGTTTCTCCCAGCCTCTGGAGAAACCAGTCTTGGAGCATGAGAGGTATGCCTTCAAAGCCAATCAACCAGCTGTCAGCCAGACAGAAAAGTACTTTCAAGAACACTTCAATCTGCAGGTATGTCCCTTTTGTGGCCATCTTGAGAACTGGAAGCATCTAGAGGTGGTAATGAACAAAATATATATTCTTAGATTGTGTCTATAGGGCCACAAGCTTGTATTGTTATATTCTGAAGACAGAGTCATGTATATGATAACCACATTCAAGACAATTGTGGCTGTACGTCTTCTACATAACATCTAGTAAGAGGGAGGAGTTGGATTGAGAGGGAAGAGTACCCTCCCCAGTTCCCTGACACAGTCTTGCTCTATTGCACATACTCAGTTCACTGAGTATTCCCAGGAGCTGGATCAAAGCACATCATGCAGAAAAACATCCTTTCTTGTTACTGCAAAGTGCTGTGATGTCAGTGGACTCTATACTGCAAGGCTCCACTGCCAGGCTCCACATTGTCTGATCATGCTGCACCTTCACTAAGAAGACTGAGAAGCCTCTGTAATTCCTCTCTGTTAGCCCCTTTTCAGGTGAAATCACCCACACACAGTGTATAAGTCTTTTCTCAACCTACTATCTGACAAGAAAAAAAAACCTCCTGGTCCTCACTCCACAAAGCTCACTTTCCAGCTGCAACCTCACTTCACTGATTCTCCTCTACACCCCTCAGTGTCCTGTTTCAGATACAAGATTGCTTTCCTGATTGCACCTCCATAAAGAAATAGATTTTCTTGTCATTCCACGTCACAGAATCTTCCCAAAGCAGTCTCCCACCCTGTAGGTAGCCCCAGGGTCTGCTTGAGGTGGAGAGCTTGCAGCTGGCCCAGGCTCTGCAGATAGAATTTGTCAGAGAACATGTAGTTTAAGTGACCAGAAACACAAAGAACAGGCTAACTATCCCTACCACTCTCTAGCCAAGTTCTCCACATGTTCCCCAGTAAAATTCCCAAACAAGGTCAAGGCATTTAACTCATTATCATCACAGAGTTCCCCCCAGACTGTAGGATGTCCAGACAGATGACAAACACTCCATCTAAATAATACAGATCACCAAAATCTACCGCGGCAACACAGCTGCTTTGGACTGGAACACAACAGCTATCCCAAGCCAGGAGTGTTACACAACCATTGCCTAGAATCGAGGAAATCAACAGAAGTTCCCTGGTTTAAATTGCAGCAGAAAACTAAATAAGTTAAAACTGGGCTTGGCCAATGACACTCAGACTTCAACATCTGGGAATGGGAGACCACGGTGGTTCTGGTGGCCACAAGCCACCAGGAAATTAAAAGTAGCTTTCTGTTTGGGAGGCTGGAAGCCAGCAGCACCGTGGCTCCTACCAGCACTGAATTAGTGCGAGGTTAGGCCAGCCTGACAGCACTTCCTGCAACATCTGGATTTTCTTTGGATGCCTCTGCCAAGCTGCAGCTTGTTCCAAGACGGCTGAGTTCATGAGACCAAAAAAAAGACAGCTGGCTGAGAGCTGGCAGCATCAGAGGCAAGAACTGTGCTCAGAGCAGGGTTATCCACTTGCCAGCAATCACATGAGCGTCCACACAGACCACCACAGGCCACCAGAGATGGTTCAGACTTCCCTGGAGTTAGCAGCCCCACCACTGTGTGGCAAGGAGAAGGTGTCATGTGGATGGCCAGATCCTTCCTCCATCCCTCACAGCTCTGCCCAGGGTGGTTGCAGATGCAGAGCAGCCGACCCTCGAGCAAGCTCCAACAGGAGCCACTGATCTGCCCTCTGTTACACAATCTGTGTGTGCAGGGGGGTGAGTCAGGGCACCTGGGAGGGCAGTGGAGGCAGCAGGGCTCCCAGGGGAGACACAGCCCTCCATCCCTCCCTGCCTATTCCCTGCAGCCCCTTGTGCCAAGCTGGAACTCATTCCATCCACTCCACTCCATCTCTCGTGTAAACTTCCAGCCAAAACTCATGCTTTTCCATGGATTCACTTCAAATTGCAGTGCCTCCTTGCAAAGCACAGGGATCTGCTCTGTAGCAACCTATCTGCTTTGTAAAGCATCATCCTCTGTTGGGGTGGTCCTGCGGGATACACGGATGCATGAGGACATAAGCAAATGCCCCAGTTCCCGGTGGTTTTTGGGGCGTGATAGATGAGGATTGCTGGTGGAGCAGGTCAGGGTGTCCGTGTTGGTGGTGGCAGGGTGGGTGACATGCAGGACAGGTGTTTCCTCAGTGGCTAAGCCGAATTTTGGAAGAAGCAAGCAAGGCTCTGGCGTGGTGTTTTTGTGCACGTGGAGGGTGTGCCGCGGAGCCAGAGTGTCTGGGACAGCCGCGGTCAGAGGAAGCCGACACGGCTGCTCCTGGAGGAGGAAATCGACGTCCCAAGGCTGGAGGCAGGGCGAGAGCGGGATTTTCCCAGAGAGCAGGAGAAGAGGTGGTAGGACGGGGGAGCCAGAGAAAAGGGCCCAGCTTCAGGAATAAGTACAGGAGGAAAGAAGCTCTGAGAGTGCGTCCCTTCTGTGCATGAAGAGGAGAGAGCTGGGACAGGAGCTTGTCCCTTACGGCTTGTCCCCACAGAGAGGAGGGAGGAGGAGGAGGAGGAGGAGGAGGAGGAGGAGGAGGAGGAGGAGGAGGAGGAGGAGGAGGAGGAGGAGGAAGGTTTTGTGAGGCGTGGGAGAAAGGGCTGAGGTTTTTGAGCTGGAAGGAGAGGAAGGAGTAGGGACACATCAGGCACACACATGACTGGGGGAGGTGGAGAACTGCTTCCAAGTGGAAAATAAGCCAGGAAATGGTGGCTGGAACTGGCGGGTAAAAACTGAGTGGACTAGAAGAGAGGGAAAATGTTAATAGTGGCTGAGAGTCAGCGTTCAGTACTGCTGCAAAGGCTGAGATGCGTGGGAGCGGAGTGGCAATCCTGAAGCAGCCAAGGTGAATAAAAAAACCAAAACTTTGCCCTCAGGTATCTGTAGCAAACATGCAATCAATCTTACCTTATATACCCATGGCTTTATTTCACCATCGTTTTTGTTTTGCTCAGTTAAAGCCTTTAAGTTGTACCTGGCACCCTTTAAATTTGATGAAAGGGAAGGGACATGTTTTTTTGCTGGAAAATCCCCACATGCCTGTACACAAGCAGAGAGCAGACTGAAGTCAAGCAGTCAGGAGCAGGCTAGAAACATCCAGCAGTAAGTGGGACAGGTCACTGGGCATGTGCCATGAGCATCTCCTCCATTAGATGGAGAAGCCAAGACAGCAATATTGGGGTAAGCAGCCCCCAGGGCAATGGCAACAAGCCATGGGGTAATGCCAGGGCAGGGTTTCTAGGGATCTGGGGCAGAAGAAGAGGTCTGCTATATTGTAGCCATGTCTAACATCTCTCCAAAAAGTGGCCATAGAATGGTGCTTTCTGGATATGGATTTTACTAGTTGGTTCTGCTGAACAAGATCCAAGTGCTTGCTGCCCAGCCCAGAACTAAACAATGGGTCTGTTATTGGGTCCTGACACCTATACCATTTTGAACATACCCTAGGGATGTCCTAATCAACTGAGGATTGAGTAAACTCTTCACCCAAGGGCAGAGCAGCATTGAGCAACAGCCCACAGAGCAGCTGGCAGCACCCAGGGTCTTTGCTCTCCAGTGCATGGCAACAGCTTGGTTTATTTTGCTCAGCCCCTGGCACCCTCTGTCATCCAGGGGCTTCCAGAAATCGAGGTGGGAGATGAGAGATGTCAGGGCAGAGCTGCAGAAATGCTGCATTTGTCTCAAAGTGTCTGCGTTCCAGCAAAGAGGTCTGTGAATGAAGAAGCCTGTAGTGCTGATATGGTTCATAAATCAAGTGCTGCAGGCTGAGATTCTCATGTTGCCATCTGGTGTGTACCCAGCAAGGCTTTAAAACAAGTAGTTCCAAGAACAGCCAAAGAGGCAGAGTGAACTGCCCAGGCTGCATGTTCAGTAACTGAGACTTTGGTGTCAAATGGGAGGACATGACTGTGGCTGTGGCTGGGACATTTCATCTCTAGATACCCTCTGTGCCTGTTGGGGTTGGGGGCATTTTCCATCCACCTTTTTCCTATGAGCTAATGAGGTTTCTCTTAGGAGTGTAGGTATCCAAGACCCCTCCCCTTCTGCCAAATATTTGTTGCAAGAAGCCAAAATTATAAAAAGTTGACCTGGAGGGAAAGAGAATGATACAAACAAGCTTGCAAATCCTGACTAGAGAAATTGCATGAAACAAAAATACAATTTTTTTAAATTAAGTAGAGTTTTACTTAGGAGTGGTATGTATTGTGGCTATCACGTACAGACTTTGGAGGTATTAAATAGTTCTAAAATTATATGGCACTCTGTTGTGGGTTATTATATGTCTATTTGGGGTTTTTACCTGCAACAGTCTTAACAATTATGTCTGTATAATTTTTGCTAAACCGTCCTGCAAGGTCAGAATTGTGGTCAGTGCTTCTGCAAAGAGAAGAGCTGAGATCTGTAAAGAACAACTTGTCAAGCTGGAAAACATGGAGCACCTGCATTCTCCCATCACACATGGGAGAAGGTTTTTCACAAGCATATTGACTAAGAATGTCTGCAATACCTGTTCTGAATGCTGGCAGTCTGTGAGAGGAGGAGGCAATGTCTCAGGCACTGGAGTGATTTGTAATAGCAGGGGGCTGGCAAGAGAAAGTGTCCAAAAATGGTTTCCTACAAAGATCTAAATTCACCATTTCTGCTCCTGATGAGCAACACCTTAGGCAGTTCTGGACGTCTTCTTGATTTTTAAATGTGACTTGGAGACAGTTAATATTAATTAAAAGTACCAATAACTATGCTGGTTCTGCTGATCTGGGTGGAAAAGCAAAGTGTATCTGTCCAGGTTAATGATGCAGCCTTGTAATTGGTGGGTTTGGTTCTGAAGGCAAAAAATCACCGTGGTAGTAGAGAAGCAGAAATAGTAAGCCACTGTTCAAATTCCCAGCCTGGTCTCTACTGTCTGAGTTTTAAACCTGAACCATGTACAAAATAAAAGCTGTATCATCTTTCTTAGCAGACAGGGAATTTATAGAGCACAAGATACAATTACCCCACAAAATATATTCCTTCCTCTAAGAAGAATGAAGTTTTTATTTCACTGGAACTTTCCATTAAATATGGAAAAATTAATATAAATGGATTAATTATTTGTCACAGAAAAAAAATCTTGGCAAGTATGAATGCATATATGTGTGTGTATATATACACATACATGTGTGTGTATATATATGTACATGCACACGTACATAGAAACACACATAGATATTTTCATGAGTTGGCCATTTCTCACTGCAGGAGCCTTCTGTTAGTGCTGGGTGCAGGTGTTTGCCTGCTAAAAATAGTATATGCATGATGTTCAGGCAACAGTTCTTATCAGCCCTGCCTGCCAGTGGCTGCATCCCCCGAAGGTTACTGAGCTTTTACAACCTGCCTGAAAAGCTGAAATTAAATACCTTAATGAAGAATACTCAGAGTTGGCCAGCTTGGTCTTATGCACCATTCTCCATGCTTTCAGTTTGAAATCATCTTTCTATGAAGCAGGGAGGAAAAATCCTGATGAGAAACTGGTAAAGGATGAGGAATGCACTCAAGACAGAGATCCAAAGGGAAATAAAGGTGTGGCTTGTGCTTCATCTTTAAGTATGAGATAAGAGTGTGGCCATGAATACCTCAAACAGAGACAATATCAAAACCTGAGCCGTGTTTTCCCTTACAGCAGCCTTTGTACAGGGAATTTGGCAGTAGGGTCTGAAAAGCAGAGTTATGCCAAATATATGCTAAGAGGGAATTTTTCTCTCTGTACAGTCAATGCACAGAATTAAAGGTGAGAACCTACATGTGTTGAGCATTTATAGATTAAAAAAAAAAATTTAAAAATCAATAGGTTTTGCAGATGTGCATTAGGGAACTGTAGAAATGAGCAGTGTGCTGCCCGAAAATCCTGTTCTGTTGCACTCAAGGAAGTCTGCCTGGTCATTTCATGAGTAAGCACATTCCCAGGGAAAAGGCACAGTCACATATAGATATGAAATGGAGAGCCTTGTTGAGGTTTTAGAGCCACCAGGAGCGACTGAGGCACAGGGTGATGTAACCTCACCAGCTGGGATCTGGAAGCTGCTCTGGGCCAGCACATCCATTTCTGGGTTTGATCCCACTGGCAACAAGCTTGGTTTGACCTGCAGTGAGCTTACTTATTCCCTGGAAATGCCTGGTCAAGGAGTTGGTAGCATCTTCCCATTTGGTCTGACCGAAAGCTTTGCTGCAGCCTCAACACAAATTACAGGGCTCAGCTCAGGGGTCACTGGATAAAATACCATGACCTGTAGCACACAGGAGGTCAGCCTAGGTGACCTAGGTGTCCCCTTTGCCCTTACACTCTATGAATACTCCTGCAAGACCAACTGCCTTAATCCCTTTCCAAAGAGATGAGGGGATACTGATCTTCTCCTGTAAGACTTTCCATCTCCATTACGCTGCACACATTTAAGCAGCTCACGTTCACCCATATGGTCAAGCACATACTTTGCATTTGTCTTCTGCTCTAGTGTTAATGATCCTACCAGATGTATTCACATATGACTGCAGGAAATTCACCCAGCATGTGCAGTCATTTTGGAACAGTGCATCGGGTAAGAGATACCATCTTTTAGAGGGTGGGTGGGGGGAGCTCGTATTGATTCATTCCAGCAAATTTCAGAGAAAAAAAAAGACAAATAGGTGAATTCTCTTCTTTCCAGCAAAATTTCTGGCCACCAACACAAGAGTGTCTTCAAACAAAGGATTTTTTTCCCCCTCCTCAGATGTCCTCAGACACTGAATTTGGTAAATCTGATAATGCACATTTCCATAGCAACAAACAGTGGTGACCCAAACACAGGATTATGTGACTTCACTCAGAGTCGAGCAGAATATTAACAAGGATACTGATAGCTAATACTTTCCACTTCTGTGGCACCTCCCTGCAGAGGATTTCAGGGAGCTTTATGCACCTCACCCCCAATTTGCAGATGGAGAGATGAAGAGGAGAAAAAATAATCAGCCTATTCTGAGATCAAGAAAAGAGGCTGGGCTGAGAGCTCCAGGAGGGAGGAGAACAGTGGCAAAGACCAAATCTTCTGGACTACAAGCAGCACATGGAGCTGATAAGGTCCTTCTCTTACCCATCCCTAAGTGCTGCTTTCTCTAGGATAACGCATCCACCTGACTGCTTCCCATCCCCTCTTTCTGTCTGCTCAGAGGGTTCTCTGGGGCAAAATGACATTTGTAGGTCCCTCTCCCCTCTGCTATCATGCAATACATTGCAATTATCCCTCCCTGGGCAGTCCAGGCTGCTGGACCACCTGTGACTGAGCTCAAAGGCATGAAGGTTTCCTTCATTTAAAGTGATTTACTTCAGGTGATGTCGTGGAGGCAGAGGCAGTTTACAAATACAGGGTGCCTGGCCTCAGACCTGAAATACATGAAATGCAAATCCAGGAGATTAGACTTCAGCAAAGGACATTACAGAACCAACTGGGTGAACAAGCTTCGTGCAATACTCACTGGCACCATGGTAGGGGGAAAGATCCTAGTGTCTGGACTTAGGCAGCACATCATGGAAAACAACCTGTACCTCACTGATGGCAGGTTAAAAAGACTGTTGCATCTTCAGAAACTCAAGGAGCCTTTTAATTTCAAAAGGAATTTAATGAAAATGATAAAAGGGAGAACATCCCTATCTCTCCTCCCTCAGATGGGTGTAATGCAGCAGCTTCTTTTTATGCATCAAACCTTTTATCTGTAATTAGAATTGGCTTCATACAGATCCACTGGTAAGTATTCCATGCAGAGAGAGTTCTGGTGCTGTAATAAAATGCCATGTGATTTTTTTTATTTGTTGTTATAATACATGCCAGAACAACTTCCAGAGATCTGTCTGGGTTTAGAAATGAAGCTCTGAAAGGCTACTCTAAACTGAAACCCTAGAAGAGGTTCTTTTGCATGTCTCTGAGATACTGTGCTATTGTGGTTGTGCCCTGAATTTGCAAGAGGAGGGGGAATTCATTCAGTGAAGAACTTGGGCATGAGTTTATCTCCAAGTATTGTAGAAAGTATCTTTAAAAACAAGGAGAAGTTATCCACATGCTGAGACCACACTTGAAATAACCTTTTTTTTTTGGTTCACTGGGATTTTCAGAATACCCATAAAGCTTTAAAAAAGCAGATCAAAGAAAAAAAAAATCTTTTCAGCCCTAATAATCTGTTTCACCTGGGACTACTTGAAGACTTCTTTTACAGGAAGGCAAAAGGATAATTTGGAGAAAAAGGGATCACATTTTCAGGGATTTTTGGCAGCATGTATAGGACAGGGAAGCAGGGACATTTGTGGCACAGCCCACTGAGTAGGATGCCCACCTACTCATGGGATGCATGGGAATCCCTTTTTGCTGCACTGGGAGAGTCACATAAACCTTGTCTCTTCCTTCCTTCCCTGTGGAAGAGAGCCTCAATCATTTATTTGCACAGCGCTGGTTACATGAAACTTGTTTTTTAGGGTCCCTCTCAGAAGGCTGTAGCTTGCAGGGGAGGCTGTCAGAACTCTGTGATGTGACCTCCACCCTGAAGCAAATAAGTGGTTTGGCATGTTAGTAATGCTGAGACAGATGTAACAGGAGGAGGGCTTCTTTTCAGACCTGCAGATGTGTTACATATTGCAAGAGCACCAGAAGAAAGTGTCCTATAATCAGTCTGCATCTCCTCACAAGAAATAAACCTCCTGTCACCTTTTATTGCTCTCACTTGAGAGAATTTATTTAAAAAAAAAAAAAAAAAAAAGTGAAAAAAAAAGAAAAGAAAAAGGAAAAAATAAAAAAGGAAAGAAAAAGAAGAAGAAGAAGAAAAAAAGAGTAGAATCATAGAATGTGCTGAGTTGAAAGGGATGCATTGGGATCAAGTCCTGTCCCTGTATAGGGCACCAAGTATTTCATGACTCTCAAGGCCTTTTAGAGGGAAGTAATAATATTCTGTGACAAAAGACCTTGGCTGGGTTTAGGGTGGAATTTCTGAGGGGCAGACCTTGCTGAGAATTTGAGGCAACCCCATATCCAGTTGCTGTCCTGGTTCAGGAAATGCTGTCTATGTGTCACAAAAAAAGGCGCGGTGTAAACCAGCTGAGTATTGGAGTTCTGCACGAGCTCATAAATTAACATCCACTCTGAAAGAAAATCCGTGTATGTTACTGCAGACAGTTACTGCACATCCCTGCTGGAGAGCAGCTGCAAAATCCCTGAGCAGCTACTGGAGCCATGGTCTCAACTACCCAACTCGAGGAGATTTTAGCTGTGGCTCACATACCCTGTAGAGAATCAGACTGGGCTTTGGAGGAAAAGAACCAGCAGAACACCTTAATCCAAACCTACAGAAAGCCAGCATTCCCTTGAACTTTTTGCATGTGTCTCAAGCAGTCAGCCTGTCAAAGGAGAGTTGCTCTGGACTATAACTCCAAAGCACATTTTCTTGTAGCTGATTCAGTAGAAGAGGCATTTGTTATTTTTTAGTGACATAGGGTGTTGACATAATTTGCAGATCCTTTTGATATTGATGGAAAACAGATTTCTTTTTTATCCCTGGGGATTGAATAAAGTGGACAAACTTTGTAGATGAAGGGGACGAACAGTGCTGTGTCCAACACAGGTGGTGTCACACTTTTACCTGTATGACAGAATGTCTCCAAACCTTTAAGTGAATTCGGGACAGAAACATTTTGCACAGAAATTTTTTTCCAAACAGCTTCATGGTACCCACCTCCTGCCACACTCTTCCTGCTAGCACCAGCCCAAAGGAAAATGAAAGGAATGGGAGATTTTGTGCCAGTCCATAAGCTACCTAGAAACTGTAGAATTAAACTGAGGGACGAAGAGCATCTTCCAAATAAATTAAACTCATCAGTTAGAAATTTCTTAGAAGCCAAGGTGCATGAGGAAGACACCAGAAGGGAGGTGTAGAGCATCCTGCTGAAGTCCAGAGGAATTGTCATACCCTCAGCTGATTGCAATGGTCTTCCAAACTTCCACTACCACCAGCAGACCTGTTACAAGCAAGAGGCTTTCCTGGAAGTCAAGTCCATCTCTGTGTCCTCTTATAAAGCCAGATAGGTGAACCGAAGAAGCTGTCTTGATTCCTGAACAGATGTCAGCCACATTCCCTTGGTCTTCATCTGGGGCCCAGCACATTTGGACCCTGCTGGCAGACCTGCTGCTTGTTGTTTTGTTCAAATAAAAAGCAGGATATGACTTGCAGAATTTTGTCCTGAATTCTGTGGATAAGATAATAGAATCATAGAATCTTCATGGTTGTAGAGGACCTTCAAGATCATCAAGTCCAACTGTCAGTCCTACACCACCTTAGCCACAAAGTCATCTCCTGAAGTGCCTGTTTTTTCATCTACCTGTTTTTTCAATACTTCCAGGGATGATTCAGACGATGGGATATTTCAGGGGGAATAGAACGGGGATCATGTGCTCTCTGGGAGAAGAAAGGTCTTTGCCGTAGGAAGATGATGCAATTAGCCCTTGCCATCAGGGAGCTTAGGCAGCCTGTGCTGGGCTGTGGTGGCAGCCAGACACTTCTCCTTCTCACCACCTCGTCACCGCAGACATTTCTCAAGTCTGAAGAAACACTTCAGGGGAAGTGACTTTGTTATTTCCCGCAGGCAAGTATATATAGATCAGCCAGTGCCTCATGCTTTACACACAGTCAAGTCAGGGGGGATATTGCATTCAAACACTTCAGAGTTATAATAAAATGGACCTGTGTGGGACCAAGGGAGGGACCAGCTCCTCAGATGCTTCCTTCCCTACCCTGCCCCAGTAGTGGCATACACATATATTGCTTTTTTTCCTTCCTAAAGCCCATGACCATTCCTAATTCCAGGCAGAGCTCCCCAGGGGCTCAGCTCCAGGCTGACTTCCATGCATCATGTAAGATAGAAGAGGCAATAATGTTGGAAACCCCAGACCACTTAGACCTTCAGAAGAGAACATGCTTATTTCCTTTGCAAGTTACCTAAGCCCTTAAGGAAAACTCGGAAGGAGGAGACTATGAAAAGAGGGTAAGAATGGAATGAAAAGATGGCGTTTCCAAACAAAACACTAAACCAAAGTAAATTCAAAATTTTGAAATCTTGTTTGACCTTATCATCTTCTTCAACCCCCTGAATCCTAACCCTGTACCACACCCTGATTTGGCTGGGCCAAAACACAAGGTAAATTCTACTTCTTTAATGAATAGCTTCCATTTCCCCAAGCCCCTGCTTGATGGTCCATTGAATGCACTGGTTTGGACAGAAAACCCACCCAGCTCTAACACTTCAGTCAGCAGGAAGCTATAGGTACATTTTTCTTTCCTAAAGTGATTATGAAAACTTTCTTCCATCAAATCCTCTGCGGAGCAGAGCCTAAGGAAAGGCTCAAATATGGGCTGAGCTGTAACATTACTCTGTGGGGAGGTTTGTCCCTAAGGTAACTTGCACTGGAAAAGTTTGTTAGCCATAAAAGTAAACACTGCTATAGTAACCTGTGCAAAATGGCCCATGCCAGCAAATCTCACAATTCACTGCATTCACAGGGGGGTCAGATGCACCAAACCTGCCTTTAAGTGACTCAGGATGTTGCTCAGTGCATGGTATTTTTTGAAGCTAACCCCCCTGTCTTCAGTTCTTGTCTGAACTTCTCCCAGAACCCCATCTGGGTGGTTTCTCTCTTCCTTGTCTTTTCCATTATCTCCTGTCACTGTCAACAGTGGATCCCATTTTCATTCCTCTTGGAGACTTCACCCAGCCTCTGCATTTTATTTATTTTGTGGTCACAACCAGTCTTCCTGATTTCTACCTTGAACTGGAGCTCTTCCTCACACCTGCTTTGCCTCTTCACCTCCTGCTGCCATTTACCAGCCTGTTCCAGCTTCCTTGACCAAGCAGCTGCCATCTCCTCAGCCTGTAGGAAGAACATCTTTGCCCAGCCAGGACAAGCATCCTCCAACCCTCTCTGCCAAGGGCTCCCTGCCTCTCTGCCAATGCAACATCATTCTTCTCCTCACACAGTTCCTGGGAATCTTTGCTCTGGGGGCATCAGAGAGGTCAGCTTTCATAAATTAAATGCCAGATGGCAACAGAAGAAAGTATTGAGGGTTACATGGGTACAAGTCCTGTCCTGGGAAGTAAGATTGCATATAGTCCCAGAGGCTGGCAATATTCCAGCAACATATTAATTTCCCATAGTTTTATCTTTTTACAAGCACCATGACCACTAGGTCATGACCAAGAGAGAAATTTCTGGACAAGATGGATCTGATAATTGAATTGCTACACCCCTTCTTACATTCTGATTAACTTCCCCTACACATCCAGAGGCAACACTCAAATCCCAGCACTCGAGTCAACTGGCCACCTCCTTCATGACACCCAGGTTCAACTGATAAGGGTGGGGACAGACCAAGCAACTTCAACCACTTGGAGATTCTTGATATGCCATAGGTCTGGATATCAGTTTGCCTAGACTTCTCCTTGGTGGCTTTCCTCTGTGAGCATGGGATTCATCCTGTCCTGGTTCTGGAGGTCACTATCATTTCCTCTTCCTAGTCTTTACATCTACATTGCTGCAGTAGCAGCTCTACAAGGTTGAGATCTTTTGGAATTTCTCCTCATGGTTTTAGGGACCACCTTTGGTGTCCTTTAGGCATCTGTAAAGATGCAGTCAAGACCTGGAGAAACCTGAGGGATCTGTTAACATAGCCAGCAGTACTTGTACTGGTTATCTCACACAGCCAAAGTCTGTATAGCTTTTAAGTCATCCCTCCACACGCCCCTCCTGGTACTCAGCCATTCAAATTAGGAGCCATGGAGAGGCAACCAATTCTCTCCCTACCTCATGCACACAAAAACTATCACTACGTTAGGACACCTCATAAATAAAACATATGTCAGAAGTTTTCCTTGCATCAGGCACCGCAAACAAATGCATTCAGCTGTGTTTGAGTGAGAAGACTTATGTACTAATCAGTGTTGCAGGAAATCATGTTTATACCTGCACAGAAATTGCTCAAGAACAGTATGTCCTTGTGAAACTATTGCCTCTATCCCCTCCCTTGCTCCTTCAATCCCACCATGGCCAATGCCTGGGAGACCCAGGTTTACTTGGCCACAGAGTTAAAACTATGTAAATGCAGCACTGCTGGATGCCAGGGGTCTGTTTATTTAGTAGCTCTGATTCCTCTTCTCATTCCTCTTCCTTCCTTGTTGTTCTTTGCTTCCTTTTTTTCCTGGACCCAGTTTGAAATGAGAGCTCCTTCCTCCTCCAGAAAGCCATAGGAGCCCCTTGGAGAAGTAAATTACTTTTTTTTTGAGGGCTGGGACCTCTGTCCCCACACAGGGGATGCACATTTCACCCATCCAGCATCCACTCTGCAGTGCAACAGTCTGGTGACAGGTGACAATTTTCTCCTGGCATCAGTCCCTAGTAAATTATGACAGGAGCAAGGAGGAAAGCAGGGAGCTTTCTGGAGATGCTGTTGCTTCCCTTGGTGTGTACCACTAGCAGGCAATGGCTTGGAGCTATGCTTTGACTCCAAGAGTTCTGCTGGCATAGAGCAAGCCCAGGATCCCAGGCTCTGCCTGCAGAGGAGGTGACAGCAGTGACACAGGTCATCTGCTGCTAGAAACCATCTTTCCCAATGTCTCTTGAAATCTCTGTATCCAGAGTGGATGTCAGAGCAGGGCATTGCTGCACATGGGCCATGACATGGAAAGGGTCTAAAGGGTATGACTGAACATGACAGCAGTGCAGGCAAATTCAAGAGAATTTCACAGAAAATTATTCTTCACAGAAGTGAGCTTCAAACATGCAGGGATCTACAGACAGAGCTAAGGAAAATACCCAGTACAGGGATCGACCCTCTTTGTAGTACACAAAAGTGTGCAGGGTTTTGTGTACTAAAGTCCAGAAGCCAGAAATATGACCACAGCTGTAGCCAGTTTAAAAGCCTGGAATATTATTGACCACTAACAGTGTCTGGGAAGAAATGAAGATGAATGTGACTGTCTAAAATTAGAGAAATCTGACTTCTCTCTCTCTCATTGTCTTTGTTTGGAAGAACACCCTCCTTTGGTTTTATGGGTTTTGTTGTTGTTGTTGTATTTGCTTGATTGGTTGGGTTTTTTGTTTTTTGTTTTTTGTTTTTTTTGTTGTTGTTGTTGTTTTGTTTTGTTTATGTTTTTTGTTGTTGTTGTTTTGGGTTATTTTGGTTTGGGGTTGTTTTTTTTTTTTGCTCCTGATCTGAATTGTGGCAATGATGGAGCACAGGAGATACTGAACAGCATCATTTCTTTTCTGTGCCAGAGGGTTTATTGGAAAGCTATTTTGCCAAAAGCTTTGTTGGACCGGAAACATCACAGCTCAGGACTTCTCTATACAAAGGATACACTCATCCCTGCACACAGAAGATCTTAAGCCAAAGCAAGCCAAACCCCCAGCTTGGCTGACAAGCTCCTGTGATGTGCCTCTGGGAAGAGGGCACTCTGCTCAAGAGAGGCAGGTGATCAAATATGGGAGGGTCCATCAATATGAAGAGGATGCTTTCATTATTATTTGGAATAATGAAGTGATGATATTCACTTGCTCTGCTCACTTCATGGCAGAGAGCAAATGTTCAGCACAAATTTATTGCTTGCAAAGAAAGAGAGATCATGTTGGAGAGGATGCCACCTTTTCAGGACAGCTTGTGGGAACAACATGAGCTGTCATACACCTCTTTAAGTTGAAGTCACTTCATGTTCCATCTGCTGAATCCTTCCTGTGTTTAGTGGCCTCACTTGTAAAACTTGTAGTTCTCACTCCTCGGGTAGTGAGGCTGATCCCATAGAAATGTGTATCAATAACACACCTGAGTAAATGAAAATCAGGTGTGCAGGCAGTGCTGTGATGTGTGTGTTAGGCAGATTTCTGAAAGAGAAAGCTGTTTGTCAGATAGGGTAAAAGGTATGGGACATCACTGCTCATATTTCCTTTTACTGAACTCAGAACTGAATCAGAAAATCATGCCTTGATATAGGGCCAAAAAGATCTTTCTGATCATTTATGCAGGTAATGGAATTTCACTTCACAGTTCCTGCAGCTGCCCTCATAATTTCTAACTGAGGTAAGGTGCAAAAATTATCTGAACTTGATTTACAGAATTCAAGTGTCAGAGAGTCTGTCACATCCCTTGGCAGCCTCCTACAACAATTCATTGCCTTTTCTGATTAAGACAAAAATTGTACCTAACTTACAAGCAGGATTAGTCTACATGAAGCTGCTGGCCACCACGTGTATCTTCCACTTTCTAATTATTTAATATTTAAAAACTGATCTAGGCAGAGACCTGTCAGTAGAAGTGAGACTAGTTTTTTCTATTAAAATCTGGAAGTTTCATACAATTAAGAAGAAAAGTTAAAGGTTATGTTGAAACAATCTATTCCCCTTTCCTGAGAATGAAGTCATTCACATTTTTCACCACAGGACAGCTTCTCATTTTGATATTCTTCTATAGCATGGATTGACCTCTAACAAAATCTTTATATAATATACTACAAAAATGAAAAAATTTTAAAATCTAACTTAATCAGATTAATAGACTGAATTAAAATCAAGGCAACAGTAACCTGTGTTTATTTGGTCACCCCACAGTATTTTCCTTTACAGCAATTTTGAAATTTTGGCTTTTCAACTTTGCTTAACAAAAAAAGACAAACCCTGGAAACCTTCCTGAGAAAAACCATCAACATTCAGTAGGACCTTCCAAGATTTATTTTACTGACCCAGCTTCTATTACCAGAAGACACAGCACAACTGTCTCAGATACAGAGCTCCTGTCATTACTACACATCTGGGGTCTCAGCCAATGCATCCTTTCCAGCAGAGCCTCTGAAGGAGAAACTCACCCTCTCCCACTGCTTATCTGAGTCAGTTCCTGCTTAGCTTCATATATCTACACTGGCTCAAAAATGTACATTTATCTAAAATAAAATTTGAGCTTTGGAGTTACCTTGGCTCATGAAATTTGGTCCTATCTGCATATATTTGACTTTTTACATATATATACACACATACATGCACATTCATACATCCACAGAAATATGCAACCTCAAAGACTGAATATAGGCCTTTTCTAATATTTTCCAGGTGGTTTTCAGGCCCAACAGCTGAGATATTTTTTTCTTTCTAAAGTACTAAGTGGATAAATATTGCCATTAAAAAAATAAACTTCCTCAAAATTGTCCTCTCTGTTCTGAAAGATCATCTTGTTCTTCAGGTGATTTATGACATCAATCTTGTAACACACATGTGTATTGTTCAGAGTGTTCAGCAAACAAGACCTGAGTGTTTGAAATACTTTAGGACAGGAAGAAGCACAAAACATTAAAACAATCTCCCAGTTCTAGTGCAGGCACTTGAAATCCAACGTCTTCTTTCCAGTTAATATATCTCATGTTGTCATTGCCTCTTCATAGCCACAGAAATGAGCACTGACAGGCCAGCCAGAGCAAAGCATTTGCTGTGCAGAAACCAAAACCAGTTTAAGTTGGGTAAGTCCTCTGCTTTTCAGAAGTATTTGACCATGGGTCAGATGAACCAAGATTGTTTGGTACATTTTTGAGTGAAACCTTACTTGATGCCCAGCCAAAATTTCTACCAGATCTTTGCATTCTTCCTGTGGTAGGGCTGGCAGTGTGAGAACATGGTCCAGGCAAAATACAGGATCATGATGAATGTTAGGAAATTGGTTCAGCAGGACCATGGAAACCACCGTTTGGTGGCAGGATTGGGCCAGCTCTTTCCATGGCCATTTAAATCCTAGGGGCTCCTGCTGGAGTGCTGTGAGCCTGCTGCCTGGAAAGGCAGAGAGGAGTCAAGGGAAGAGTTGTGAATGCAGTTAGAGAACCAAGGAATAATGAGTGGTATCTCTGGATACCACTCAGTCCAACTCAAAGCAGGGCTAATCAGATCAGCTTGCTCAGGGACTTGTCCAGTCCAGCCTTGAACACCTCCAAGGATGGGAAATCCCGCTGCCTCTGTGGGTGACTTGTGCTATATTTGACCATGTCACAGTAAAACATTTCTTGGCCTTATGTCTAAGTGGAATTTTCCATGTTTCAACTTGTGACATTAGAGGGCACATCCCTGCTTGCTCCTTTTGTTTATGCATTTGTCTAATCCCCCTTGGCCCTGCTGGCACTGCTTGCCTCCACAGCCTCCTAAAGCAACAAACTCCCCAAGGTGACTATCAGCTGTACAAGAAAGGTTCTGGCTTAAAGGCTCATCCTGGAGGTCTAAGCCAAGAACAGCTCTGAGGGGGTGGCAGGGAGATGGGCAACAGTAACTCCCTCTTCATAGACCTTCACCCTCTGTTAGGGCTCATTTTTCCATCATAGCCCATTTTCTAGTGTGGGGTTCTGGAGCTAACAGTTCCACAAGCAATTTTTTGCCTGAAGAATATTGTAAAGTTTATTAATTTCATTAGTGAATGATTAGCATAACTTTATTCAGCCAGCATGACAATAACTCTTTCTAGCCAAGTCTGAATGAGTTACACATCTTGTATTATATATATCTGACACACATTCTTGTATGTATTATCTACGTGCACATGTGCTCACACATACATTCCTCACCTTGATACATCCTTTCGTGTCAGGTATGTGAATTATTTTGTTTATAAGAAACAAAGTTCCTTCTCTGTGCCAGGATTAAGAAGACCTGCGTTCCTTCCCTGGATCTCCATGGGATCCCATGTGATCGGGCCAAGTCATTTCTTGTCCCTGTGCCTCTGCCTTCCATCTGGAGAACCAGGGCAGCACTTCAGAAGAAACAACATGGTTTACTCTCCTCGAAGCTACATCCCAGAGATGTTGAGAGAGAAGAGCAGGAATGTGTCACTAGCAACAGAACAATGGGAATTCTGACATGCCGTGACAATATGAATATTCAAAATATCAGGGCCTTTGTTAGAGATCCTGATTAACCAGTGATTAACATTGCTGTCATTTCCTGTAAGCTTAGAATAACCTGTGCTATGCTCTTATCTGAAGAAAAGGGAAAGACAGAGGGGGAAAAGACAGTGATTGAACATACTAGTACATGGGCTTAAATCCTGTCTATAAACAAAGGCAGGAGACTCGTTTATGAAAAAACACTGGTTCCCAAACTGGTCTGATTCCTGTGACATTAACACTGCTCAGGCTCATGTTCTTCACACTCAGCTCCAGTAACCCCCCCTGGTTCTCAAGTGGTGCTGGTGTAAAGTGTCAAATCCACCAAACCCCGGGATGACAATTACACACTGCAGCTATTTTCATCTTCCTCTTGCAAACATGTCATGTCCCTCAGCTGATCCAGCTTGGCAAAACTCCCCACTGAGCCACAGAGAGCATGGAAGGTCTATGTAGTACCTGTCACCTGTTACATTATTCACCAATAGTGCATTTTTGAAGGGCACACGTATCTTAGTGGAAAATTAAATTATTAAGCACGGTGTTTGGAATGTTTCTGTTTCACTGGAACACCTGAAGCTAGCTTTACCATCAGAACAAACACATCATGTAATTGCACCTAAGCAGCTGGTCACAGTATATCACCAGCACGTCTTCTGCCCCCATTTTGTGGCTCAGACAGAAGAATTTTGCCCTCAAATTCTTGCTATGTGCACATACAATATGTATTTTCTCACTTAACAAAGTCTAACAGTATACTGTTGCTCTGCAATGAATTATATTCCTAGGATTTAACTACAAAGGCCCATTTAGAAGGTATAAATGCAACACAGACTCCAAAGGACAAATCCTACACTTTCATCAAGGCATAACATAGAACTTACTTATAGAAAAACATGGTCAAAGTACTAACAACATTTCTTCAAAAGAGGTCCAGATTTGACAGACAGACACATCCACTTCAATCAAGGAGCTAAGAAAAGAATCTAATCCAGAATCTGAAATAATCAAATGGAAGAGCTGGGGGTAAATTTCATTCATACCTAAACTCTGTAAATGAAGTTGCATATGAAGATGTGTGTTCTTAAGGGGGCACTTAAGAAAAGATAAGCAGTTAAGTACTCTCAGCTTTGTTTATGTCAATGTTATCTGTAGATACTCTTTTTCCATAACACTCTAAGTGACTATTTAATGTACAGATAATAACATTCCTTGAGTGTAACCTATATACATGCACTGCAAATGGCTACACCACTAATAATGCAAATTTTGTTACTTAAATAAAAACACCAGCCCTTGAAGGATTCTCCTTTCTGATTTCATTTGATGAAGCCTCTTTAAATGTGCTGAGTATTTCAGCAATGGCTTTCTCCATCACTGCTGAGGAGAAAGGTGGTAGCTCTATTTAGGTATCAGGAGGGGAAGTTTCTTGCACAAGTCTCACACTTGCAGTTCTTACAAAGGGCAGAGACAAGGACTATGGGACGAGAGATGAAATTGTAAACACATATTGACTTTGTTTCCCTGTAGAAAATAGCCAGATCCTCCTGGGTTCTCCAAGCCAGGGAGGTCCTGAGGCCTGAAGTATATTCTCATGTCCTGGTTGCTCATGTTTTTCCTCACTATCAGCAGTGGTCAAACTCCCTGTTTTCACTTCCACTCCACTCTTTCCATCTTCCTCCACCTCTCCATTTACCCTGCCCTTAGCACTCTACTGACCATGTTTCCATCTACTTTTAACATGCAGTCCAAACTCTGCCATTCCCTCATCTGTAGACTCATCCTTTGAGCCCATCCCTTCTCTTCATCTACAGTGAAAAATGCTGCCAGAGTCACGTCCTCCCTAACACCTTTCTGGCCATCTCCTTTCCTGGGGTGACAGTGGTGGGTTGAGAAGGGAGGAGGAAGAAGGGGAGCATTGTTTGCAGGATTTGGTAGCAGGGGGATGGCACGTCCTTGCTCTGCTGCTGAGGAGTGGGGTGATTGGCACATTTCAGGGCTCCTGAATACAGCACCAGAGATGTTCCAGTTAGCCACTGGTAAAGGACACACAGCTTGTAGCAGAGACAAGGTCTGGCAGTCCTCTGTTGTAGCAAGGCTGACCCATTCCAAGTATTAAATTTCACTTGCAAGTGATTCAAGGGTGTTGCTCTTCTTTCCTCATCTCAGCTGTGTCTCCTGCCTGCATCCAAGCTCTAGTTCACAACACCAGTTCTTTACTCCATGTCTGATGCTAGTTGAACGGTTCTTGCAAACACAGGCTAAACAAATATACAAATATCATGTTCAAACAGTCTCAAATATTGTAGCATCGAAACCAACTATATTTTTTCCCTTCTTAATTTAGTTGTATTGCTTTGAGCATCTAAAAGCTCGAACAGGGTCTGCAGTTAGCCCTTCATAAAGATGCATATTGAGGGAGGTATTTCCTAGTTCAAGGAATTCAGAGAAAAAGCATAGAAGGAAATGCAAACTGCAATGATAGGAAGCTGAGAAATGGAAGAAACGTAGGAGCTTATCAAAGTCATGCAGGAAGTTTGTGGCAGAGTATGGTATATACTGCACAATACTCAGGCACCAGCCCAGGCTTTTACCAAGCAACTATCAGGCTCTTTTTAAATATTCATGGAAGGAAGACAGACTTGTGCAACAATCCACATATAAGGCAGAACAAATGGATAGTCATTACTCTATAGCAGCATGTCACACTGCAGAAACTGAATCCGAGGGCCTGTTATGTGCAAGTGGAAAGTTGTAGATACTGCCAAATACTAATTGTAAAATTGTCTGTTTCACACTGCTTCGAAAAAGGGAGAAATCTTATTCTCAGCCTTATGCACTGCAGCAAATTCAGTCCAGTGCAGTTAAAATGGCAATGTTTGCATCCAGGATTTATATGTCAGTGCTTTATCAGATTTCCAGAGACATATAATGTCTCTTTCTGCTGCCAATAAAACCAGATGCAGAAGTATCTTTGTGTGTTTATTTAGCACAAGGTTGTTAATGCCTGGCAGTTGCATACACTGGGGTGTGGCTTCCATGTCTTGAACACAGAAATCAGTGCTAGGAGACCAGAATTAATACTGACCAAAGTAGAAGCACAACAGTCAGCATAGTGGGAAAAAGTTTATGAAAATGTAGACACAGTAGCAGAGTCAAGGCTCAGTTTTATCCCTTGAAATTCAAAGGTTCTTGGTATTACAAAGCATTAATGTAACTTCTTTTCTTCCTGTTTCCCTAAGGAAACAAATTTTCAGGCTGCAGGCAGTCCTTTTCATCTCAGCTTGGAGGGAAGAAAATCCTGCGTTGGCTTTTTTAGTGATGAACTTTTTGCATAACTTCATTAAGATAAAACAAGATGCTGCTATAGATTAAAGTCAGGACTTCAGTTAAGCAGGAGGTTGATCAAACTTCTACATACAGCTCCTGCTTCAGGTGCTAATCCTCATCTCCCAACAGGTTGAAGGTGCAGTCTTCTTCTCTGGATCGATAGTGCTCAGTTTGAGTCTGTGCATCACTGTTTGTAAACTAAGCTGGCATCTAAATCACTAACTTTGGGCAAAAAGCGGTTGTTGCTCCAAGATGTGTCTGGTGGGAAAAGAGTGTTCTCAATGGTGTTACCTTGTCTTCCACCCTCACAAAGCTCTTCATCAACAAAAGGTGATGTCTCCTGAGCTGTCCTGTAAGGCACAGCCCCAGGAGCACAGGGAACCAAAACACCAGCAACAGAAGGCTCATCACCTTATCCCATTTACAGTGCTTTACATTTTTGCTCTGCTTCAGTGTTAGGAAGGCAGCCACGTGTCCATCTAAGTCTTTGGCTGGGAGAAACAGTAATTGTTCCTGATAACAACTGCAAAACAGTTCTAGCCTTGCTGGGGGCTCAAACTGGTATTAAAGCCAGTGTAAATCATTGCAAAGGTGAGAGTTAAAGGGCCTGTTCCAAAGTGGTGTGAAGGGACAAGACCAGCTGGCCCACCAAGGGCACTTCTGCAAAAAACAAACAAACAAAAAAACCCCAGAAAAATTCTTTGCACATAAAATACCCACCTCCAACAAAATCAGCATCTTTAGAGTCTTGAATTTATGTTTAAAGCAAAAAACCCAGACCTCTGTCTGCCTCTGAAGAAGTAGCAGTGATCTCTGGTAAGTGGAAAGGGAGGGGGAGAGCAGTTTTTGTTCTCATGGTTCCTTGGCTCACTCCAGCACTGTTTGATTAACCAGGAGCAAGATTTATGTGCTACACAGTGCTCTGGGGAGGTTGCCGATGCCAAAGCTCTGCACCTGGCTTTTGAAAGCCTCTCTAAAGTGATGAGAATAGCTGTATATCCTCATCTAGAAAAAGAAAGCCCCCCGTGAAAAGCAAAAATGACTACTGCTTTTTGGCAGGAGAGTGGGAGACTGCAGTTTCACCTAGGAGGGATATTTGCAAAGATAGCAACAACAACTAAATATTCCAGTCCCACAGACACTGGATGTGAGATGAAATGATTTTCATGGCCATTTACTTCTAGGGAGAGGTGTCCCCTTACTCCTGATTACTTTGGATTCTTCCATACAAGGAAGATTAATGAAATACCCTATTAAATTATTTCAGGGTTGTTTTTTAAATATTAAATTATTCTATCCTGTACAATCCCATGGAAATTTGCTTCATAAGACAAAGGTGTTCAGTGTCTCTTGATGGTTTGTGGAGTCATATTCTTGTGTGACATCTGCCTCTAATATGATTACTTGAGAATGAGCATGCTAGTGGCACTAGCAACTAACTAGGGATGTTATCAGCCTCTCAACAGACTTAGAAATTGATTTGCATCAAATATTGCTTAAAACTGTGTTGAGCTGAGCATGGAAATTGGCCCATCTTAAGAATAATTATGCTTGTGCTAGGAATTCAACCCCTTCTAGAAGTCATCAACAGTTTAAAATATCTGGGTGCTGAGCAGGCTTTGTCTGGAAATCACTTGTAGTCTGCATGACTTCTGCAAGCTCTGACCAAGAGGAGGCTTTTCAAGGGGCTGTGTTAACACAGTTTCCCACCAAGCAAGGTCGCTTTCAGAAACTTGCTGCTGCCTACCCAGTTAACACTGCATTTGTTCAGAGTCCTCATTTGATTTGATTCCTGTTTCATGGGTGAGCACCGTGTCCTGAGCTAAACTCCACAGCCTGCAAGGGCTTTGGGGACTTCTGGACACCAATGAAGGGAATGGGAGAAGAGAGAAAGAAGAGAAGAGAAGAGAAGAGAAGAGAAGAGAAGAGAAGAGAAGAGAAGAGAAGAGAAGAGAAGAGAAGAGAAGAGAAGAGAAGAGAAGAGAAGAGAAGAGAAGAGAAGAGAAGAGAAGAGAAGAGAAGAGAAAAGAGAAGAGAAGAGAAGAGAAGAGAAGAGAAGAGAAGAGAAGAGAAGAGAGAAGAGAGAAGAGAGAAGAGAGAAGAGAGAAGAGAGAAGAGAGAAGAGAGAAGAGAGAAGAGAGAAGAGGTATCTGCATCTCAATGAATAGGGGAGAAATAGCAGGGGGAAATCATCCTTGATGAGGGAGAACTGAGACAAACTGGATACCCTGGCTTATCTCATCTCTGCCACCACTGGGACCAAGATTTGGACAAATTCCAGAGACCAGTGGCCTTGGCCACTGAAAGGGAAGGGAGATGATTATATTTTAGATAGAAAAGATGCAACCCATAGGATTTCTTTGCCCTCCCAGTCACCTCTCTGCCTTTATGCCTCCACACCAGTGTTCAGTGGTTCAGCCTTAGTAGCCCATGCCTTAGTGGTCATGGAACACACCACCTGCTCTCAGGGAGGGCAGGGCTCTCAGGATAGTCCTTGTGTGTGCCAGGAGTCAGGATAGTGTGCAAAAAAGTGGTGGTTGAGTGGCAGAGTTATTGAGAGAGGCAGAGGGTTTGGGTGTGAATAGATGTCTTGGGAGGAGCTGAGGGTCTTTGCATTTGGGGTGGAAAATAAATTTCTATTTTCAAAATAATTTAGGGTTTCACTTCTGGCCTATACTGAGGGCCCTGTACTGTCTGGGGTAGTCCCTGCATCATGACAAGAAATCCTGAATGGTAACTAGCAAGACTTCTATCTTCCAGCACTTTTTATGGCAAGGTGGTGCCATTAATTGCTATTGATCCCTCAGATGGACAGACAGTGGTGCTTTATGTACCTCCATAGTCATGCCAAGCTTTTCAGCTGCAGAAGGTACAAGCAAAACATTTGTATTCAGTCTTTAATGCAAAAAGAGTATCAGAAGAACTTCATAAGGACGAGGTCATTAGGTCCCTTCTGTTGGAACAGAGCTCCCTGAAGGAATGCAAGGAAGTAAGTGCTGTTTTGTTCCACTTTAAAAGAAGTCAAGAGCCATGTATCCAACTCCCACTTGATCCCTCCATTTACTCAATCTGGTTCAAATTTAGGGAGGGTTTGAGGATATGAGAAGCTATGACTCTCCAAGCAAGCTGAAGAGCCTGTCAGTTCCAACCAAGTGGTGTTTGACTCTGACAAAGTCAGCATGGTGATATGGCTGGTCCCCAGCTGCCTGCAGTGCCTGTCTTGTTTCTGGGTGTCCAGGCACTCTGGGACTCAATGTTCATGTGAACAATGAGTACATAAATTCTCCAAATGCCAGGCACTTCCTGGCACTTCCATGTACTTGATGCCTTGTACTCGCTGCTCCCTGTGCAGAGCTCACTGCAGGGAATGCTTATGCCTTTGGAAATGTCTTCAGCCTTCTCCAGCTCATTATCTGAAGGTCTTATCATCACCACACCTGTCCCCTGCAAGGTTTCCCTCCAGAGGTGGGTCACCATCATTCACAAGCTGGAAGAAGCAGAAAGGTGAACCAGGTTTACCTTCAGTGGCTTCTCAGGTTCTCTTAGGGTCAGAGCTCAGTAGGCTGCAGTCTTACAAATGCTGGAAGATCCCATGGAATAAATCTCAGTTGTGGCAGGACTGGCACTTCTGTTCTGTTTTCTTTCCAAAGTTGTTCTCCAATACAGAGCTTGTTCAGCAGTTTTTGAAGGCATCAAATGTCCTCTTTCTGAGGTGGAAGAAAGGCTGATTTTTTAACCTCTTATGGTGCCATAGGTACACCTCAGGACCATTTTTATGAATAAGTGGTCATGTAATGAATAAGTGTGAGGTAACTGTCCATGCAGAAGGACTTTCCCAGGTTCATATGTAACCAGCTACTAAGTTGTAGTGATCCAATCCAATGCTGTTCCATAGCCATGAGGTGCAAGGGGTTAAACATGCTTTAAGGGGAGATGACATTTCTGTCTGCTTTAAGAGCAGAAGAGACATTTCTGGTAATGAAGTGATGGAGCCAGTAATGTAGTCTGGGCCTATGAAACTCCTCTTTACCAGCATGCTAGCAAAGAAATTGTGTACCCATCCATACAGGCACTTACAGATATATATGTGTATTCATCTCCTAATTAGCCTGTAAATGGGAGGTTGGTCCTACCTAAAAAATGAGACATCATGCATACTGACTGCAGAGATTTTATCTGGTGGCTTATTTGTATAAGGCTGAAATTAAAATTAAATGTACTTCTTATTTTTTTGTAGTCTAGATCCCCAGCTGGGGGC
This sequence comes from Calypte anna, assembly GCF_003957555.1. Taxonomy (NCBI): domain Eukaryota; kingdom Metazoa; phylum Chordata; class Aves; order Apodiformes; family Trochilidae; genus Calypte; species Calypte anna. The sequence continues at coordinate 35,257,423 of NC_044251.1, forward strand.
AGATTGAAGTGGTATTGCTGATTGTGATGGGTCTCCAGCAGCACAGATCAGAGGACCCAACCCATGCAGAACAATGTGAACAAAAATTTCTCTGTTTTCTTTTTTCTTTGTGAAAAATAGTGGGATTCCTCCCTCTGGTGAACTGGCAAACCCATCTTCCAGAATATTAGATGACATGGTGTAAGTCTACAGTTTTTCTCCCTTGATGGTAATTTATGAAACTTTCACAAGAGGGGGTTTAACTTGTGCTGGAGAGCTTGATTTCTTGAACATCAAATCTCCAGGCATGCAGAGAAGGCAGGCCATAAATAATTCCTGTAGTGTTTTATAAACTACTGTAAGTAGCAAATATCATCTGTTAACCTTATTTGCAATTGGTGCATGCAGCAAAGGGAAACAAATGGACTGCTGCTGAATTCATTTGCAGCCCATCCAGAAACTTTTTTGCACTTTGTCTGGAAATGTTCCAGGCAGTGGAGCAGCTGGCATGCAAAAAGTGGGTGGCTTCCTAGGAAAGGGGGGGTGGACTTTTTAAAAAATATAATTTGTTTACTGAAATATCTATCTTTGGTAGGATTTAATTCTGCCAACCTGCCTGGAGTAGCTAATTTTCAAGGGAACGTGTTGAGTCAGGCTGGTCTTTGTTGCTGATGGGGCAAGCTATCAGCCTCTAAAGAGACACAATCCTTTCCTCTCAATAACCCCCTTAGGGTGAGATGCTCTCCCAGAGGTGTTCACCTCTCTCCTCTGCCACAGATGGGACTTAAGCAACTCTGTGGAGAGCAGGAGGATTGTGTGGCATTTCTGGGGGGAATTGAAGGTGAAGGTGGTCTCAGCATGTGCCTTCCCCCTGGGCCAGTGGGCAGACCTTCGTTAGGCTATGGCCTGTTTCTCTCTAGGGAAAAGCTTTACAAATGAAATTCCTTCTTTTCTAGGAACCTTCCCAATTTCTTATGCCAGCTGCTCCTCTGTATGGAGTAATTTCTGAGGTGAATGGGCAGGATTTGCCCATCTGACACACATCCCCAAAGGCAGAGCAGAGGAGTGCCAGGCTGAGCACCAGTGCTCCAGGACTGGAGGCAGCAAGAAGAGACTGGGCACAGCATGCAAGAAACATCAAGAAGATGTTCTAAAATGCTCCTTCCCCCAAAAAGTCATGTCCTTCAAAAATGCAGCTACCAAAACCTCTCCTTCACCTCTTCTGTACAAGTTTCTTTGTTTACTGTTGCTGGTTTGGGTCAGTGCCTCCATGGCGTGTGCTGCAGGATGTGGCCCTGAGCCCTTCTGCTTCCATGGCCCTCAGCTCAGGCTTGTTCCAGCAGTAATAACAACACTGCTAATAAGGATAATGACTGCAGAGCTGCAAGAGTATATCTGATGATTTCATGGGTGATGTAACTTTTCTTGATATGGAGATATGGCTTAAAACCCTTCAGCTATACTTTTTAGTGCACTCAATTTTCTTTTATCTGCTTTGTTTTTTTCTTTGTTGGTTGTGGGGTTTTTGGTTGTTTTTTGTTCTTTTTTATATATATAAATCCTCCATCTGTAATAAAAATCAAACAAGGTACCTTAAAAACCAAGGGAGGCTAAGTAGAGCCTCAGCTGTACAGGGATGAAGATGTCACTGGAGGGAAGAAGGCACCCTTGCCAGCTGTGATCCTCTCCTGGTGCTAGGTGCTCTGTGGTTCCTGTTGAGGCTTCTTGGAAGTGTATTAGGCTAAAGTGTTGCAGTGCTGCAGGGCTGGGACAACTGCACTAACTCCAGCTACAATTGCTGCTCTGGATTTTCTGATGCATGTGTATGGTGAGAGCTAGGTCCTTTATTCCCATGGCCTGCCCTGCAGGTATGGCTTTTCTCTTCCTTGCAGGAGCATGTCCTGCCTGGTTGTACCACATCACCTGCTGCCTCTGCCGAAGCAAGGGGGAAGACTCCACCTGAGGTTAATGCCTGAAGTTTTCATGGATGTTCATAAGACATCACTTTTTTGGCACCATATCCATTCAAAGTTTATTCAGGCTATGAGATTTAAAGTGTTTGCACTGAGATATTTTGCTTTCAAAAATGGAAACAAAGCATATTCCTGATTCTTTCACTTACAGAAAGAAATATTCTATTGAGGAGCTGATGGAAGGTGTAACACAGAGCAGGATTCCTTCCCATCCAAACCCAGAGGCAATGCGGAAGTGGCTGCTCTGGAACTAAAAAGATGTCTCCATGTTATCCTGGGGTGAAGGAGAGCCATATTGAAGGAGAGCTGCAGCCTGCTGAGATGTCCACCAAGAAGACTGCTCTTCGGTAAGTACCTAGTAGCCTCCACATATCACACACCTCAGGGCATTGCACCCTCCATTTGGCATCATTGCTGGTGCTTGCAGGAAGGACCTGGGACAGCGTGGCACAAGCTGTCATGGGAGGGAAGGTATAGCCTTAGTGGAAGAGACTGAGAAGGTGCCCACATCAGGCTGGGGCTCACTAGGGCCATGGGAGCTATCTGGGAAACCCCTTTGGAAAGGCAACACCATCCCACCAGACTTGCCCAAATCCCAAAGCCTCGCATATGAAATGGTGTGAGCTGAGCAGTGGCTGCCGTGTCCCTGCCTTGCTGGGGGTCACTGTGGCCATCACATCACCCCACACCAGAACATGGGATTGTTACCTCAGACCTCACTTAGAGCAGCCAAAGCTGTGTCCTGAGGGATCCTGTTCCTCCTTCCCTGTGCACCCCATCCAGCTAAGCAACGTGTCAGGAATCAGGCACCGGGAATCAGGCTGTGGATGCTGTGCCAGCCCCGCGGTGTGCAGGGCCCCTCCCTGGCACCCAGCAGCCACGGGGAGCGTGTCCCCACCTGAGCCAAGAGCAAATACCAGAGGCATGAATCCCTGCCCTGACAGCTCCGGGTTTGCAGAGCTTAATTAAAATGATAAAACAGCTGCAAGGCCGGGCAGGCTCGCTGGCACGCGGTGGGTGATTGGCTCGGATGGTTTCTTGCCGCCGAGAGGTGAGAGCCAGGGAAGGTCCACTCGTGGCCTCTCCTCTGCTGCTCACTTTGATTCTGTTCCTACTGTCTTGGGAAAGAGCTTGAGTCCCAAGTGGGCATTTGAGTGTTTCTGTAAATGTGGCTTTGCTCAGACACTCACATGCCCACTTGGGAGATCCACTGTGGTCTGCACCAAGGAACACCAGGGACATTTTTCTCTTCACTGTAGGGATGGGCAACTTATGATGTTGCAGGCTTAGGTTGTTGTTGTTGTGAAGGGCAAAGCATTTGAGGGATTTGCCTTTTTGCTTATCCACCCTCCACCTCTAAAGGGATTCAACTCATCTCCCCTTGGTTTAGAAAAGCCTCAAGATCCACCTCCTCAACTGAACCCACCTCTTACCTGTGCAGAGGTCCCATCCTTACAGACTGTGTCTTCAGTCCCCCAGGAGAGACCCCTCCCCAGCCCATTGGCCTCCATGGCCCAGAGCAGCTCCTTCAAAGTCTGATGTCTCTTCCTATACGCTAAGCTCACAGCCCCCTGCATGCACAACTACTTGTGTTCACACAAAATACACTTAAATCAGTCCAAAGGACAAGAAGCCTCTCACAGCTCTGGTTGTGCATCTCCACCAGGCAAAGGTGCTTCTCTTCCACCTTTCCCACAAGAACTCCCTCCCCTCCCCATCCACACTCAGTTGTGGGTTTAGGAAATGGTGTGTACATGCCAGAGGAAGCACATTCATGCATCTGGAATATCAGTGTGAGCCCTCAGTGCCTCCTCTCTTTGCTGCCTCTCTACAGGAATAAATTATTAAAATGCAGGTGGTTCACGAGGAGCTTGAATTCTTACTCATTTGGTATCTGGATCCTTGGCTGTTCTTAAAGCTTGAATACCTTTCTAACAGCTAGCAAGATGTCACGGGAACCACTAAAGCCACAGATGAACACTTTTCTGTTTCCTGGATCCCACTGCTCTTACAGTGCCCTCAGATATTGTCACTGCTCTTCCTCTGCAGGGGCATAGCAGAGCTGCTTCAAAGACAAGCATTCCAACTACAGAAGAAGCAGAGAGCTCTCAGAGGCAGGTGTTAACATTCATCTTATAGCTCTGGCTTTCCCAGTGCCTCTTTCAAGGTTTTCAGGCAGGAGATGTAATTCCCTCCACTCCCCTTGCTGTCCACAGGTCTCAATGGGCTCTGGGCACATATTGCCATCACCTCGTGGTAACATGGAAAACACCCAAATGACACCTCTGTGAGACGAGAACAGGGACAGAGGAACTACGGGTGTGTGGAGCACCCCATCTTGACTGGAGAGCATGAATGGTCACCCCAAAAGCATGTCATCTGCACTAAGGCGGGGATTGAAGGCTGGTGGCTGAGGAGAGCAGGTGGGACACTTGTTCTTCATCCCCTGCTCAGCTGTTGGAGGACATCCCTGTGTCACTGGCCTCTGCTCTGCCACAGATGGGATAGAATGCCATGGATATATCACTTGTACCTATGGGACAGGACAGGATGTGCATCACTGTTGCTATTAATGCCCCATCCCATGCAGGTAGACTCCCATTTCTCAGTGGCAAAAGAGAAAACACAAATGGTATTAAAGACAACCAACCGGCTTTTGTGGAGCAGAGAACCCTGAGGATTAACTCCACTCTAATAACACCTACTTTTGTAATGAAGCATGAAGTAAAAAGCCCCTACCATTTGTCGGTAATATTCTGTTTTGCCATATTTTTCAACTAACTTTTTCCATAGCCAGGAGTAACAGAGCATCAGAACTGAGTGGACAAAGTATCAGCTAATGGGGAACAAGAAGAGCCAGTCCCAGTTTTAGTGCTATGACCTTAGGCAAATCACTTACCTGCCCCACTGTTTATCCTTCCACACTTTGTCTGTCTTCTCTGTCCAGACTACAAGTGCTTTGGGACAGACACCGTCTCCTGAAATGTGTTTTCAACGATTCCCCTTGGCGGGCACTGAAGAACATAAGTGCTTAGTATACCATAAAGATATTTAGTAAATAACAGGCAATTGTGAGTCACTACCCTGCATCTCCATGTCTGATTCTTGGTGAGTATTTTTATACACAACTAAGAGATGTAATGACCTATACCCCATCTTCAAAAGGAGGAACCCAAGGGTCTTAACTCATGTGAATTTAAAAATGTAATGGCTGAAGCAGTTCCTGCTCTGCTTCTGCAGGAGAGGCACCTCTCTCAGATGGGGAACAAGAAGAGGACAGCTAGGAGCAGATCCTGATTTCAACTGTCCCACTATATAGTGGCAACCACAAGTCTCTGAGCTCCCATCACCTCATTCTTTTCAGTCACTTCATAAAAAATAGCGTCATTTGTTGGCACTTAAGAATTTACAGGTCTCTTGGCAAAAGCCATGCATTTATTTTGTTTGTTTTGCCTTTGTGCTTTATTGATCTCTGAAGAGGACTTTGTCTTCTTTAGCTTTTGTCTCATGATTTAAATAGATTTGCTGAAGAACAGCTATGATCAGCCTTGGTGTGCAGTGCACTTGAAAAGCACTCAGATATGGGGACAGCTTCATATGTGATCATCTGCTAAAGGATCTGTCCCATTGCCCCTTTTTTCTTCACCTACTGCTCAACTGCTCTATGAAGATAGGCTGAGGGAGATGGGGTTCTTCAGCCTGGACAAGAGGAGGCTCCAAGGTGACCTGATTGCAGTTTTGCAATAGCCGAAGGGGGCCTACAAGAAAGCTGGGAAAGGGCTTTTTGCACAGGTATGTAGCAAGAAGACAAGGGGCAATGGTTTAGAACTTGAAGAGGCGATATTTAGGTTAGGTATTAGGAGGAAATTCTTAACTGTGAGGGTAGTGAGACTTTGGCCCAGGCTGCTCATGGAATTTTTGGGTGCCCCCTTCCTGGAAGCGTTGAAGGCCAGGTTGGATGGGAGGTGTCCCTGCCGATGGCAGGGGGGTTGGAACAGGATGATCTTTAAGGTCCCTTCCAACCAGAACCATTCTATGATTCTGTGAACTTCCTTCGTTCATTCAGCTATCTTCTGCTTCTTCTTTATTTTCATACAGGATCATCTGGCTCTGCAGTAGCACAGAGGTGGTTCAGCTGGTACAAGCACACCAAGTTTGGTGCTCCTGCCCCATGCAGAAGATCACGCATATTGCTAAGGGTGTATCTCCTCACCTCCCAACCCATCTGCCCTTGGACTGCTTTGACTGCTGATTGACCTTTTTGGTAGCCCCATGAAAAATCTTGGCAGTCCTGGCAAATGCATATCACAAAAAATTGGGTGAGTCCCAGGTGTCTTGGAAAGACTGTGCATGCACAGATAATCTGTGAGTTTTTTTTGTGTCCAAGAGCCATTTTAATACCTTATAATCCTGGTTGGTTTCTAGCTCATGCTCCCAGGCCTCTTTCATTGCCTCTTTCAGCAGGGCAAGTGAAAGTGCTGTCAGGTGAGAGAGCAGGAGGTAGCATAAAGCAGTGAGTTCAGCTTGTCTTGGTGAACATGAAAAGTTGATGAGATAAGTGCAGCAGCTGGATCAGACAGGTGTTTAACCAGGTTCAGGGGATTGTTCAAAGAAGTAAGATGAGGAACCAGAATGTTCTTTCTCTCATCAAAGAGCTCGGCATGCATCCCCACAGATAAGGAAGCAATTTGAAGCATTTACCTGTGATAATCTTGTCTGATCAATCAAACCAGCCACCAGCTTTTGTGTCCTTCCCTAAGGGCTGCGTTGAAATGAGGACACCCCTGCCACTGTGCCAGCAGGAGGAGAAAAATCACTTCTGCTTCTTAGAAATGCACAGAAACATGATACACTGGAAAACCTGAAGATAATCAGAAGGGAGATAAGCCCAGGAGAGAGCAAATGTTTCCTAGACCAGATCCATTCTTTGTACTCCAGATATCCATGCCATCAAAGCTTTGACCCAGGATAGTGTGTTTAAAAGACAAATTTAAGAGACAAAAATGCTGCCTGTTGCAGGCCATTGCCATGTAACTCAGCACCACCACAACCTGCCTGATGGGGCTTTCCTTCTCTGTGTTCCCCCTGCAAAAATCCTTTTTTTGGTGCTCCTGGCCTATCAGGTAATTTTTTGTTCTGGTAGAAACAACTGGGCTGTTTGTCCTGGGTCTGAATGCATTCCTCCTGCTGCTTCTCCTTAAAAGGCATCACCCACCTGGCCTGAGGATGAACATGAACTCAGGCGCCTCACACTCACCCTTGCATAGCAACTGCTGGGAGTGACAGATTTTAAGGGAATTGGTGGTTATCTGATACATAGTTGAGCAGCCACGTCCAAGGCTATAATTGATCCTTGCTCTCTTTTCTTTGCCACAAGCCCACCTGCTAACTGCAGCTCTTTCCATCAGGTTGTCCTCTAAAGAAGGGATTAATCTTGTAGTGTAGTTAAAATTACACACGAGTTATTTGAGAGAGTAATATCTGTGCACTGAGCTAAAGACCCAGCCTGGGAGTACAGAATCAAATAGGGCTGTTCTCTTAATGTTTAAGCCTAGGGACTAGGCTCTGCCAGTGACACGGTGTAACATGACACAGAGGGCAGATTTGCATTCTTTATTTTCATTTTCAAGGGGTACCGTCGTGCTGTGACACGTGCTAGTGCTGCTTTACCTTAAACTGCTCCCCTTGGGTAAATTTAACAGCTAAAAGCTTGCATGTTATTCCAGCTGCAGGCAAAATGTGTGGCACAGTGCTTTTTATTTGAAAAATAAAGTCACTGGTGCAAATAAATGAGACTGGAATCACTGATTTTGCAGATTATTTGCAGCTTGGGAAGTACATAAAGTTGAAAAAACACCTCATTTATGAGCAGGTCGTTACGGAGGTTAGGACATGAAATAGAGTCTTTGGCCATGTCCTATAGCTATGTTTGGTAATGTTTCTTAATTTATTCTTTCTACAGAGATAAAATCACTGCTGTATTTTCTCCCTTTTCTGGTTTTATGACCACAGAATACATTAACATACATTCAAATTTTTTTTTTGTGCTTTAATAGTTGCCGTTGCGTGTTTATGAACACCAATGAACTTAGCACAAAGGCACTTGGAGAAAGAAACACATTGATTTACCAGTTTAGAAGAGAGGAAAAAGACTTGGGCATGGATAGCAGGGAGGGAGAAGGTGGCTGAAGGCAGCTGGGAATACCAAGGAAGTCCTGGAGGATCCAGCATGCTTCACTGAAGTTCTATCTGCATCTGCTGGTCACCAGCACACGAGCCTGAACTCCAGTGTTAGTGACAAGGGAAATCTTCCAAGGAGAAAGGGTCATCAAAGCTGGCCTGGGAGTTATAATTACTGTTGGACTGCCAATTCTGGCAAACCCTGAAGTCAGGGCAACACAGCCAGGGAAAAAAAATCCCCACTGGCTTTGGCTTGGGCCAAATCTCCACTCTGTGCTTCAGTTTCCCCATCTGCACGATTTCTGTTCTCATAGGCTCAGTCTGAGCATCTTAGTTAATGCTTACAAGGGACAATGAGCCTGGAATGGTGGTTAACCAGGCACATCACAGGACTGTGTTTTTAGAAGAAAGAAATACTTCCTTTTGACTGCCTTCCCAAAAATGTCATTGACAGAAGATCTATTTGTTGGGCAGGAGCTTGCAAACACTAACCCTGAGCTCAGCCATGATTATACAGCACATTTGTGCAGTTAATATCACAACTGGGAAGTAAATTAAACCCCTGCTTGCTGAAGGGGCTGTTCATTCATATGACCCTATAAGCCATGGACACACCAGCTGACATACCATTGCTAAAACATGACCAAATTACTGCTAAAAGGAGAAGAAAGAAGGTTACCCCCATTCAGGGTGACGTTATACAGGGGACCCTTCTCCAAATTTTGAGGGTTATTGCAGGGCAGATCTGCTCAGAAGAAAGCAGAAGGGTGTGTTGCCTAAAACCCTGGCTTAAACACCCCAATCAAACCACCTGTGCTCCACGTTTCATGGCTGCAGCATGGCTACAGCTGCAGAACCCTGCAGCAGGATGCACCAACCACAGCCATGTCTGGCACACACAAACATCTGTGCAAAGAGGTGATGGAACTGGGCCCTCAGAAGGGGCAAAGGGACTGGGCAGGTTTGAGGTGGATCATCCCCATGGCATCAAAATGGTTTAAGTAGCCTTTAGTTGTTAACCATCATTTGCTAGTTGGGTTTTTTGGGTCTTTTTTTAGTCTGTCATTAACTGATTTATACATTTGTGGAGAAGTAGATCTTAAATAAGATGCTAGAAAATAGGAATTAAAATTTCATGAAGGAAAATCAGCTGCAAAATTACATTTTTTCTTTTACCTGAGACAAATAGGGAGAAATTAAGGGATGTCAAGTGCTGAGGTTGGGCTGACACCCATAATAAATGGATGAAAACAGATACACTTCAATACTGCATTTAGTTGAACAGATTTGCTTTTCTTTAAAAAATACTGGAAATTTCTCCAAGTTTTAGATAATTTTCTGATAAATTTAATACCTGGCTTACCTCTATTGCTTTTTGTAGCCAATGCACCAGACACCAACTTTAGGTTTGTTTTTTCTTCATTCAGATTATAGCTTGTCTTTGTTTTATTCTTCCTTTTGTCCTTTTAAGTCCACCACTATGCAGTAATTGGAAAGCTGCAGATGAAAGGACTTGTAACCTGCTTTCTTCACTGTCTTAGAATTAGATGTCCAGTGAAAGCTAAGCTAAGCCTTTTCCCCTTCCTAGAGAGCATGGGATAACTTGACAGCTGGGTCTCTCTCTCTGCTCACTGTAAAATGAGCTCAGAGGACCAGCTCGAGTGAGTAGCTCACTCTCATCTGGCTAAAAATGTGTCAGATGATTTGCACTCAGGGTGAGTAGAAAAGAAATGAGACACGGGCAAACAGATGATTGTAAGAAAGCTGAAGAGAAAATGCAGCCTCACATATTATAAAATCTATGTGACTCTGAGGGACAAGTGAGGAACAAAGGGACTTGGAATGAAGAGTAAAAGGGGGAAAATAAGGAAGAAAATTGTCTTTTCAAGCATTTTAATAGATCAACATCAACGTTTTAAATACTGGATTTTTTTTCCAATACAAAAATCAGTATTTCTCATAAGTCTGTCTTCATCACTCATTCCTTTTTTTTCCAATCTCAGACTTTATTGCTAAACATGTGAAACCTCTGTATCTAGCAGAATAGATTCTGCTGGCACAAACAGCTTCCTCTCTCTTTCTCTGCTTCTCTTTCCCAGCTTCAGTTGTTATCATCTGTGTTCACACATGCCTTCTGATGCTTTTCCTAGTTCCAGATGACAAGAGAGAAGATAGTCAGCCAAGGCAGTGCTGGCACTACAGGACATCCCCATCGCTCTACAGAAGTGAAAATGTGTTTTCCCCTTTCTGAGATCATCTTGCTATGGTTTCCTGACTGTACAGGACACAGGGACATGATGTAGCTGATAGAAGCCTTTATACAAAGTATTTATACCTCGTGTTTTCTGCTGCCATCATGTCACTGCTGCCTGGAGCATGGCCCCAGATACTTCCATCTTCCCACAGCTTCTCACCAGGGCATGCAATGAATCTCTGTTTCAGCCATCCTGACTGGTGACAGAATGACCCCAGTGCTACTGCAGAGTTTGAGCTGAAAACAAACAGGGAAAAAATATTAGGGTGACAGGATCATCCCACAGGGCCAAAAGGAGACCTACTCCCAAATGCTATGGATTGTGGATGGTCAATTATCATCATTTGGTATCTCAGAAAGTTCCTCTGTCTTGTTTCAGGTGTCTGTGCATTCACGCCAGCCTCAGACGTCCCCCTGGGAACGGGCACCTTATGGCAGTCTTTGCCCATGCATCTGTAGCCCATTACACTATTTTTTAAGCCTCTTGTCTGATGGGACACTTAGAGGAGAACCAGTAATTCTTGCAAGACTTTGCATTACAGGCAGGTCTGGGCAGTGGTTGTAGCTGGAAGGAAGGCAGCAAAGGCTGTACATGAAAATTACCTCTGATCTGAGAAGTGAGGGACCATGATAGATGGGAAAGAAGGAGCTCCAGTAAGGGTTGCTCTGCTACATGCCACACAAAAATAGTACTGCAGAGATGTGCAGGTACCACCTGTACTCCTCAGTCCTACATCTCTTTCTATGAGTAGAACTGTAGAATTGTTTTGGTTGGAAAAGACCAGTAACATCATCATGTCCAATGCTGTCAAGCCCAGCACTAAACCATGTCCCTAAGCACCACATCCACGTGGCTTTTAAATACCTCCAGGGATGGTGACACAACCACTGCCCTGGGCAGCCTGTTCCAGTGCTTGACAACACTTTTGGTGTAGAACTTTTTTCCTAATATCCAAACTAAACCTCCCCTGGCACAACTTGAGACCATTTCGTGTTGTCCTATTGCTTGTTACTTGAAAGAAGAGACTCATCCAACTCATTACATCCTCCTTTCAGGTAGCTGTAGTCCCCTAGGAGTCCAGGAGTTCTCTGTCCTATGAATGCCTGTGTCTAATTTTGCCCATCAAGTGAACAAATAGCCTTTCAAAACCAACTTCCATTTTCCAAGGTAACTTTTATGGCTTTTCCACTGTTTCCTTAGCTCCCACTGCTTTCTATTCCTAAGGCTGTGGTTGAATTTCAGAAAGCAGAACTGGTTGGGAGTGTCCCAGGTTCAACTTTTAGATTCCATATCCAAGACTGGAAGATGAAGTAGAAAGCAGATTTCTAGGCCCACTTGGGAAATGTAAGATGGATGTGATTTCATGTTGTGATAACAAGAAGAAAAATCAGTCACCCATTAGCACTTTAACTTGCTATCCTTCATAGTAGTATGAATTTGGAAGCTGAGAGCGAAATAGGGCTCTTAGGTGTTCTTGGAAGTGTTACAGTTGTAGCCAAACAAATGTGTCCCACTTCCAATGTTCTAGTATATTTTGTCATTTTTCTGGAACAGGCAAAAAAAGTAATGGATTTTTTTTTGTTTTCTGATGTTCATTTTTAGCAGTTCTAGTAATACCTGCAGAAAACCTGGTAACCCCAGTTACATTACCACACAGACAGCCATATGGGAAGTATGTTTAAAAATGCTTCCAGCCAACCCATTGGTTATATCAGCATTATCATTGCTCCCACCTACACTAAGATTAGGGTAGCTGAGAAGGTATGTTTGTGCCACACATCTGGCAGCCTGGCTACCCGAGAGTGTCTAAAGGTGGGAAACAGGTTAAGAAGCATTGTCTGAACTGGAATCAGAGTATAAGGAGGTGAAAATAAAATCCAGAACTAAACACACTTTTCCTTTGGCATTCTGAGCCAAGTTGCCTACTCTTTTACGTTCATATCTGCTACAAACCAGTCTGCCATAAAGTACTCTATCCATATTTTCTTCCCTTTAAAACAATTATAAAATCTAATACCAGTGGACCCCTGCACAGGGTCTTGAGCCACTTCTGCTGGCTTGGTGACTTCTTTTGATGTACCAATGAGAGCAGCTCATGACTGATTTGATTTAGTGCTAGCTCGCAGTGTTGCCATGACTCTTCGTTTTGCAAACTCTTTTCTTCCTTTCCCAAAGTCAAATATGGAAAAGCTGTGACAGCAGCACAAGCAAAAGGATATTGGAAATAATCCTCTTCATTCAGCCTGCATGCAAGATTTAGTGGTGCAGTAGCATTGCAAGGATGATTTCCATGCATCTGATAACACTGTGACACCCTATAATAAAACATACACCTTCTGTTTCATTTTATCCATTTAAGCCCTTTGAGCAACCAGCAGTTGTTGAGTTCCCCACTCTTGCTATTAATAGTCAGGGCAGACCATGTCTGCCTACTTAGATTTATTACATTTTAACTAATCTTGATTGAAGTCTTCATATGTACAGGCTCCAGTGTGGTCAGTCACCAGGGTTACATGCAACATACACACATACACACACAGAGGTTTTCCTGAAATCAGCTCAGTAGTCTCACATAAAAAACATTTAATGTGAAAAGAAACAGGTTTTGATTACCCCTTTTCCTTATGAAATCTGGACAACTAAACAGAAGAATCACTTCTTTCACCCTCATGGATGAATTTTGAACTTTTACCCATGTGAAAATCCCATTGAAGTCTGTGGGGAAGTTTCCCTGAGGATGGAAACCTGTCCAACTCAACAAGTTTTACTTTTAGTGAGTAGCCTTGATTCAAAAGAGATCCATGGGCAGAGAAATTCCTCCCTGATACTCGGAATTTTTGGTGAATATTTTTGTTAACAGACTTTATGTTGAGGGATTTGTCAGTGATATGTGAAAATCCACTCAGGGGAAAAATTTCTGATGCAGCTTTTCAACTGCAAGATGAGCTCTAACAAATATGTATGTGTTGCATGAGTATTATGCAAAGGGCAATGCTCTCTCTCCCTATGTCTGAGAGAAGAGGCTTGGAGGCTGCCATGTCCCTGTGTCCCTCCTTTCTCCCCCAGGGCTGCATGAACAAGATGGGTGCCTGTCTGAGAAAGAACTTCTGAAGACAATATGGACACTTGGGTCTAAATGCAACACTACAGCCCTTGTAAGCCAGAATCTGTTGGTCAGTTTTCATGTTTCAGTTTCTGTTACTCTGATAAAAGTCAGTCACTTCCTAGGTGATACATCAACTTCAAATGTTTCTCTGGGAAACTTCCAAAACCTAAAGAGAAAAGAAAAATAAAAATACGTCCCATTCTAGGAAGGAGAAACACCATTCTTAAAATCAACCCATGATGAATGTTTCCAGAAATTGAATTTGTCAGTGAATGAGCACCATCAATACATCCTAACTGCAGGCAGCCCTCTCTGGGTGATCTGTGCAAACCTGGGAGCCTCTGCTCCAGGACACAAGGCTATCAGTCTTTAATAATATTCAGAATACAGTTTCTTTTGCTGAAAATTATTTTCCATGGATAATAGGGCTTGCCTCCTGCAAGCAGTGCTGGGGGCAGGCATAGGTGCAGTGGCTGCTGAGGCAAGGTGCTGGGTGGGAGAGAGGAGGCAGTGCTCAGGCCCATGGAGGCATCCCAGAGCCATCTCCTATTCCCCAAACAAGGGAAAACTCAACTGTTCAGGACTTCTTGCTGTAGAGATTCAAGGTTTCCCGAGGCAAAATTCCCACCCAGGAGTTTCGAGAAGTGTCCAAGTTCAGATGGGTCTCAGCCACCAGCCTGGGGTCCATGCAAAACCAGGCAAAGTCCTGGTCTCCAGAGTCCCTGGTGGGCATTTGGCAGCTGTGTTGCCCTTCCACCAGTTGCTGTCCTCAAAGGAGAAGGATGATAACATTAACAATCATGAGCTTTGCTGTGCTTTCCACACATGGAAGGCTTCTCATCACTGTTCCTGTCTTAGCAAATACTTCTCTTGCAAGAGCGGGATGGATCTCTTGGAGTTTTAAAGATTTACCCCAAAGGCCCTGAAGATGGGGCTGCTGGTGGTCTGCAGCTGAGACAGGGCAGTGAGTTTGCCTGGCTGAGAAGATGCAGGAGTCTGGGCAAGACACAGTGGGTGTGGGCAAAGTAACTGCAACAAAGGGAGGATACAGCAGTGATACCAGATTCTCCACCACCAATGTCCTCCACCATTTGTACACAGGTGCCTAGGGTCCACTCAACATGTTCACCATGTGCTGCATGTACAGCTTGAAGGTACCAGGTCCAGACCAAGGCCAGCCTGTGGGATTTGAGGATGCTGTCAGCAAGCTGTGGACCTCTGTAAGAGTGCACACTATCTCTGGAAACCCTGGGAAGAAACCTGGCTATTACCAAAACTCTGCATTTGGGAAGGGGCAGCAGGAGATAGATAAGAAAGTGTTGTCTTGCCAGTTCAGCAAAAATTCCAGTGGGAGTGATAACTAGGCAGGGGCTAGGGTATCCTGAGGTTTGACAATAGGATGTGTCCCAGCAGGGACATTTCCAACTATTAAAGCCCTACTACTGTCTGGACTTCCTTTTGAAATGTGTTTGGGGTGTTGAGGACATCCCTGATCCTGCACCACACAGCTGGGGCATAGGGAGGAGGGTCTGGAAGCTGAGTGATACAAGGCTGGGGGTAGGGATTGGACTGGATGGCCCCAAATGTCTTCCCATCCTGCACTGAGTGGTATCTTCTACTTCAAACCACTGCTTTGACCTGCAGACTGAGGGATGGACATTTGTGCTGCTCTGATGTGGCAGACACGTAGAAAATTCACCCTTTTGCTGATTGTTCTGTGCCTGATTTTGCAATGTTCCTGCTCCTGCCAGCCCAGTGAAAGAGTTTCATAGACAGTTGGTGGCTGGTGGCACTTGTCCATTTGTCCTCAAAAACAAAGAGAGATGAGAGATGTAGGAGTCTGTTTCAGGTGTAGGAAAGTGACGTGGACACTTACAAAACACTTGCGTGGATATTCTAAGGAGAACAACTCCTGGCAGTGATTTCTGCCAGGAGTAGCAGAGTTCACTTGGCTCTTGACAGTGGCATGCACTAAGTGTAGCTAAAGGGACATCTGAAAACACACCTGAATCATAAAAACATCAGCTGCAGGCAGGGGATTTGCCTGTAATGTCTTTCTTGGCACAAACAGGACCTCCCCACCCCCAGCAATCAGATCATCCATGCCCCACCTGCTTTTGCCAGATCAACAAACCATCACCCTCAGGGAAACCCAAACACTTCTATGAGTGGTTTCATAAAAAGATGCTTCTCTGAGCCTACATAGAGTAGAACCTGAAACAAGAGATACAGTACAATGACATATCCATCACCAGCAACATGACTGGGAAATTTCATGTCTTTTTCTGTCTCACACACCTATTGCAAAACTCTGTATCTTATCAGTTGTTTTAAACAGTGTCCAGATTTCCTCTGTAAATAATTTTTAATTCCCAGCCATCACTTTGTAACTGCTAATGACATTATTTACAAGACACTTTTACAGTTACCATCAGCTTGATATATGTACATATTCCAGTGAAAAAAACCCACATTATGGAGCAGCAGACCAAAGCATGGAGATTAAAATGTCATTTGCAGACTACTGAGGCACAACAGGGGAGGAAGAAAGCCTTGGTGGGAGAAAAAGAGAAACTTCATCAGTCACTTTGGAGGAAATACTTGGGGCCATGGCTGTGGGCCCTGCTGGGGTTGCCAGCCTGGAGAATGGGCTTTGCTGTTTTCAGTCATCTTGGAAACCTTCTCCTCTCTTGGTCTCAGAAGCCCTCCCAGAGGTACATTCCCTGCCTGATCTCAGCATGCCATCAGCTCACAGAGAGGAGATGTGTGTGGGAGAGCACAAGGGAAGGGAAGAGAATAAAGATGTGAGGAAGGGGGGAGGCTGAGGGGGAAAATGTGGGAGCATCAAGAGCCCAAAGGGAGAGCCCAGTGGGAAGTGGTGGGAAGTGAGGTGAGGGAGCCTCCTGCAAACTCCAAGGAAAGGCTTTTGCAGTCTGGGAGAAAGCACATCAAGACCTTGCAGAAGTGTTTGTTTGAGCCATGCTTCTTTGGTGGTGCTGTGGTCAAAGTACACTGGGAAAATAAGTGCCGTTTAAAAGAAAATAAAGGGTTTAACAGAGCGTATCAGTTCAGTAATAACAACAGTTATAAAACCCTCTGTTCTCTGCTGGACTCCAATGCCTCACTTAGTTACAAGTAATTACTCAGTGTATTTTGCTTTCTACACAGCAAGAAGGCCCCTGCAGAAAGCAAATTCAGAGCTGGTCCTTGACAGA
Organism: Calypte anna; assembly: GCF_003957555.1. NCBI lineage: Eukaryota > Metazoa > Chordata > Aves > Apodiformes > Trochilidae > Calypte > Calypte anna. The sequence goes on from NC_044251.1 coordinate 35,274,131, forward strand.
AGCCAGTAAGAAGTGAAGCAACACCCTGGTTGCTGAAACTCTTTCTGAGAGCCAGCCCACTGGGGAAGGAAAGCCTTTCTCTTGGCTTCTCCTCCCAGGAACCATTTCAGAGAGGCCATATCACCAAGCCAGAGCGTGCCCCCATCCCAGGCCCACTCCTTTTAAACATCACCCCTTCCCCCAGGCTTTCCAGGGGGGTTGGGTGGGCTCAGCTGAGCCTGGCATGGCAAGAATTTCTTTAAAAAATGATCTGCATGCCTGCCTTGAGCCTCTTGGTGCTCGTGCTCCCCCCCACCCTGGGGAGGCAAGAGGACTTGGCCGGGCTGCCATGGTCCAGACAGACTTGAAGCAGCCCCATAAGGGTGATTGATGGGTGCTCTGGTGGTGGGAGCACCGAAAATAATCCCAACACATGTTTCCCAGTAGCACCTGGCAGCCAACCAGAAGACAGCACTAGCATTTCCTAAATACTGGAAAAATGACTGTCACCGCATATGCCTCACTAAATATAGCCCCAGTGAGGTGGCAGCCCGTGAAAGGCTGGAGAGGGGCAACTACCCAGGATGTGCACATGATTCTGGCCCCATCCGAGCCCTGGCTGTCATCCCTGGGCTGTGAGATCTTCAGTGCTGCTTGCTGCATGGGTCTTCAGGTCCCAGACCTGATGGGGTAGTGTCTTGTAGGGAGTACACACCAATAGGATATTGGAAATCAAAAATTTCCAAAGCAGGCTGCTACTGTCCCTGGGTGTGAGATGTCTCTCCATCTCTGGGGTTCTCTAGGGGGGTGTTTGGTCCCTTTGAGGCCAGCTACTTGGGACCCTGGGCTCTGTGGTCCCCCATGGTGCCTGCTTCCTGACTCTGCAAGAACCCAGGCAAGCTCCTTCAGGTTGTCACCTAGCTTAGAGCTTGGGAGCTTGCACACGTAAAATTTCCTGGCTTTTGTGAGTGTCTGACAGAGCAAAGTGCTGCCCAGTGTTGGAGTGGTGGAACACAGCTTTTAATTTTTCAAGGAGATGGGGATTATCCTTCTCAGTGCACCCTTCTCCCCTTTGCCCTACGGCCTCACCTCAAGGATTAGTTTACCAGAAGAGTCCAGTGGTTCCTCTGGTGACAGCACTGCAAAGCATCAGTCCCAGGAGCTGCTCTATATTGTGTTACAGGGCAAGTCAAGGGGCGGTGCTGCCAGTGTTTGCTTTAGCAGCCTGCTGGGCCACCATTTGCATCCAGATATGTGGTTCTGACTCTGATACACGGCTCTCGTTTTCCCAAGTTGTTTTTTATAGAGTGCAATAGAATTGGAGAGACCTCTCAGGTCATCCTTGAAACCTGCCCTCTGGGACAAGCTCCTGTCGAGTGCTTCATGCTTCTGAGACTCAGCTGTGGGACTTGAAGTGCCAAAATGTTGAATAACATGCCTCGATTTGTGCTTCTAAGACAGAAGAGTTTGTTTGCAGAGGTTTCATTTGCTCCTCAGCCTGCTGTTGTCTGCCAGTGTGAAGTACAAAAGGTCAGACCTGGGCATATCTGCTCAGCTGCAGACACAAACCCATGGAGCTGTGTCATGAGCCCCACCAGGGCAAAACCAAAGGGCAGAAATCAGAATTTTTTAAAAGTGGTATTTTTCTCTGCCATTTACTCCCACCATTGGTCCTGGGAGCCATGGGGAGTGACAAGCAAGGTGGTTGAGGTCATGAAGGCAGCCTTCAAATCCAGGAAAACAAAGAGCCCTCATTAGGGAGAAGTTATTATCCAAGAGATGGAAACCTGAGTGAGTCTGCAGAGCAAGGTAGTCACTGTAATATGCCCTGGCAGGAGGAACAGGGCAACGAAAGAACCATGGCCTTGCTTTTACTTGACTATTACTCAGGTCCTCAGCAGTTTTGGGGGGCTTTTTTTGTTACTTGTGCTACTTTTGTGTTATTTGTGTGCCTGATAAGCCTCATGTCCCCATGTCATGGCATCATTGCTGGAGATGTGTTAGTAGTGTGCTAAAGTGTGCAGCAGTCATGCTTCATCCTGCTGTGTGGAAAGATTCATGGATAAGGCAAAATAAAATTTTGTACTGTAGGAACTTAGGGGAATGTCTCTTGGCAGAGTGATAGGAACAACCATGCTGGACACTAAGCAAAATCTTCTAGCAAACATTTCCCAAGAAAGCCCTCTGCCAGATGGAGGAGGGCTAAACAGCATGTCTCCAGTCCAGGTGCTGTAGTACAGGTTGGTCTCCTTGGTACAGTCAATGGGCACTTGTCTGTTTCCTGAAGAAGGTTACATCAATTTTAGATGCCACAGAAGGAGTGCAGCAATCTTTGATTGCCTATACAATGTCTGCTGTTGGATGTTCAGCATCTAACATTGCCAGAATTTGAAATTTGTCTTGGCCCTCAGGAGGTTTGTCTGAGTAGGAGACTTTTTTTTTCCTAGATTTGGCCTTGCCCTCTAATTTTGAGCTGTGTGAAGCTGCTAGTAACCTTTTCCCAGCTCTCATTAATGAGCAGGATAAAAAAAATAATAATAAGTACAATAGAATAAAAGCCCCATCCTGTGGTACCACTGTAAACTCTGGGCTTTGTCCTTTCTACATGTTTGCAAAGTGCCTGCTACAGCAAGCCCAGGGGTCCTGGGGACTTACCATCAGACAGGTAGTTAACAAAGAAAGACAACTGCAGACTCTCATTTCAAATCCATCACATAACACCCTGGCAGAGAGGAATTTTGGTAACTGTTATCTGAGGCTGCCATCCTCTAGATGCATCTCCCTGTATGATGTTCTAACAGCTCCCTGGAAACTCTTGCTTATTGCCTTCTTCAGGCTGTCAAGAATTAATTTCTGAACCAAGGAGCTCAGGGTTTCAGACTTGCAGGTGTTCTCTCTAATAGGAGCTGTCATGGGAACGGTTCCTACAGCAGAGTAGGTAAACAAACGGATATAGAACAGAGCCCTCCATAGGACAGCTGGTGAGAAAAGCTGTAAGGGAAGAAGTGTCATTTAAACAAAAATATCTAATTTGGGATCTCCTGTACAAGACACAAGCCTTCATGAGTCCCCAGTGCTTGCCCATACTAGAGCATGTGGTTACAGCTGAGCCATTTTCGTTCCCAGCGTTATCTGCACAACCCAGAATGGGGTATGAGTATTTTTTAATGCAATATTTTGCAAGAAATGAGAAAAAACAATCTTAGTAAAAGGGACGTGCAGCTTCATCATGCTGAATGCTTTTCTTGGTTTCCTTTTTTGCCATGAGCTTCCCTTCAGCCTCGCTGTCTGTGTCCACCTGTTACGCCTGCTCTTATGTTTCGATTGTGTTTTGGGATAGGAAGCATTATCTTCATGTGGGGCACTTTTTCTGGCCTTAATGCTCTGCCTTTATATGTAAGTGCCCCCTAAAGCACTATGGAAAGACTTAGGGGCTTTCTGTGTTCATAAATATATAAAGCTCTGTCTGTAGGTACATACAGAATTATAGAATCGTTTTGGTTGGGAAAAGACATTTAAAATCATCAAGTCCAAGTGTTAGCCCAGCACTGCCAAGTCCACCACTAAGCCATCTCCCTAAGCACAATATGAAAGTGTGTGCTCACATGCTGACTGTGTGGTGTGGCATTTTTGTGACCCCTGGAAGGTGATGGAAGATCATGTGGAGTATTGAGGTGGGTCCAACAGGCACATGGCTTGATGCTGGTGCTGCCAAACCACTTGCATCCCAGCTGGAGGAAGGGACACATCCTGCCCGCAGTAACATCTCCTGACTATACCAGGGCTCAGCTGTCTGCCCATCCCCGGAGCAGGGTGTGATGCCCCTGGGGGGCCACACTTAGGAGGCTTTCAGTGTGGGGTATCATGGAGATGTGTGTTATGGAGTTAGCATGAAGAATAGGGCCTTTCTCTGACCCTCCTATTTTTGTCTTTCCATCCTTCATCTCATCTCCTTCCAGTGTCCATCCCACAGAGATATGTTTCACTTTTGTGTTTGTGGCATATGTTGGAGCAATGAGGAGAGAAAGGTGTTCTTCAGCCCACCTTTCTGCTAACCTCCTGTCTCCTGCAAATCAGGCAATGGGAGCAAAAACACGTGAGTCTGTCTTCTGCCAAATCATCTGAGCCTGACTCTTTGAGACTTCATTGCATCAAATCTCATAACCTCTAAAGAGTTACCAGGGTTCCTCTCACTTCAGCATGCTTGAGGGTGCTCTCAGTTGGTTTTGGAAGAGCAGTCTTCCATGGCTGAGACTAAGAGCTCTGGATCTCTCCAGCTGCCCTCCAGTGGGATGTGAGCTCCTGAGAGTCATAAGGGGGCATGAAGTAAAATCAGTTTATCAAAGGCTGACTTACTACTCATATTTATCTTATTTAGGAAGGCCTATTGTGTGTTTTCCACTACATTCAGGTTTTAGTAGAGTTAACAGGCACCTCAGGTGCCACTAAAGTTTTAATATTCATACACTTTCCTAATTATTCACTTCCCAGTGCCTTGTCTTCCTGCCAGGAGATGATAATGTTCCTTGCCTAGAGCAAGATTCCTTTAGCTCCCTGACTAATTTTCCTACAAATTTTGCAGCAAAAGCAGTTGGCTGGTAGATCTGTTCAAGACTTAAATGATACCTAGGGTGCAATTCATCTACTGAGCTCCAGGTACCTCCATCAGTCTGGTTACCACCTAGCCTGCTGTTGTCTCTTCAGTGTCAATGCCTTCAAGTGGGTTTTACCTTATGCTAAAATAGGTGCCCAAAATCAATTACATCCATCTTTTTTCTAGAATGGTACACAACTGTGAAGGGACCTCTCATGAGACAGAAGTGTTGTAAATGTTTAAAGTGCTGAGAGGTGAATCCTAGTCTTGTACCATGAACATTGTTGTCCAGCAAGTAAAATCAGTTACAAAAAAAGAACGTAAAGAATTATGAAAAATCCACAGCCAGGCAGAAATGTCCCCAGTTTCATTCTAATTGCTCCAGATAATAGGGTTTTTTTCAGCTGAAAATGTGTAGATTTAGACTAGAAGTTAGAAAGAAATGTTTTACAATGAGAGTCATGAAACTGTAAGCCAGAAAGTTGTAGATGCCCCATCCCTGTAATGATTAAGATTCATACTGGACTGAGCAACCTGATCTAATTGAAGCTGTTCCTGCTCATTGCAGGGAGGTGGCCTTTAAACTCCCTTCCAACCTGAACCATTCTGAATCTGTAATAGCTCACAGAAGTTCACATGGAATGGTTCAGTTGGAAGGGATCTTTGTTGCTATTACTTTCTAATCTCAGACATACTCTCAAACCTCCAAATCTCAATGATTGGCCCCAAGAAATGTATATGAAGCTTCTGCATCAGCTTTCTGGGTGTATGCACACAATTTGTCATCTGTAATGAAGTGACCCTTTCTGTAGCTGAAGTGCAGGTTTAGATGCTGGAGATAGACAGCAGCTTTCCAGTTCTGCAGCTGTGACCATAGGGCTGGCTGAGGAGCTCTACATAAGTTTTGCATACCCATACAAAGAAAAACATGGGCAAAAGAGCCTGAAGTTTTCCTGAAAGCCTCTGGGTGGGGAGAAAGGTTTCCCTTTCTGTTTTTCACTGCATTTTCATTGTTCTCAGTGCCTATAAAAAGCCCGTAGAGTCTTTAATTTAGTGGGACTTTGGCACTTGCCAAAAGGCATGAGTGTGAACTTCCCTCTGTAATAAGGAGACAACAATCACCAGGGCCCTTTGAACAGAGCATTAGTGTTTATTTTAGGTCTTCTCACAAAAGTTATGCTCTTGCAGTATGTCTGTTCAGTGAAATGGAGACTGTGAGTCTGCAGATGCACACATGCACAGACACACAACTGGTTTGCAAACTATCAGTTACAGCACTGAAAAAGAAAGTTCGATATTTGCTGAGACACCTAGCTCAAGAGGGGGGAAAAAAAATAATTAAAAAAATAAAAAAGACAGGCATAGAACTGGCAAGAGAACTGTCCAGAAGTAATAAGCAAAGTTTTTAAGCTAAGTTTTGAAGACTAGCTGCAACTTGCCACACAGGAAAAAACAGAAGACAAAAGCACCATTATGCTTTCTTAAAAGTGTAAGAGTACAGCACACACATTCCCTGACAAGGTCATTAAACACGGGTTCAGAGACCCACAGCAGCCTGTGCCCCAGCACAATGGGTGTTTACTCTTTGATTCAGCGAGGTGCTGGTATGCATAGGGGTTGCTGTCGCCTGAAGAACATCGGTTTTGGCCCCGTGTGGCTCATAACCACTCGGTTTGGTTAGTGCACAGAAATGCAGCTAAACCCACCCCTTCAGATGTCTAATTTGTTTGGAATGACAGGCATGTCCTGACTAAAAATTAATTCTGCCAGGTGATATAACTTGTTTGAATTTGCAGGAATTTGCCGTTTGGAAAAAGGAAAAAAGAAAAGCATTTAATTAGGGATGGAGTTAAAGAAGCCAATTTGATCTTTCAATGGAAAAAAAAAAAAATTACAGGTTAAAAATGAAGATTATGTGCTCTGGGTGAAGCATGCTCCCTCCTTTCAGGTATGCTTTGATGAGGCTTCTTCCTCTGCTAAGAAATGCAATGCATGTTTCTTTTGAAGCAATGGCAGCACTGACTGGATCTCGCTGTTTGTTGATCTTCTGCCTCTCTCCCTCAGAAGATGACCCCACCATGCCAGGGATTTATCCAGGGAGTTTCACCCTTTCTGCCATGCAGCACACCATGATAGGATGAGGAGGCAATGGCTTTAAACTGGAAGAAAGTAGATTTAGGCTACACATTAGGAAGAAATTCTTTAGTGTGAGGATGGTGAGATGCTGCATTGGTTTTCCAGGGAAGCTCTGGATGCCCCATCCCTAAGTGTTCAAGGCCAGGTTGGATGGGGCCTTGAGAAACCTGGTCTAGTGGGAGGTGTCCCTACCCATGCAGGGGGATTGGATCTAGATGATCTTTAAGGTCCCTTCCAACCAAAACTATTCTCTTATTCTCTTATTCTGTGATCCCATGAAAGCTGGCTGCTGTGGTCATGGAGAGCAAAGCTTCCTCTCCAGGGTTTTCCACCCCATGTGCCATCCTGGCCCAGTCTCTCTGTTCTCCTTCATGGGAAGGAGAGCCCATACACCCCTTCCTCTTCCCCAGAGCTGGGCATTCCCTTTTATCCATAATATTTTATTACAGCAAAACCATACGGCACAGCCCTGGCAGCAGAAATTGTGTGGATCCAGATTCTGATGGGAATGGTGCCACCAGGGTCTGGACTGGCCTAAGCATGGCCATGAGACCACTGCCTACAGCTTTGCTTTGCTCTGCTCTGTAGAGCCCCAGGGGAGCCTCAAAGGAGCATCTGGGTTTGCCACATTCCCAGAGCCATCACAGCTAAGCTACTGCTTAGGTGCAAAACAAGCCTTGCAGATGGGCTTGACCTCAAGCTGACAGAAATCCAGGCAAATATCCTGTTGACTCCAGCACTGCAAATCTTTAATAGCACCATGGGCATGTCTCAGCAGAGATGGCTCTTGGGATTCCTTCTCCCAGGGAAGGTGTGGGGCTCCATCACTTCTGCTACCTCCCCTGGGACACCCATCCCAGAAACACAACTCAAGAGAGCTTGAGTGCCCACACTGGGGCAGTTCAAATGCAGATGGGTTCAGATTCTTCCTTTCCCTGGCCATGAGCAGATGGTCTGCCATCACTAAAATCACATTTTTTGGAAGTAGCTTCTCAGATGGAGTCACTTCCGACAAAACTCTTTGTCTTTTGTCAGGAGGAGCATAATCAGAAAACAGATAATTATTTACTGGATTTATTTTTCTTTAATTTTTTTTAAAAAGTCTTTTTTCTTATTAGTGTCCTTCCAGTTTATTACTCATCTGTGGCTTTTTTACAAGTTGTCTTTCAGGTGAGGTGCAGTGAAGTGGTGTTACATTCCATGCATGTAGGGGCTTAGCTGCAGTTTCATTGTGTATTCAACCCTATAATTAAGACTCAGATGGAAGACTTTATGCCTTTAAAGCAAAGAAATTCTAGGTTTCTTGGCAAAACATTTGGCTGAGTACATAGAGAGCACCTTAAGTACTTAAATGGTCTCTACGTGAGGAAACCTGATGCCAGAAATGATGTACCTTAAAGGCAGGCTGTTGGGAAAAAGCAAACAAACCAACGCTTGAAACGCTTGATGTCTCGAGGTGCATTCTTCCTGTGTATTATTTTTTTCTTGGAAGATGCTCTGTGAGAGGGATTATATTCTCCAGGACGACTTATTGCTGGCACCTGATCCTATTAGTGTGAGCCACATCAGGCGTGGGAGTCAGCAAAAACCACCCGGCTGATTTTCAATAAATTATGAGGGACTCGATCATTGCCTTTAAGTGAATCAATACAGAGCTGCTGTAAAACTCCAGGAAAACTCCGTGGGAGGAAGGCAGCATCTTTCTCAGGGTACTGCCATGCCTGAACTCATGGAGGGGGGAGCAGGGGAGGATAGCTGGCATAAGGCACAGCACCCATGGGAGTTTGGGATGTGGCACAGGGCAGGTTGGGTGTCGAGGGGAGTCTGGGGTGTTGGCACAGAAGAGCTTTAACCAGGAAAAAAACCCTGTGGGGAAGAAGAGAAGAGTTTCTCCTCCAGCCTGTAGCTCTGAAGAAATACCCAAGGGCTTTGTCCCTGCCTGTGGCAGGGCTGGGGCAACTGTGGGCCGGAGGAGATGCTCTGTTCTTGTTGGTGCTGTTTTCCCATCTGGGTGTGCACCCAGGATCTTCTGTCTCTCCTCATTGTGTGCCACCTTGCAGCCTGGGCTGCATCCCACAGGCTTGGCTGATGGATGAACAGGACCCATCACTAGCAGAAGGGCTCTGGAGATTGGGGTCAGCAGAGCAGCCCCGTGACCCACTGCTCCACAGGGAGCACAGACCCATGGACCTTTATTTGTTGTCTCCTGCTGGAGGTCAGTGCAGAACAGTGCAGACTTTGAATGTGGAAATGGTAGGCATAAAAAAGGATACAGCCATCAGACTTTAGACAGGTCACACCTCCCCCCTGCAAACAGTTTCACCCTGCTTTTGTGAAAAGGTGGGCTTGTGCTCAAACACCAGGGAGGTGCAACATTAGCTAGAAATGTTAGTAGCCACCACAGTGATAAAAAAAAGCAATAGAAATATTAATGCTAACAATAATGGTGCACTGTTCAGGCAGCTCTTTTTTCCACCAGTCAATCTCAAAATACTCCAAAAAGGGATCAATAACCATTTTTTTTATAGATGGAGAAACAGTGGCACAGAGCAGTGACCTTGTCACTGTCATCCAGCTGGCTGGTGGCAGATCCAGCAGCAGAATTAAATTCACAGCCTCTTCTTTTCTCAGCCTAAAAGAAACTCAGCTTTGCCATTTTGACTTTTCACTGTGCCATGCTAAAATACAGCAGAGAAAAGCACACGTATCCTCCACTCAGCTCCCCTGTGTTTGTGGCCTATCAAATGTTAAATGAAATGGTAGAACCAAAGCAATAAAGATTTCTATCAATGGGGGACCTCCCACTGAACAAGGAATGTATTTAGTTTGACCTTCAAAAATAAGCAATTGGCCAAAAGTCAGTCTAATCTTTTTTTAGAGGTAGCTGTGCTTCTTTCAAGGAGATGGCCTGTGTATGAGATGAACCAGAATTCTTGGGATGTGAAAATTACAGCAGTCGCTTTTTTTTTTTTTCTTTTCTTTTTGTTATTAGGCATCAGAGTAAATAAGTATAAGCATCTTGTTGGGGCATACATTGTATATGCTCCAGGGCACAAATATTTTACACACCCTCCCCTTTGATTTTTTTAATGGAATATGCAAATTGTGCATGTTTCAGCTGGGATTGTCTTGCTTTGATCTGACTGTTCTCCATCCTGGAATTTCTTGCAGTGGGAAGAAACCAAACCAAGGCAGACAGTGAAAGGGAATTTCACTCTGCACTTTCTTCAAACCCATCAGGGGCCAGCAAACTCACTACAAAGACCTTGGATGGTAGCAACAACTTTGGAATAAGGTCTGTGCAAAGGCAGGGCCAGAGAGCACCATCCCAGGCCATTGCAAAGGATGATCTGAAGAGTTTGGGTGCCTCCCTCCCTCTGAGGATTCCCCTACCAAGGGGGTGGTTAGATGACAGAATGTCAGAATTCCCTCTGAATTGCAATGCCTGCCCTCAGTGTCAGATGGCAGAGGCACAGAGACCCAGAGACCCAGGTCCTGTGAATTTGATGTGCAGCAGGATGGAGAGCAGTGTGTGGCTCTCCCGCCTGAGCAAATCCCACATCAGCCCAACCCCTGGCAGCACCCACTCTTGGCATTGCTATCAGTTTTCTGCCTTTGCCCAGCACCTCTTGGCCTGGCAGGGTCTTTAAAAGCAACATGGGGTGCAAACTGCCTGCTGGTGGGACCTCTCCATCCATGGGCAGCTTTGTCCACAAGTGTGTGAGAAGAAAAATGGTTGTGAAAAAAAGGGCAAAGGCTGGGGTGAGAGGCACCTGCAGGCAGAGAGGCAGCCAGGGCAGGGGCCAGCAGGGAGGTTGTCTGAAACAAGAAGCGGTGCCTTGGCTACCCTGCCAAAACAGCTCAGCCCAGGGCTTGAGTTACATTTCCCTTTGTGCAAACTGGCCCCGTAGCCACGATGATCAGCTCCCTCCCTCTGATGAAGCAGATAGGGCTGAAAGGAAAACAGCACAGGGAGAGAAAGCAACATATGGGCCATACGCGTGGCTTTGCTGGACAAAACGTGCTCCTGATCCAGCTGAGGACACAAACAACAAAAGCAGAGCTGAGGGGACTAGGGGAGTGTTTTGGCACAGGGGCAAATGAGATGTCGATCAGGGATGTATTCATGGCCAGGAAAACCAGTTGCCTGTGTAGCAGGCTATGCTGCAGCAAACCAAGCATGATCAGAAGGTTGCACGTATTCAGAGCGAATAATTTAATCTGTCTGGAGAAAATTATACTAATGCTGGGGAAAATAGAGAGGGGGGAGGGTGTCCTTCCTAAATTTGGAAGATATTTCTGTTTATTTCTGCCTGCCTGTGGGGGAGAGGGCAGCGTAATGAATCATCCCAGCCACATAAAGAGCACAACTAAGATTTTACCTGAGAGAGAAGAAAGCTTTTTCAAGGCTCATAAATGCTTATTGATTTGTCCTTTTCTATTTGTGTGCCTTTGCGTTTCCAGGAGCACAAGTGGAAAGAAAACATCCCTTGGAAAAAAAAAAAAAAAAAAGAAGAAGAAGAAGAAAAAGAAGAATTAAAACAAAACAAAATAAACCTATTAGCAAAGTTCTGACCTTTGGTCCCTTGACAGCGATGAAGCTGCTTGCCTCCAGTTGCCTCCAGCAATGGATTTGGTCCATCTTCTGCTGACAAAATCAAAGCAGCCCCAATGCACAGAACCCCTGGCCTGCAGCAGTGCCCTCCTGTGCTCCCAGCTCTCTCCTGCACACATTCATCTTTTGGGCAAGCCCAGGACACTGCCAGGGGTCAGCTGGGGGGTAGCCAAGAGTTTGGCCCGCAGTGTCTTGGGGCTTATCAATGGACTGTTGTTCAGCTTGGGATTCCTGAGCTCCTTAGTCACATCTTTTCAGGTAACTATAAATCACCTTCTGCAGAGCCTGGGGTTTTGCAATACTTGGCCCTTTGCAATTTTGCCTCCTCTGCAAATAACAGGAGTGGCCATTTTTGCACTGCTTGAGGGAGGCTTTCAAGTTACAGGCTCTGGATTCACATAGTTGGGCTTATTTTGCTTCCTCGCCAAATTTATTAAATTTATTAAAAGCACCTAGAAACACATTAAGTTCCTTTGTGCTCTTGTTTTTCCATATAAGGAATAGTTACCAGGGGGCTGGAAAATTGACAAAAGGCTCCATAAAAGCATCTCTAAACAAGCTCAGGAAAAGCCTGAGGAAGGGAAAGGATTGCATACCTGGTCAAGGTTCCATCTCTGGTCTAGCACCTTCACTGGTGGATGGCTTTTCCTCTCAGACAAGCCCTGTGTTTGCTGGTTGTTACCCTCCTGCTGCTGCTGTGACAGTGATCAGCTGTGTGGAGGCGGGGTCCCCTCTCACCCCCCCATCAAATCCCATCCACCTTTATGGGTGATGGGGCTCCAGAACACAAACCCCACACGCTGCATTTCATGCCAGTGTCACAGTGCAGCAGTTTGGTTGGAAGCACGGCTGCAGGGATGCACCTGCACAGGTAAATGTGGGTCCCAGGTTAGACTCAGCTGATGGCTTAGGAGTGCTGAGCCTGTGGCAGGGTCCCCTGACCCATCAACCCCAAGTGTGCTTTGGGACGAAGGGGATGGGAAGCTTGGAGAGCTAAAGCTGAGTTGATTTGCAGCAGCTGTGGTGTCCCCCAGCCTCAGGTGCCAGCAGTGCCACCCCAGGAGCCCTTGGCCAGGCTCACAGCCCCTGCATTGCTCTATGGGGTCACACCACTTCTGTGGGGTTTGGCTCTGAGGCAGTTCATAGTTAATCCCTCTCCCTCAGCCATTAGCTAATTAGAACAGAGCCAAGTGCATTGCAGGCTTTAACATTGACTGCCTTGTTTTTCATACAGGCTCTTTCCCTTTCTAGAAAGTTGCTAAAATCATGGAAAAAACCCACATACTACTGCAGCAAACTATCAGCATGTCTGTCATGTCTCCATCTCATGGCTGGTCAGCTCTGCCCATCAAAGCAGATTCTGCATTGGCTGCTCAGGGTTGGCTTTTTTTTTTTTTTTTTTTTTTTTTTTATCATGGGGATAGCTTTAGCTTTTCTACTTTTCAAGTTCACTCACCCAGTCGTTGGTGTCCCTCCCTTTCTCCGAGCTCACTTAATAATGCATGGCCAGGAGCAGAGGCTGCTTGCTCTGCCTGCTCTGCCACAGCAGCAATAATGCAGCTCAGACCCGCTCCCTGCAGGGTCGGGTTTCTGCCGCTCGGGAATTCGACAGATGGAAAAGCTGGGATTCTTTCCATGGCCCTCCTGCCTCCCAGGCCCCCAGGATAGCAGAAGATTATCAGGGGCATATCCCAGCACAATCGCCAGCATGGGAGAAGGAGGACCCGTGGTGAGGGCTGGGGGGAGGGAGAAGTGGCAGAAGTCATTATTTTAATGGAGCTGTGGAAGAGGAGACCCTTTCCTCAGCCTGGGGAGGCAGTGCACTTATATTTATCTTGCTGGCAAGACCAGGTTTGCTTCTTTAAATCAATTTTGTTTTCACTGTCATGACCCAACCTATTAAAAATTCAGAGACAATGTCTCCTCACCTCCACCCCCAAAACATTCTGGTGTTTCCTTTGTTTTTTCTGCACCAAGTCAGGAGAAGTCCTCTTTTCCAAGGGAGACTGAAGAACATACCCAGACACTGAGGTCTGCCCAGACCCCCTCACCCAGCAGGGACGAGGCAGTGGTTACAAGCCCAAATGCTTCTGCCTGATCACTGCCACCCATGAGCCACTGCTGCTTCTAGATAGCCACACATGGAGGTACAGGGACTGGATCATAAAATTAGGCCCTTCCTCTGTTCATGCAGGGAACTTTGCTTTCAGATCAATCCCATTTGTGTTGGATGCTCCATAGGGTGCCACCCTGGGCAGGAAATTGTATTTTGGAAGCTGGTATGGTGGGTAGAAGGATAAACCAGAGAATCATAGAATGGTTTCTTTAAGATCATCTAGTTCCAACCAGTCTGTCATGGGCTGGAACACCTTCCACTGGACCAAGCTAATCAAAGCCTCATCCAGCCTGACCTTGACATTATATAGCTTATCTTGATAAAATATATTTTATTAGTTTTCTTACCTCCGTTCTCTGTGAGAGCTAGGGTCTTCAGGTAACAGAAGACAGGACAGACAAACCTGGATTAGGAAGAGCAAAAATGCACAAGGTCACTGAAAAGAGAAGCAACATAGAAGGTGTCACAGCCAAAAGCTAAGAAAAAGAACAAAAAATAGACCCCTCATTTGAACAGATTTACGTTTGGGAAAAAAGCACCAGGGGTGGTTTTCTGCGTCATTTGTCTCTGTATCTTCCTTATACCTCTACTGTTGTTTCCAAAGGAGAAACTGTTAGACAGGAACCTGTTTCTTAATGGGTTCACCTGGGATGCTCAGTTAGGGCAGAGCACAGTGAGAGGGGGTTGCTGTGCTGGTTGGTACCCTGGTCTGGTGTGGAGCCAGGGGCTCCTCGAGATGTGTGCTCCTCCTTCCACATCTGCAACCCTCATTCCATCTCCTAACACTGCCCCATGCAGAGTCAACACGGAACTTAGGCATATCCATAGTGTGAAATCATTGATTTTTATCTTGGCCAGGTGCTACAGAGGCTGTGGGAGTTGAGCATGAGGTGATGGAACCCACGATGCTCTCGGCCACCTGGGGGGCTGGTGCAGGGAGGAGGATACTGCCAGGCTTTCACATCCTCAGCTCCAGCTTGGGGAAGAGGTGGTTTGGCAGCAAGGCTGCGGCCCTCTTGCTGATGGGTGGTGTGCAGGGAATGACCATAGGGCATGGCAAGGCTTCTCCTGGCTCCAGGCAGAAGAGGCCAAACATCAGGCAGCCGTATGGTTTGACTTTACCCCTTCCTGAGGCCGTTCTGTGGTCTCTGTCAATCCTGGATGACAAGCTACATAGATGGAAGCCAGCATTTGCTCCATGTCTCAGTTTGCCCAGTCCAGCCATGTATGGAGGCTTAAAGTGCCACGAGAACAGGGAAGGAGACAGCTCCTACACCAAAATATGTCACTGCTGGCTGACGCAATCCAGGCAAGAGACAAGGGGACTTAAGACAGCTCATGAAAAAAATGCCTTTAAACCTTGCCTTCAGGCTTTTGGACTTAAAAATAACACACACTGTTGGCCATTTATGTTTAGCTCACTGGGGGCTTTCTTTCCTGCAGGAATGTGAGGATTAGAGGGTCTTCTCTGCTTGTGCAGTGACTCCACCAGCACCCTGCCAAGTGATCATGTTCTCCTCTCCTAAACCCTGGGCTGGATTGGCAGCAGTGGTGCAACAGCAGATGCATCAATGAGATTCCAGAGTGCCGGGTCCCATCCAGGCAGGAAGGAGGGGATGGCTCTGCAGGACAGGCTCTGTGGTGGGCTGGAGTAGGAAGTTTGAGCCAAGAAACAACTCTGAGGAAAATGTTCGCAGCCTTCAGCTCCATTTTGTAGACAGCTGAACCAACTGATTGCATGGCCTGATTTCTAAGTCAGATCCAGCTGCTCCTGCTGGAATCAGTGTCAAGCTGCCCCCAGGTTTCAGCAGAGTAAAGTGACTGTGACTGACAGCAGGAAGTGGCTGCAGGGGGTTATTCATCAACAAAGTGTGAGAAAGGCAGGTACTTAGCAAGATGAAAGAAAATCATCAGAGTAGAGGAGTGTAACACTGGGCAGCAGCTGGAGTTAGGACTGGAGCTGTGGCTGGGGATGTTGGGGGCTCAGAGACCTCCCTCTGCTCACAGAGCTGAGTCTGAGCTCTCTGCAAAATGTCAGAATAGGGTCTGGGGCAAAACACGGTGTGGGTCCAGTGCTGGCTCCCCTCCAGCTCTTCTGCAGGACAGGCATCTGAACCTGAAAGACACAGCTCTGGCGTCATTCTTGACATCAGCTCGTTCTTTGAGAAAAAAAAAGTAAGTGTGCAGTTCCAAGGCACAATCTCTCTGGTCTGCACTGTCGGGCCTGGAGAGCTGTAATTTGCCAGGACATTTCAAAGAAAGAAAAGTGTTTCCCCAGCTCATTGGCTTATATATATTTATATAAATATTTATTGGTTTTATTTTATTATGTCTTTTTAATTAAACAGTTTTTTTACCAAGTAACAATTTGGGGATGGAGGTGAAGATAGAAAAAAAAGAGGCATTTTACTAGAAGAGGTCTATAATTATCATTGACAACAGCCAGTAAACCTGAGACATTGACTTCTGAGATTACTTCTGGGACTAAACCTGAGATACTGGCTCTGTGTCATAGCAGAAGAAACTTTGGCACAGGGAGAGAGACTCGTGTCT